>NC_133236.1:7283830-7600497 GCF_040436345.1 Pagrus major
TAAATCAGCAAAATATCTTTCATGAGTACAACTTGGGTGAACTTTGAAACACAGATTTGTTCCACTGACCAATAGCAAGCTGTCTTGACACGGCTGACCTTTAATAATGGGGAGCTGGATAGTCCAGATAGAGGGAGCTACCGTAGCTTCTTCTTCCTTCTTCTTCTTAACTTTTATACACTTGCATGAGCTCCTAAAATGAGGAGGATTGGTCGGTTCACAGCAAGGACACACTACAGAAAATAAACATTACCTGCACTTGTTATGATGGTGAAAAACAGTGAACATGATAATAAGAAAAAGTGAGATGAGTCCGAGTGATAACACCCACAAGATGTCAAGATGACAGAAAAAAAAATGATTTTATTACACTGTTCAGTAAACTGCCACATGCCCACTCTGCTCGTGTGTCTGTTATCAGCATTATTGCCTCATGACAAACACATCCTTTTTTCAATAAGTGAGCTATGTGCCTGAAGTAACTAATAGCTACTGTCCATCAGCCTGTCAGGATTTGACAAAATAGTATAAATTGTTTCAGCTGAGATGTAGGAGTTTTGGTGCTGGGATGACGTATTCAGCTAAAAAAAAAAGGAAAAAAAAGTGGTTTTACTGGATGAAAAACACTCGATCTTTCCACCATATGTACTCCTTTTATTTTCTCTGCCTGGTCCTGTCATTGTATCAGCTACAAATCAAAACATCCACAATCGTTTGACAGCCCTGGGCAAACTTAGTCATCCGCTTCACAGCTCTCCTCCTCCACCAAGAAACTAATTAATGGGGAAATTCATCTTTCCTTACTTTTCTATCACTATCTGTCTCTGTCATTCTCTTGTTTTGCTTTGTTGTATTCCCTCTCTGCCTCACCGACTTTCCATTGTTCTTCTTCTTCTTCTTTTGCTCTGACACGAACCATCTCTCCGTCCACTCCTCTGGAGGAAGACTAGAGGAGTTCTAGTTTTGGTCGAATAAACGAAGAAAAACATTTTTTTTGCAGGGAACTCCTAACATGCACCTGCAAAAGCATACATGTAGTAGAAGTGCACACACACCACATCTGAACTGGACTGAACAACTGACAGACACCATGTTCTTCAATTATGAGTAATATTGTTCCAGGCCTTCCTTCTGTTTATAATTACAGTATGAGTGTGTGTGGGAGGAAAGTGAGAGGAGGGAAGTGTCCTCATCAGCTTGTCTCCATGTTTGTTTGATGCATTTCTTCATGCACTGCTTCCCCATTCCTGCTACATATCCCTGTGTAGCAGGATACAATGATGTATGTAAAACCTTGATTCCCCCTCGTTTCTGCTCTTCTATGTGTGCTTTATCAATAAATTTAACATATTTACAGTATTTAAAGGAGCACTGTGTAGTTTTGGAGAAGAAATTCAAACTCAGAATTTTAATATTTACAATAATGATGAGGTAATGATACAAACTTTTCCATAAGTGAATAAAGAAGCTGTTCTCAGAGGAAAATAAATAACACTGTTTGAAGCTAGAAAGGTGGCAGGGTCCGCCACATATAAACAAAGTAAAACAGTGTGAAATTATGTTGTCCTTTAAGGTCAGTTTGTTTATTCAGTTTATTCAGTTTCTTCACCTTCACTACAGAGCGCTATGCTCAACCAGTGGACTCGTTTTCAAACCCTGGCACCTGGAAAGATAGCTATTGTTGTGGTTATCATTCTTGGTGTTGACGGCCCTGCAGCCTTTAAGGTGAAACATTTGAAAATACACATTTTCCCCACAAGTGACAATTAAATTCACAAGAAATAAACCTAAGCCAAGCTAAAATTAAAGGATTATTGCTGCTACAGTCTAACTTGGTCTGATGACCTGTAGCTTTCAGTGGTTAATGTTAGTTAACTTGACTTCTCATCACCCTAACTACTGTTGAACTACTGTATGTTTTATTATTTACTATTATTACATATTAGTAGATAATTGTCACTTGTGGCCTTAGTTATTGCTGTTTATTGAAAGTTAATTAGGCTCACTTTTAGTTTTGACCCTTGAATTAGTTTCTAAAATGAGCCAGTCTGCTTTATTTTATTCCTGTAAACAGCTTAGTGGTCACTTATTTTTATTGCATACTAAATACAATTACACATAAAAAGACTGAACAGTTTTTGTAGTGTAATAGCTATTTGACTCTGGGTAAAAAGACCTGAAAAATACACAGTTGTTTAACGTTGTTAAAATGCATAATTTGATGCAAAGCAAGTTTTCCTAAACCTAACCATGACCTTAGTGTTAAAATAAGGGGACCGTATAACAATATGTTCCTATCAGCATATACCTGTCTCCTGGGTGGGAGTCCTGTACTCAACCCATTTAGTCACAACAGTCTGCTTGAAAAGCAGACTTTGTCACTTTCTCCTCAGTAGAAATGATGGTCCTGGAACAACAGCAACATGGCGGTATCAGATAGACAATGCTAATATCTTCCACAAAATCCCATTAAGTTGAGGTTATGGTGACTACTGTACCTAAAACAGTCTGAGTTACGTGCTTTGTGGGTAACTTCACCAGATCAGCAGTGAAATGACCATAGATTCAGCACAGTCCCCTGTTTCCTTTATCTTCCTCAGCCAAACACAACACAGGTCTGCAGTGAAGGTTACAGTGACTGTTCCTTTCCTGCCTTCCCTCCCTCACCATCCCCTACTGTACAGAGGATAAATCCATGTCAGCCACATGCTTGTCTTTTACCATCTCATTTTGTTTCAGTGTTACACTCCACACAATCCCATCAATAGTCCAGTGTGAACATCATACAGGCCTGCACCACAGCCCTCCGCCAGGATATAAGTCACATAATAATGGATGTCTGGTATAAAAAAACACATGGCATGGACACACTGACACAAAGCATGAGGAATATTGATAAGCTAGTTATGTGCTTGGATAAAAAGGTTTTGATGATAACTGGGATGTTCATGTTCCATCTGGCTGTAGAAAAGCAGCTCCTTCCATTAACAATATGCAATCTCACTGCATGATGCACTGAGGATTATTTCCTTCTTTGAACTGGCATTCAGAAGCCTCCACAAACTCTCAACATCACCTGAAGTTATAAATGTCTCTTCATGTCTTCAAAAATGCAAGTGTTTGTGAGAAAGTATCCGACTGAAGGGATAGAAGGCAGCAGAAGACGGGGAGCTTTGTGATATCTCTGGGGCATGGTGCACGGGGGCGAGGGTATGCCAAGCCCTAAGGCTCATCCTGATTGGATGAGAAGTAACATTAAAATTTCAGTGTGTGGAGACACAGGGAGCTCCTTTTGAGGCCACAGCCTGTATGAAATATGGTATAGTGGGAGCAGGTAGGCACAACCATCAGCAAAATGACTGTTCTAAAACTATAACTGTAGAGCAACTGTTTTGCTGGGTGCGTTTGCACAGACTATATGCAGTATACTTTTATAACAGTGTCACTGATGTCTGGTATATGCCCTCCACATTCTTCACATATATTTTATAATCTACATGTATCAGAAATGTTGTCATTGTAATGTGTATATTCAGGAGGCAGTTTTCTTTCTGGAATCAATCACATCTCATGGAAAATAAAGGGAGCAGAAATGTTACCAGCATGCCATTATTGAAGGGTTGTGATTTGTTAATTTTTGACGGTTTGACGGTTTTGACACATGTCTTTAGGTCAAATGTGCAACAGAAGATAATTTGTTATGATGCTGATTCCTGATAAAAACTGATTTTAGATTTTAAAACTGTCCTGTAGATGCTGATGAATACAGATGTGAGTTGCTGATGGCAGTACAGGGGTATTTGTGAAGCCTCAAAGTCTTAACTGCCATGTAACTGCCATAAGCATCACTGTAAAGATCATTTTCAGGCACATTTGGAGCTACATGCTCATGTTAGCGTACTGAAGGACAATGCTAATATGTTCACGTGTAGCAGTGCAGTGCTTCCAATGTTCATCATCTTCCTTTAGCTCAGCGTGTTAGCATGTTGACATTTCCTATTCTAACTGAGGCTGATGGTGATGTCATTAGTTTCACAGGTATCTGACCGCAAACCAAAGGATTCGACAAATTAAAATTTGAATATAAAGTTACAAGATCACCAAAGTTATCACAAGTCATCCTGAGGAGAACATTAATAAATAAATGGGTCATTCCCTTCCAACTCGCCTTCGCTCTCCCAGTTCATGTCATCGATTTCTTAAAAGAAATCATGTTAATTATCTATTACATTCATGGGACCTTGGGGCAGTGCTGGCGTGAAGGTGTTCCTGAAAAAAAGGACATTGCTCTTGGTGAACCCTCCCTGAATAACTTAAGGTAAAAAACAAAAAATCCAATAGCTGTACTCAAATTCTAAGTGGTGAATTTTTGGGCCCTCGGAGCTAAATTTCATCATTGTGATTCTTTGTGTGTGTTCTAAGCCTTGTAAATTGCTTATTTTTCACTGGATTGGTTGAAATTGAACAAGAAACCCTGAGGATCACTTGCAACATGTATTCATTAAAACAGCTTTTTCATAATGTTTAATAACAATGAAATCATTTTTTTTAAATGAAGGAATGAAAAAAAGAAAAAATTTCCACAACTGTTTCAACTAGTTTTCACTTTCTTGCAACCAAATATTGGTTCTGTGTAGTATGAGTATAGTACTGTCACATCTAGTTACGTAAGTTACTTTGTCACTCCTCTGAGTGTGACGATACACTAAGTGAGGCTACTGTAACAGACTGTTTGAAGGCATGAAGTGCTACATAAATCGGACTCTGGTAATGATTGTTGTCTAATGATCACATACATACAAAGTGTGTATTGGGCTTGGACATCTGAAGTTTGGTTGTACGAGGTTTTACTGCAGCAGTTAACTTCGCAGCACTTTCAGTTGGTCGAACATTTGAGTAGTTTGAGGTCTGGATAAACCACATCCTGACCTACTCATGGTTCTTTACCATAGACTGCAGCTTTGATGTTTGGATGAATGAGGTCTGACTGCAAATATAATGCAGCGTGATTTTTTCAGTGTGAGCCTCTAACATTAATGGACTGCAGTCTCAGTTCAGCTGTCTGTTTGAAGCAGATATACCTCTGCCGGTTGTCCTCAGGCTGCAGCAGAACCAATTGCTTTATTGGCTGCACCAGTGGATGTGTGTCTGCTCCGATGCAGAGCGGAGGGAAGCCAGATAAATGAACTCCTCTCGGCTAGCCGCTGATATTAACGCGCATGCTTCCCTGTGTACCAAGAGACTGGGGCAGAAAACAAGAGACAAAGAAAGACATTGAGTGAGGAAGAGAGTGTGGATGTGTTCGTGCCACGAGAGAGGATAACAGATGGCAACAGAGAATCTTCCCAATTTGCATACTTTGTATCCTCCTTGATGTGTTTCAAGTAAAAGCTAACAGCCAAAGCACAAGTCCAAAACAAAAGGACAAGAGCACATTTTCTTGGAAGCTAATGATCCATTGGACTGTGATTTGGCTGGTGAGAATTTTGGGAAGTTTGGCGATGTACTACAGGAATGAGGTGGAAACGGCCCAACCTGATGTACCATGCAGAGAACAGAAATGGTCAAAGGCACAGTAGCTGGGACGTGCTGATTCAGGACACAAAACTAATTTACTCATGCCATAGTGGAAAATAAGTCAGTATCTTATCCTGACAAGTTGATGTGTCAGATGCGTCAATGGCAGCAAAACTTTTATATCCACCCTATGTGTTGGACCACTCTTAAAATGACTACCGAATTAATCTGCTTCAAAAGAAAGAGTCCCCTCACTTGAAGAAGGTACTGTAAACCCACACTCCCTCCTGGAGCCAGGCATGGGAGGGGAACTCACAGGTGAGTGTTTGCACCCAAAGGATCCTGTCAGACTCAGCCCAAACAAAGGTGGTCCAAGGTGATCCATACAGTAAATCAGGATGCACCAAACCCCATGCTGGTACAGGGGAAAAAACACACTTCATATTCCTTTAAAATAATCACAATCGTCCTTGGGCGGGGCTAAGTGCAGGATGCCTTTGCAAAGTAATAATGTTGTGGGAAACTTGTTTTGCACGTAGGAGGCATTTAAAGGGTTAAATTCCCAGAATATAATATAAACGCATTCTGCGAGTTGAAATGGTTCTTGTGCCTTTGAGCAGACACAGTACACAGTATTAATGCAGACGGCAGCTTGTTCTTCATGTGCAGCTGTTAAACAGGTAACAGACAGAAAATCACAGCCACAGTTTGAACTTTAAGGTTGTGGGCTCACAAAGAAAAAGAATCTAGAAGAAGTTTAATGTATACAGAAGCTTCGTTTGCACGGAAATTAATAATCAGGATATCAGCAGGAGCATCACATCCTGACACGTCTAGCAGTTCCTGTATTAAACTGTGAGAACAAAACAGGAACTGAACTCACACAAACCACAAATAAATATGTGAAATAACACGTCATCAATGAAGAAAACATCTGCACACCGTTAACAGCGCTGTGCGCTATTATGCACATGGCACATCAGTTTAGCTTCATTGATTATTTAAATCTCTCGGCATTAGATATTAGTTATTAGTTCTGTGTTATGATTTAAAGAATTATAGATAATGGCATTTTTGGCATGAATTCATCTGACGTCTCTACAGCTGTTAAAGCCGACTGACGGCTGATCCAGCTGTGATCAGCTGTAGCTGCCATCAGAAACGGACAGTACTTCTCAATTCACAAACTCAAACGCGATTTATTAGTATTTTTAGCAATACACGTGCCCATTTAAAAAAAATCTCTTAAAAAGCACATCCATGTCACCTCCCGGGCTCTGTACATTTACCATATCACACTATACATTTTTTGATTAATCATTTTACATTGTTATTCAGCCTCAGCACGTCTATTCAAGTCTCCTCCTGAAGCCACCCACGTTGTTCTGCACACAGATGTTCTATTCATGCTACTTTGAATGAATGTATGTGCCAGATGTCGTTACAAAGACACTCGTGATGTGGGTGTGAAGGGTGTGATTTTGCATTCAAGACATGTCAGAATAATGTCTTTTCGAGAAAATACTTCCTTCAGTTACACACCTAGTTTTTCAGATATATGGACACGATGTGTTGATATATAACGTACAGTTAGTGTAGTAGTAGTAGTGAGCTCCTGCTGATGTAAACAGGCACATCAAAATTCAGTCATTACATGTGCCATGAAACATGCACACATAATGAGACCTATCTAAATGCATGGTTTAACCCCCTGCTTTACCCACACACGGTACTGTATGCTGTTTCTGCTAACATGAGTGAACGCCTAGCTGCAGGAAAATCAATTGCAACTTTAATGAAAGTAAGGCCTGCATACACTCTTCTCCTTTTAACAGTACCATCAATCATCTTGTGCTGTTTGCTCTCCCTCCCTTCATCCTCTGTTTGTCTCCCTCCCTTCATCTCCCCATCTCCTCTCTGCCGCTTAGACCTCGCAAATGATAGGAATTAAATTGTTGTCTTTTAATATCCCTGCTGTAAATAGAGCACTGTGCATTCTCCCTCTACGCCACTCCTACTGTACCTGATGTGATGGCATCTTGTCGGCTTCCTGTTTCAATAGTTTCACTGAAAATTACATATCTTCCAATCTGAAAATGTAAAGAATGTTTTTATAATCATTCAAATTTCAGTAATGGTTGATTTGGTAACTGGTGCTTGGTGGAAAGTCCATTTTAATGATAAAGGCCTTTGATATTATAATTCACTACGGTAACATGTGGGTCCCTGTTATTTGTCCTGTGCATGTGGTTGACGTGATACACAGCCCAGCTAATAGTTTCACATTATATCACTGATCTGCAGGTGACTGGAATGAACCAAGGAACACAGAAAAGCAGCTACAGGTGGATTTAAACAATACAGGATTTAAAATGCTTAATGAGAAGGGAAATGCATTCATCATATTTGTTAGACACACAGCATGTTTTACAAGAAAAATCCACAGGCGACCACAAAATGCCATTTTACAATACTTATGATTCCAAGTCAAAAGGATGAGAACACGTCAGGGTTGAAGTCAAATTTGAGTTTGAAGCCTTTTTGATTTTGTCACGTTAAGTCTCGAGTCATCAGTCAAGACTCAAGTCTGGCTCCAGTCATGTGTAGCTGTTAGAGTGACACATAGCATACACACACATACACACAAGCGCTGCAAACATCAGCTAGTCATCAATACCTGGATGCCAGGCAGCTAAGTTCAGGTGGGTCCTACACTGTCACCACATTAAGGCCTTGAGCAGAGAGAGTATTCTACAGTAGGTAGGAAGAAGAGAAACATGACAGGAAAGAGGAAAGTGAGATGGCAACTGAGACTAAAAGAGAGTGAGAGAAAGACTGATGAAATGAAGAGGTAAAGAAGGAACATATGAAGTAACAAGGAGTTACAGCTGTAAGTGACTGTAGTGCCAACATTAAATTAGTTGATACAACTGGGCAGCTGATTATTATGTGATGTTATAAATAGAAAACAGCAAACGACATTGCTGGTGATTAACTGTCAAGCCAATTTACACCAACTCAGCTGCTGGTAATGCTCCCCAACTGTTGATCTGATTGGTTGAAGTTAGCCTTTGATAGACGGTGACAGACAGACGGTTCAGGTTAGCGCAACCTTGTCTTGTGGAAGTTATGTTTATATCAAACTAGCAAGCAAATACTTTCTAAAACTTCATTCTGGCTGGATTATGTTTTCTAGAAACATAATGAGGAAACATGTTGATACTGAACATATCATTAAAATGTTCACTTACAACATGTTATTTGTTTTCCATCAAAATATCAGAGTTTGATCAGGTGCATATCACTACATTCATGTTGCCCTTTATTCACTCAATAACTCTTTCCTGTTTACATAATCAGGCAGCAGTCATACAGCAAAACAACATCATTGTGGAACCGATTTAGTCATGTCATTTCTAGGATCCAGGGTTCCCTGTGGCGTGTGTGTACTGATCATTGCGACTAGCAACGAGGTGAATTGACATTCTCCGTGTTAAAGCCCAGTACACTTAACTTACCATGGAAAGTTTCATATATTTATTGCACTACATGAAATGTGTGACAATGTATAAGTGGAGCAGGAAAGGCTTCCTCTAGTGGGGAGTAGCACATGCTTCTGCAGACTGCACACTAGCTAGCACACACTGGGGTCTTTTGAAAGGACTGCACGTGGCTTTGCCTTTATTAGTTGTAGGGTGCAATGTTTTTGTGTTTTCCTCTTCCATTTTGAATGCGCCTCATGAGAGGATGTTGATGAAGGTTCTCAGCCAATGCTGCTGGTTGCATGTGCATTGCAGAACGGCTCTGCTGCTGTTTTGCTCCGTGCTATACATGTATGTATAACAACAAACAGACAAAAGGCTAGTATTCCGAACTGAAGGATTAGAAGAAGGGTGGACTTGGATTTGTCTCTTTTTTGAGAATTTTGTGCTGGCGCCAACACGTAGTGTTTTATTTGGAAAATTAACCAGATGTTTTGATGTTCAGCACAGAGCAGACAGGAAGTCAGCTCTGTGCTGAATTCGAATGAATTGACGCACCGTGCTCTGGCATGCAACGCAGTAGATACGCAACGCAGTGCCAGTGGAAGTACAAACATAGACTAGAGTGAACCTATCAGCTCTGCTGCCGCGATGGAACAGAAAAGGTCCGAACAAAGATCTGGTGAAATTCGGGGGTTAGATGGACCAGTGTGTGTGTTGGCTTCTCTGAGAGCCTGTGGGACCTAGAGATGTTCTTGTATCTTTGGAGAACCATAATTCCAGCCTAATCATGTAAACTATGATATAGTGAGACTATTACAGAATGTGAATACAGTATGGCTAATATTGAAAAAATGTCAGCCATATGTAGTATCACAAATACATCTCAAGTATTATGAAACTGATGATTGATTTAACTTGACAAAAATACAGCTAAAGCCAGTAAGACATTATAAAGTGAGCCAGTAATGGAATTAATTAGCCCAAACAACACTATTCTTCATCACCACCAGATCAGAGTACATGTCCACAGCCTGACAGAGATGAGATGTGAACAAATGAACAGGCAGCAGGTTTAGAGAAACGAGACAGTGAGCCGCAGGTGATCCGTACTGTATTATTCTGATCCCTGTAGACAGAGAGGAAGACAGATTTGTTTCTCTGTTGGATCAATGGCCGACTCTCCCGTGGCACTTTCTCACTCATTTATCTTCTCCACTTTGATTTCATTGTTGGAACAGAAAGGAGGACGTCTCCTCATGAACACTGGAGCTCAGCAGTTCCAGCTCTCATCCATCTCTGTTGGACTCTCTATTTGTTCTCTTCTTATTTTCTTAGTGCAAAATGTCATGATATTGCAGTTTGGCTGTCAAAGCACTGCTTGTGAATCCAATAGTATCCTTTGGATTTGTTGGGGATCTAGATTACTGTATTGATCATGCTGGTCTCCTGCACCCACAATATGCAAACTAATGACTCGCCTTTGTGTAGATATATTACCATAGCAGATTTCTCTTCATCAGTGGACAGGCATTCATTCTCGCAACACATTAATAATCTTGAAGGAGAAGGTACATTTAAAATGATTCAGTCCAAATGGTTTTCAGTTACAGTTTTATGCAAAAAAATAAATGTGAAAGAAAAGAGATTTGTTTCAGAACAGTTCACAGTTTTAAAACATAGCCCTTTTTTATTCACAGCTGCTTTTAAAACTCCATGAAGCACTAGACATTTGTGTAAGTAAACCATCATTATTAGTCATTTTGATTGGCCGTGATACGGTCACTGGAACTGATGCCGGCTGTTTTAGACAATGCTCGTGTTTGCACCGGCTGCGCCACAGCACGTTTTAAGCAGCGTACCAGAAGCGGCTCCACGGAGAATATGCGCCAAGACTATTTTTGACGTGGCTGCACACATCCACAAGTCTGCAAGGCTCAAGTTTTGGTTCCACTTTTCAAACTGTATAGTAATATATTATCATATGTTAGTGTGTCATTTATCTCAGAAAGTTCATCAAAAGCAGTAGATAGATGTTTTGGTGGGCTCTAAATGAGAGTTAGCCTCGGACACACCTCAGAATTTAAAAAAATGATGTCCTAGCCTAACATACAGTAGATTATCTGACTTTATGATTGTGAGAAAAGAAATCGTAGGTCGTTCTGCAAATCTGAGGGAATCAATTCATCCAAGTAAACCCAGTAAAGTTCAAAGTTTAATGTAGCTGTAGGCAGGGTTGCTAGCTAGCTAGTCCTACCTGGCTGACAATTTCTTTTCATTCAAACAAGCTGACACCAGAATGTAAAATGAATTACTGCCAGCATAACATTTGTGGTGACAGTTTAATTAATTGCTGGAGTCATTGTTAGTCAGTAGTACTAGTAAAACCGAGCAGTGTCTCTATGCGGAGAGCAGACTGAGGAAGTATTTTACACTTTCCACATCTGCAGGTGATATGATGGTGATGCCATTCATTAGGTCTACTGTGTTTTTCAATGTTTATGCATTATTTCCGTGGTGCTTTGTTGTTTACTCTGTGTTTAATTAATTAGCAACTGTACTGAACTTGATACAAGTTCCCAGCTCTATGTGACTGACACCCAGACCTAAAGTAGCAGAACAGGGTGGTAGCCTTGACAATGAGGGGTGGCAGCCCTCATACAAGCCTGTTGCTCATATAAGTTTATGTGACTTGTCATTCAGAAATACAGTTTGGTCTTTTATGGAGGAAATACAGCGTTTCACTAAGCTAATTTGTATTAAAATGTAAAAGACGTATGAGCCTCTTCTGAGATGAGGTATAATATCTAACTCTCTGCTGTAGCTGTCTTTGGATGTAGCAATGAGCAAGAAGCTCAGTTAACTGTAGAGCTAGACCTTGTATGATGGGGAGAGTCACCACGGTCAACGAGACTCAACTCAACACATGTTAGCGACTCCATAGTGAACGCACCTGGACCGCGGACTGGGATTGAATACACGCTCCGAGACCAACAGATGCCATATTGATGACAGGGGATACAGTACAGAGGTGATTTACTGCAGCTCTGACAAGGACGATGACTCCAGGGCCAAGAAGACATGACAAGTGGGACAGGAGAGAGAGTGTGTCCGGCATCAGCAGCAGGCGAAAATGTCATGTATAACCGGAATATTTCCACATTTTACTCTGTGAATTGTTGATTTATTTTGACCAAACCCGAGATGACCACGGAAAAACAAGCCAAGACAAGAGTTAACGAGGCAGTTAAGTTCGTCCTAGTTTGGTAAGAAAAAAAGGGAAACTTGAATTCAGAAGGCTTTTACATCTCCATGCTGAAACTACAGGGGCTGACTCTTGCAGAATAAATTGGCATTAGGACACAGGATGGGCCAGGGCTAGCTGGTTAGCATGCTAACTTCAATAGACATCTCTGCAACACAGTACATAGATGTCTCAGACAAAATGTCAACACTACTGTTTCTGGTCAAATCTGGTCATATCTTACAAATTGCTCCTTTAAATAAGACAATGAGACTCTGTGAGTGAGTTGGACACAGAAAATGCTGAGTATTAATTGTCCACCTGCCATTCAGAAAGTTGTGGTGTGTCATGATCCAGCAGGAAGTGCCCTTTACATAGTGTTCATTCTAATTGTAGGGAAGGACCTCTCCAAGGAGCACTGCTTACCTTTTTCCTAAAGACTGTGAGGAATTATTCTAATTACTTGTGGTCTCATTTTTGCACACACGCACACACATATATATATGATATTATGTTAAGTGTTACCTACTGTCTGTCCCCCACACAATAAAAGGTCATTACATGTGCAGGTTTAATCTTCATACTCAGGAGAGGCCGCAACAAAGTGCTCATCTTTTATAAACCACAAGATACTGGACCTAATGGATGCTCGTTCCCCCCTGAGGGGCTCTGGCAGCAATTTTAATGAATATGTTGTTGTGTTATTACCAGTAATTTCTTTATACGCTGTTGGATCACTGGTTTCACACATACACCCAACAACAAGACCATCAGAGTCAGTTTAATGCCTTCTCCAGGACAGTATAACCCTGTTTCCTGTCATTGCATTGCAGTTTTCTGTTGCCTGAAGTCAAGGAGGATCGATTCAGCGTGGCAAGGAAAACAAAAAGCTTTGGGCCACGTAATTAAATAGAGTTTTATCTTACCACGCAGCATGAGGACATACTGTGGCCAAATAGTCACCATCCTGCCAATTTGATTACTATTATTTTCAACTGAGGCAGCAAACCGTGAAGGATTCATTCATTTAGCAAAAATAAAACCCTGTGAGGTCTCATGGAGAGAAACATTGATCTACTCTTTAGATGTTGCCCACAAATCACTGGGACAGAAACAAACACTGCCAAAAGGTAGACTTGCCTTTTTTTCATTTTGAAGGAATGAATGGTCTTTTAATTTTTTTTTTAACGATGACAGTGTTATTAAAAAGTCAGAGATTATTGACCAGAACGTACTTTCAGCAGTGTCTCTCTGCTCTGCTCTCGTGTCTGTTTTTCGAGCCAGACAGGAAGTCAAATTCAGGAAAGCAAAGTACATCCGGTCAGTTTTTAAAATAAAACACCCAGTGCAAAGTCGGGCTCTACAGCACAACAAATTTGAAAATATAAACACACTTAAAACAGACAAATAACTACAAGATTTAACTACAGAGCCTACTCAACCACAGTAGAAGCTCAAAAATCAAGGAGAAATGATGAAATAAACACAATCTGCACAAGTCAACATCAGGAAGGCATGACGCTCCACTCCTGCAACCCTCCCAGTGGGATATTCAGTTGCGTGGAGGATGGAACAAAAGAGCAGTGCACATGCCACGTAACAGAGATGGACCCAGTGGAATCAAGGGGTCATACAATCACGCAAACACTCACTGGCTGCACCCGATTGGACGAATGCTGTCTGTCGGTCGTTGCTGTGGGATTGAAGCCATGCAGTTGCAAAGTCTGTCTTCATTTTAACTTTACAATGTTTAGTATTGATAGTTGTTCTGTATCTGCCAGAGGAATCGCTTTAAAGTAGCCACATTTCAGCTTCTTACAAATGAGGAGCCTGTCTCTTGAGACACAACACGGTGCAACCAGAATGCATTGTACGGCTTTCTACATAGACAATGAATGGAAGGCATGAAAACGAGGAATCCTATGGACATGTACCTTTAGTGTGATCTATGTGTATAAACAGATAATTACAATACATGATTTCAAAACACTTTCACGATTATTGTTCATGTATTGTACAGCAAAGTCTGCAAAGGGCAGGTCCTCATCAGAAAAATGACCTTATTGCTAAAAAATTCAAGTAGCTTATTACAACCCATAACTACAATTGTTTTTAGGCAGTAGGCTCTAGTAGTTGTAGTAATTATTCAAGTCTGTACAGGGAGGAGGTCGGGGATGGACGGGTTAAACAAGCACAGGACTTTCACCCAGGAGACCACTGTCCATGTCCGTGTGAAACCAGTGAAGTCAGTGAGTTCTTTTAACTTACCAACCTAGTGAAGTTACGTCACATTCATATTGCAATGGAAGTTACAGTAATAATGTAGTCATTTAAACCCAAACCACCATGTTTTCCTAAACCTAACCAAACTGCAACCATACAACAAAGGTGTGGTTCACCTGTTGCTGTTATGTTAAAATGGTCATGTTGTTTTGTAAGAGAATGACAGATGATATTCAAAAGTCCCAGTCAGACTCATTAATCACTGCCTTGATGTGCTGGCAATAATAAGTGAAACACTGAGCGAAAAATAATTGGAAATATCCAACATGCATGCTGAATGCATCACACCGTGCTGATTAATGTGTTGTTGGAATATTGGAAATTAGCTGTGATTCGGTGTTTCTTTGGGAATGTGGAATGAATGCTCACTGCATGACTGAAAGTGGAAGAAGATGGTGAAGATATGTTGAATGCTCTGAGGGATTTTTAATTGGGAATCAGTGCAGCATATCAGCTTTGCTAGTATCTGTTTCAGGGGAACAGGTGCAATCAGCTGCGACTGTAATCTTTCAGATGAGAAATATGAAAAATTAAGTCTTTGATGTATTTCTGATTGAGACCTTTTCCTGATCAGTGCATGTAAAAAGTATTCAGTTTTTTAAATCTTACCCTGCTCAAGGGTGCTGTGCAACCAGACAGCTGTCAGTCAAAGTCACACAGCGGGCGGGGGCATCTAACCTCTGTCTCTTTCAGCCATCAGCTGCCCACAGACTTTCTATACAGCTCATTTTCTACTTTCTTTCTCATCAGGGCCATAGATTCAAAGTCTTTTAAAACAGCATTCAGACCGTCATGTTGGGGGAAAAAAATGGTTGCACTTTGCCAATCATCTCCTAGGACAGTGTTCTTCAAACCTGGTCCTCAGGGGCCTCCTACCCTGCAGGTTTTAGATGTTTCCCTGCCCCAACACACCTGATTGTAATGAATGGGTCATTATCAGGCGCTAGCAGAGTTTGATGACGAGCTAATCATTTGAAAACAGGCCTGTTGGGGCAAACCCTGTCCAAGGAAGTACCCTTAAAAATTCATTAGAACAGGATGGAGATTCTCTTATTTTTATCCTCCATATGATAAACTGTTACTTCAGTATTAATCTACGCATGAGCTACATGAGCTAAACGCTAACATGCTGATGTTTAGTATATTGTTGACCATGTTCACCATCTTTCCTAGCATCAAACACAAAGTGCAGCTGAGGCTGAAGGGAATATTGCATGAACCAAAGTAATGGACAAACTGGAATGTTGACCTTCTGATGGTGGTAGAGAAAAGGACAGAGGATCCTCAAAGTTACTACAATTCATCAGCCTGTTTTTACCCCGAGTATGATCTTTTATTAAACATAACCAAGTACTTTTTGTGCCTAAACCTACTGAACTGCCATTATATATATAGCCATTTCCTGATCATACTATTTTTTTATCTTTGGACACTGTTTTTTTTTTTTTTTTTTTTTGCTAAAATAGTAGAAAATGTCAAAGAATAAGCAATACAAATGTAGGGATTTTGATTATTTTCAGTACACACATGCAAGGGGCTCCAGTCTATAAATTCCATATAAATTCACATTCAACATTTATTAGTCATACAGTCACATAACATTTGCTTAAGGGAGCTATTCCCCATTGGTTTGCATGTGTTTCCATGTATTTTAAGTATGTATGCCTGTCCTCTATCAGCCTGTCTTCCTATGTTCCTATTTTTAAACAGAACAGAAACACGTTTTCTGTGATATTTAGTTTTTCTTTTTTTATTTTGTGGAAATGACATACAGTAGAGCCAATGGGGAGAAGGTTGTTATTAGCGATGGTGTGTCTTCTTACCAGAAACACAAGATGGTATTGTTTAGATGCACATCAGCAACTTGCAAGAGTTTTCTACACTCAGATCGCAATCGGTGGCAGCATCAAACTACAGATACAGCAGGATCAAAAAGTCTTCACAAGAAGCTTTGGGGAACACAAACCGATGCCAAACCATGCGAGCATATCATGATATCATCTGATTTCACACAAACTTGTGGAGTCCATGCCAGCTGGAGTGTATGCTGTCATTAAAACAAAAGTTGTACAAACTAAATACTAAGATATTCAGACACTCCAATTGTTAAGCTGATATCATTTTAAATGGAAAAAGAAGCATTGACTAGTGGTCTCAGACTTTTTGACCCTACCGTACATTGTTTACGTACCATTTTTATCAGTGAAATTACACAATGTTGGAAATCGCAGCATGCACGTTTTAAAGTTGTTAAAAACTGGCCCTAACCCTATAATCTGCCCATCCCTCTGTTCCTGTTTCAAATGATCTGCTGTGTGCACTCTTCTTCTCATCCAATCTGGCATCAGCTTTGCAGTGGATGCTGTTAAGTTATACAGTGGAAGAAGAAGGCTGAGATAAATGGCTACATAAAAAGAGAAAGACCTGCATTAGCAGATGGGTAATGGATCTGAGCTGCCCACTCAGTGCTGGCTAATACATCAGAGAAGTCACTCTGCCATTATATACAGCACGGATAAATAAATGAACAAAAGCCATTACGATGATTTGACTTGCAAATAAATATTATTAAAGATATTGCCTCTCTCTAGTCGCAATATCTCAGCCACACTGCTCACCTCGTGTGATTTGTCAAACTGCTCCACAGCAGTATCAAAAAGCAGTTTCATCGACATGCTGCAGGAGAGATAATAGCTGATGTGAAGACACAATGGCAAAGTGTGCCTGGTTTGTGTAATTGGACCTACAAAGACTTTCTGAATGCCTGCTACAGAATGATATTCATGTTCCTTTTTTAAAAATTCACAGCATCAAACAGGAAGAGTCTGCAGTTAAGAGAAATATTGAAAGATCATTTCACACAAATTTCACACACAAAAAGACATTTAGTCACTGCCTTTCGAGGTATTTATCCATGTACAGTTTTTTAAGAGATCTGCTTTGAAGCGCTGCCTTCTAATACATTTTCCACCACACCAATACAATGGAGGGAAATGGAATTTAATTTGAGGCGCTCAAAAGAGTGAAAAAGTACATTTAAAATTCTCAAAAGCAGCTTGCCATTCCTAAAATATTTTCTCAAATCCTCAGACCTAGCTGTGAACACTTTTCACTGGAACTCCTTTCTACTTGAAATACATCAAAAGCTGAACTCATACAGCCATGGGCCTCAGTGTACTTCAAATAAAGATTCTTCCTCTGGCCACCCCTCCGGCCCTATCCCTAGTCAGAGGTAGACCAGCTTTATCAGATGAAGATTGTTCTCATCCAAGTATTACCTGTGTATCGCCTTTTAAAAACTCACATTTGTATCAGAGTTTCTAAAAGGTCCAGTGTGTAGGATTCACTATCAATCAACTGAACACCCCTCATCTCACTATCCCATACAGTGGCAGCTAAAAACGCAACAAGGCCCTCTCCAGAGCCAGTGTTGCCCATTCTGGGATGCTGTAGAAACATGGTGGTGCAACATGGTGGGCTCAAGTCCCCAAGTAACAGGACACTCACTGGCCCAAAAAATACTTTTTCCAATAAGCCTACAGTTTGAAAGAAGCAGCCGTAAAATGGTAGATAAATTCACAACCCCTGCAAAATGACACCAGAATTTGAGCCTTTGGGTCCAATAACAATTGGAGCGTTCTAGTAGAGCTGCACCATTAAATAGTTTTTTTTCCCTGTTTGAGTTAGCGGAAGGCTAAACTAGAAGGTAACTGCTCGGCCAGCGGAAGTCTCCAGTGCACACGTTCTATGGGCCGCACGATGTGGAAGCTTTACAGATGATCTGAGTAATTTTGCACCCAGGAAGTCAAACTCTTTTGGTGCACGTGTAGTTCAGTTCCAGTACAGCAGCCTTTGAGCAGTCATCCACTTTGTCAGTCTCAAGGAGGTAAAGGAATATAACCCCCGTCCTGGAAGGCAGATCACTGTCACCACACAGGAGACCAGGGACAAGATCCATAACACATTCTTAATAGACTGACGAATAATACAACGGTACATTGCCACAGAGCTGGGTATCTCCCAGGAATGTGTCCATGTAGTTTTTCACAACGATCTCCAAATGACCAAGGTGTCAGCCCGCTGGGTCTCGAAACTTTTTGGGCCGAATGAGTAGCGGATTTGGCTCAACATATCTATCCATCTTGCCATTTTTGCGGCGGATGCCAAGAGATTTCTTCAGCAATTTTTAACCGTCTGCAACTTCCACTTCTGACTGAGTTCCAACCAGGAACGAAAGAACAATCATTTCATGGAAAAACCCAGGGTTTCCAGCTGCCAAAAAAGCCACATTAGTGAGTTCCACAGGCAAGGTGATGGCCTCCGTTTTCTGGGATGCAAAGTGAATGCTACCGGTTAACTACCAGGAAAATGTTCACACGATTTCAGGGGCCAGCTATACTGAACTCTTGAGACAGCTTCGGGAAAGGGTTAGGAAGATTTGGCGTGGGAAGCTGACAAGAGGAGTGCCCCTACACCAGGACAGCACCCCAGAAGTCCTCAGTGACGATGGCTGCCATCCAGGTATGCAGATTTGAACACGTCCAACACGCACCCTCTTCTCCTGATTTGGCACCTCCAGACAACTGCCTCTTCCCCAAGATGAAGAAGAAGCTCAGTGGTCACCGTTTTGACAGTGATGATGACGTTATTGCTGCTGTGGAGCTGGAGACTTCTACAAAGAAAGAATCTGTATGCTCCATGACCACTGGATTAAATTGACTCCTTCTATCTTCGGCCTTGAATTTATAAATTGCTCCTCATACACTAATGAAAACAAAATCATGAATATTATATTCCATTTCTTCCAATAGAGCCTCCTAAATCCTACACACTGGACCTTTACTATTCCCAAACAAATTGATAGAGCTTCTTGATACGCCCCGCACTGCAGTACTTCATCTCTATTCATTTAATGTGTATTCTTTCTGATGCTGTTGTAGATACTTTGTACAGGTACTTTTATCAGCCTTAGTTTAAACAGCTGTTTACAAATGCTCAGCTTTTCACTAAGATCCACAGTGACAAGAGCTGTCAGCGTGCCGGCTCGGGGCGTTAAGCTCCGACTTGCAGAAAGCTGCTTCTCTTTAATGCCATAAACAGCCTGCTTAACTTCACTCTGCTGCAGCCCCTTTGATCTCCACTCTGACAAACACCAGGTTAGAGAAAATTACTTTCACACCCGGATCCTTCACAGATGATGGATTACCTGCTAAAATTCAGGATTATTAAGTCTATTTTGGTGGTTCTTTTTTGGATTATTTCCCCAGAAAAGGCAGCTATTATGAGGCAAAAAGTGAAAACAGTGTCATCAGTTTTGTGCAATAATCGACAACGTGTCAATAGAACACTATAATTAAACGTTTCCTTCCGATAACGGCACGCTAATAACATTATCATTTTAATTAACAGCTGATTAACACCACAACTTCCGCTTTCCCGTTATCCTTATTTCTCTTTTTCTTCCTTCAGTCCACATTGCCTTCAATATTTCTTCTCTCACTCCTTTAATTCGATTATGAGCTAACTGTTTCCTTCATTTTAGTGTCACACTGAGTCTCAACATCAGCACTTTGTTGGGGAGGACTGAGGACAATGTGTCACCATGGTAACCCACACATAATCTTACAAAAATACACATCCAGTATGCAAACACACACTCACATGCCATCTGCTTGTGTGTGTGGGTGTGTGTGGGCATGCATGCTCGTGTGCCGTGTCCATGCTTAGCCACAGCGCTGTTTGTGTGTGCACATTGTATGCATGTATGCAGTTACATCAGAAATGTGTTACCGTGAGAGAGCAGAAACAAATGAACATGAATATAGGAGATGCAGCGAGTGAGGAGGAATAAAGACTGGTGTCAGGTGCCACATTGCTGTGCTTGACAGATTCTTTGAGTATGTGTCTGACAGAGACAGCTGGGAATGGAAGGTCAATTCCAATGCCATTCCCCTTGTAACAAGAATGAATGAATATCTTAGGTATTTCCGTGTGGGGCTGCAGTTTTGTTTAAAAATGTGCAGTTAGATAAAACCTGACACCTCTACAGTATGTGAATGTGTTTTTTGTCTTTACACTTATCAATAGGGATGCTAGAGAAGCAGCACCTCACAGCTCTCCTCCTCCACTCAACCTACCACACTTCTGAACGTTAAACCAATAATTCCTTGGAGACTTCCGGTCGCACGAGGGTGGAAATGGCTGCGTGAGAACATTGCTCCCGACCGCACTGCCGCAAACCCCCAATTAATACAGGAGATTTACTTTACAGGAGCTCAGGAATATAAACAAATGTCGGGGGGAGATGAACGTGGCCCCAGCAGGTCGACGAGAAGCCAAAAAAAGGAAACTGAGGCGGAATATGCAGACTGTAGCGACGAGGAGGCTATGCTAGGTGCGGTCTCGTTAGCCTCCATCCGTAACGTCATAAGTGAAGCCATGGCTAATGTGACGTCTGAACTGGAAAACAACATCTCAAAACAGTTCACAGGCTTCCAGAGCAACATTCAAGAGGATATTAAAAAACAACTTGGTGAAATGAGACCGGATATTAATCTGAAGATGGAGGAGACCGTGAAGAAAATTGAAGTGGTGTCACAGAGACTGGGGGAAGCAGAGCAACGGGTAGGAGAGGTGGAGACGTTCAGTATTGAAGTGAATGAAACTTTAAACCAGATGCAGAGGACGCAACTCGAACTGAAATCAAAACTAACCGAACTCGAAGGCCATTCCCGCCGCAACAACATAAGGATCTACGGCATAAAAGAAGGAGCCGAGGGCACCTCAATGATCCGCTTCGTGGAGAACCTCATTCAAACTGAACTGGACGAGGGCACCGGCCCAAACGAACTTGGTATTGAACGTGCACACAGAGCTCTCGGCCCCAAACCAGCCGACAATGCCCCCCCGAGATCAACGATCGTTAAATTCCTGAAATATTCAACCAAAGAGCGGATCATCAGCGCGGCGTGGAAAAAAACCATCATGGTTGATGGCAACAGGGTTTTTTTCGACCATGACTACGCAACAGCTGTAATGGAGAAAAGGAGGGAATATCTGCCGATTAAGAAAGTATTGAAAGAGAAGGGGATCAAGTTCCGTACACCGATGGCAAAAATGCGTGTCTTTCTGGACTCTGGGACAGTAACGTATGATAACGCGGATCAAGCCGGGGACGATCTACGAGCAAAGGGATTCCCGATCCCTCCGAGACCCGAGGGCAGAACGAGGGAAATGCCACGACCCCACTTCAGCTGGCAACAGGTGAAAAGACACAGAGACGGCAGGGAATATCAGCAGAGGATCCGGGACAAGCTCCGCGAGTTTCATCGGGGGACTGACACAGAAGCTGAGGACTAGTTGTCCCACATTACCCCATCATAACACCAGCTTTCCTGTACACCGTGATGTTTTCATCTTTATTACTTATTGTTGGACAGAGACGGTAGGCTATATTCCTCAGCCATTCTGAATAGCGTTACCTCTTCCTAATGGTGAGTCACAATTGAGTGTTCAACAATTAAAGCGCACGTATGCAATATTTTAAGTCATAATTAAGGGCAAAGTAACCTAAGTTAAGTACACTATTGGGCATATTTTTTTTTCTCAATGTGTGTAGATTTTTCATTGAATGCCACTCTTATTATTATTATTATTATGCCAGTAATTATGTTGTTATTATGAACCTATAACACCAAATTAGTGTTTATTTTACATGCAGTGCGCCTTTACATAATACAGAATATTTTTTTTTTTGATGTTTATGGGCCAAGACTTCTGTATCACTTTAGTTTCAGAATAGGGCAGTCGGTCTGTAGTGCTTGAATGACAGCCACCCACCCAAACAACCCGAGGGGGCCCCGCAACTCAGCGGCTGCAACACCCCCCTACACAAGAGGTCCAGGGATGACCTCTTCTATGGAAGACCCCTTTTTGTTCACCGTAACGTTTTACGGTCTTGACTGTTCTGTCATGTCTGTTCATGGTTCTTATTTTTGGTTTTCAGGGGAAGCGAGTGAGTGGCCAGGAGAATACCGGTCTATAGCTGAGTAACAAAGAATTTAAGGTTATCACCCTAAATGTCAATGGTTTGTCGACTCCTGTCAAGAGAAGTAAAGCAATATCCAAAATAAAAAGGGAAAAGGCACACATTATATTTTGGCAAGAAACCCATCTAACAGACCAGGAGCATGAAAAGATAAAGAATATGGGTTTTAAACATACTTACTATTCATCTTTTAAAGCAGGACGCAAGAGGGGCGTGGCTATTTTGATACCAAACAAGGTCCACTTTGAATTCCAGTCAGAGACTAAAGACAAGGAGGGTAGGTTCATAATGGTAAAGGGCAAATTAGATGATAAGGACATGACCCTGTTGAATGTATATGCGCCCCCAGGCAGCAACAAAACATTTTATAAGACAATATTTGATTTAATAGCGTTCCAATCTGCTGGAGTCTTGATTTGTGCAGGAGATCTTAATGTAATTTTGAACCCAAAGTTGGACACAACTAATCAAAAAAGGAAAATCACTCCTACTGACAGATGGATTAAAAGGAGAATTCAAGACCTGGGCTTGATAGACGTTTGGAGGGATTTCCACCATCGAGATAGGCAGTATACTTTCTATTCAAATCGTCACAATGCATATTCAAGAATTGACTACCTACTTGTCCATAATTCAGAGAGGCACAGGTTAAAGGAATGTGAGATAAACCAGAGAGATATATCAGATCACTCTAGTGTCCACCTGAAATTACATCTAGATACTAGACCCAAAGTGACAACATGGAGATTAAACGTAAGCATGTTAAACAACCCTGAGTTTAAAAAGAAAATAAAGAAAGAATTAAAAACATATTTGGAAGACAATGATGATGGCAATGTGAACCCAGTGATGTTGTGGGATGCTGCCAAAGCAGTCCTGCGGGGGAAAATTATATCAGAATCTGCATTCATAAAAAAAATGAAAACTCAAAAACTGTTAAACCTGCAGAATCAACTAACAGAACTGGAACAGAAACACAGTAAAAATAAAGATCCACAATTACTTCTACAGATGAGACCACTCAAACAAGAAATAGACAAGATTTACTGTGATGAAATAGAGAAAAATCTCAGGTTTACAAAACAGAGATACTACGAGGCAGGCTCGAAAGCATCCAAGCTGTTAGCATGGAGGCTGCGAAAACAGCAATCAGAAAATACAGTCTATAAGATTAGGGATCCTGCCACTAAAAAAGTTATATACAAACTAGAGGGAATACAGAAAGCATTTGAAAATTTTTACCAGAACCTGTATACTCAACCCACACCATTCGAACCTGCTAAAGTAGAAGAGTTTCTGAGCCAACTGGATCTGCCCTCCTTGGGGAAATTGCAAAATGAAAAATTAACAAAAGAAATATCACCCGAAGAAATTGACAAGGCGATCTCCTCCCTGAAGTCTTCTAAGTCTCCAGGGACTGACGGATTTCCAGGAGAATGGTATAAATCACTGAGGGAACAATTAATACCAATACTACATAAAAGCTTCAATTACACCCTGAGGGAGGGAGTCATCCCCCCATCCTGGAGGGAAGCTACCATCTCTGTGATTCCAAAAGAGGGCAAGGACCCGAAAGAATGTGGCTCTTATAGACCTATCAGTGTTTTAAATCAAGATTATAAATTATATGCAACTATTTTAACTAAAAGATTGGAGGAAGTGATCCCTTTTTTGATAGACGAAGATCAAACTGGATTTATTAAATGTAGACAAACACAGGACAACATAAGGAGAACCCTCCACACCATTGAACACATAGAAAGGGAAAAAATTGGAGCTATTCTACTTAGTATGGATGCGGAAAAGGCATTTGATTCCGTGGGGTGGGAATTTCTTTATGCAGTCATGGCAAAATTAGGCTTCCATGAGAAGTTCATTAAAGGCATCAAAACACTATATACATCCCCCGTAGCCAGAATCAAAGTAAACGGAGGCCTGTCAGAAACTATCCACCTGCAACGCGGTTGTCGCCAGGGCTGCCCAGCCAGCCCAGTGCTCTTTAACCTCTTCATTGAACCTCTTGCACAATCCGTAAGACAGAATCCTGACCTAGAGGGCATCACAATAAAAGGTATAGAATACAAAATATGTCTTTATGCGGATGACGTGTTGGTCAGCCTAAAGAACCCAGAGTCAGGAATTCCAAGATTAATGGATTTCCTGCAGGCATATGGACGCCTGTCAGGCTACTCCCTTAATGTTGATAAAACACAAGCCCTGACGTTCAATTTCGTCCCATCAATAGAACTAAAAAATAAGTACAGTTTTAACTGGGACTCAACCTCTATTAAATATTTAGGCGTTAAATTGACTAAGGATATATCACAGTTGTTCTATGAAAATTATGTAAGAATAAATTCACATTTAAAGGAAGATCTAGACAGATGGGCCTCTCTGCCCCTAGATCTTGGTAACAGAATTATGACAATAAAAGCAAATATTTTACCCAGATTACTCTATCTGTTTCAATCCTTACCTGTTTGTATCCCTGATAGTCAATTTAGAGAGTGGGATAAGATGATATCCCGTTTCATCTGGAATGGAAAAGGTCCCAGGGTGAGATACAAGACTTTACAGCTGCCAAAGTATAGTGGGGGGATGGGCTTACCGAGGCTCAAAGATTACTATTCAGCAGCACAAATAAGACCACTGCTGCTCTGGTGCAATAAAGACTACTTCGCAAAATGGAAAGATGTAGAGCTATCACTGTCAGACAGGCCTTTACAGAGTTTACTAGGAAGCCCAATAGAGGCTAAAAAACATGATATCCAGAGCCAGTGGGTTAGATTCTCTATAGAAATCTGGTTTGGCATGGTGAAACAACTTAATATCCAGAAAGAAATTCGAATTTTAATGTGGCCAACCCATGACCCAGATTTCAAACCAGGTATGAATGATGGAGGCTTTACTCAATGGGCGAGAAAAGGACTTTCCACATTATGCCAATTAGTTGAAAACCAGGAATTCATAGACTTCAGGTCCGTATCAGATAAATTCGGCCTAGCTCGGCAGGATTTTTATAGGTACCTTCAACTCCGGCACTACTTTGACACGAACATTAAAGGACTAATACAGGAAAATATATCAGGTATTACCAAAATGTTTATCAAAGCCTATAACACAAAACTGTCCAGAAAGATAATTGGCGAACTATATAGACATATAGCTGAATTAAGAGGTCACTCAACAAATTATATTAAGGCGAAATGGGAAAATGAGTCGGGAATCGTAATTACTTCTGAAGACTGGACAAATGTAATTAACACACAAATTACTACTACAGCCTCACAACTATGGAGGGATTTTTCCTGGAAAAACTGCATCCGATTCTTCATAACACCAAAGCAAAAGTCTAAACAGACAGGACAACAACCTACTTGCTGGAGAGGATGTGGACACAGTATGGCAGATCATACACATATATTCTGGAGTTGTACCATGCTTAAATCCTTCTGGCAAGGAGTTCAAAGTACTATCAGTGAGGTCTTGCAGTATAATTTTAATTTCACTTTTTTATCATTCTATCTGGGTAATATGGACACAGAATTACCAAAAAAAGACAGATACCTCCTAAAAATCTTCATGGCTGCCAGCAAAAAAGCCATAACAAGAAGATGGCTCAATACAGAACCTCCCACAGTTAATCAGTGGGAAGCCATAATTAAAGACATCCAAACAATGGAACTACTGACGTATAGTCTCAGATTACAAAGGGACAAAGGTGATGCCCTCTGGGAAAAATGGAGCACTTATATTACAAGAAGAGGTGATAATCAACCTTAATGCTATGTATATCCTGGTTTTAAGAACGACTATGACCATATTGCTGTAATGTATGTGACATATGACCTACTCGCAACCCACGGTTCCCCCATGTTGTATTCACGAGTGTTCATATGTATGTGTGCATCTGTATATGAATATGTAGATGATTATTTAGTCATATGGGTGTAAGCGAACATGTGTACTCGAGATAACGTGTTTAGACGTACAGTATATGTGCATATGCTTTGTCTTTTCTTTTTCTTTTTGATGTTTCTTTTGTGTTTATAAGGGCACAACTTGGCAAGCATTTGTACTATTTAGCCACATCATATTGTAGCCATACCTATTTTTGTCTATTATACTGATGCTACCTATGTTTTGTGCAAAAAAACGTGAAAAAATAAAGTTTAAAAAAAAAAAAAAAACAATAATTCCTTGTAATTTGAAAAGGCCTCACCGAAAACTGTCATCTGACTCTGTAGTTAACTCGACTTAAGCATTTTAGCTTCTTCTAGCCAGTTTCTCTGTTGCGGTTCAGTCCAATAGCTCTCTAAATGTTGATTTCATTAGCAAGCAACTCATTTCAGAGAAGAAGCTCTGACAAATCCACTACCCAACACCAGGCAGTCAGACAAAAGTGGCAACTACCATGTGAAGAGACATATTTCTTTCAGGAGTTGGTGGAGACCAAAAATAGAGTTAAAAAACGAGCAATTATTGTACCCACATTTGTTGCGTGGCCAGGAGCACGATTGAAAATGAATGCTAATGTTTCTCCATCTCTACCGGTTGTGGAAATATGTAACTGATTGCTAATATATTCACTAATTTGACTCTGTAAGGTGATATATCAGTGTTAACAGCTTGTTTTGCTGCCACAGAGCAGCTGACATTTTTAAAGTAATTTAGGGTTAAAACTATAATTACAAGTGATGTCTCAAGAACTTTCAAGCTGCTGGTTCTAGAGGTATTTTTCTTCACTATGCCTTAATTTCAAGACACCATCATGCCTAAACAAGGAAATAGGCAATCAGTGACTCTCAAAACAACATATAGCACTGTTCCCAAAACAACATGAATGTTGCAGCGCACCACCAACAGGCATACCAGAACTTTGTCATACATGCACAGTTTGGTTAGGTTTAGGCAAGAAAACTACAAGTTTGCTTTAGGCACTACAACGATTTGGTAAGGTTTAGGGACTACAACTACTTGATTAGGTTTAGGGACTACAACTACTTGATTAGGTTTAGGCACTAAAACTACTTGATTAGGTTTAGGCACTAAAACTACTTGATTAGGTTTAGGCACTAAAACTACTTGATTAGGTTTAGGGACTAAAACT
Organism: Pagrus major; assembly: GCF_040436345.1. Taxonomy (NCBI): domain Eukaryota; kingdom Metazoa; phylum Chordata; class Actinopteri; order Spariformes; family Sparidae; genus Pagrus; species Pagrus major. The sequence continues at coordinate 7,311,514 of NC_133236.1, forward strand.
ACTTGATTAGGTTTAGGCACTAAAACTACTTGATTAGGTTTAGGGACTAAAACTACTTGATTAGGTTTAGGCACTAAAACTACTTGATTAGGTTTAGGGACTAAAACTACTTGATTAGGTTTAGGCACTAAAACTACTTGATTAGGTTTAGGGACTAAAACTACTTGATTAGGTTTAGGCACTAAAACTACTTGATTAGGTTTAGGGACTAAAACTACTTGATTAGGTTTAGGCACTAAAACTACTTGATTAGGTTTAGGGACTAAAACTACTTGATTAGGTTTAGGCACTAAAACTACTTGATTAGGTTTAGGGACTAAAACTACTTGATTAGGTTTAGGCACTAAAACTACTTGATTAGGTTTAGGGTCTAAAACTACTTGATTAGGTTTAGGCACTAAAACTACTTGATTAGGTTTAGGGTCTAAAACTACTTGGTTAGTTTTAGGGACTAAAACTACTTGGTTAGGTTTAGGGACTAAAACTACTTGGTTAGGTTTAGGGACTAAACTACTTGATTGGGGTTAGGGACTAAAACTACTTGGTTAGGTTCAGACACAACAACTAGTTGGTTAGGATTAGGAAAACATTGTGGTTTAGGTTAAAATAAGACATAATAATTATGTATAATTTCTTATTAATTTTCTTCTTTCTTATGTAACTGAAGTTATGTGTGACGGTAACATACATAGCTTTACTTCAATTACATCATGAACGTGACATGAATTAGATTAAAATTTTAATTTCATACCGAACATGTACAGTGGTCTATGGGGTGAGAGTCCTATTCTAGTTTAACTGCCCCACCCTGTGCTACTACCTGTCTTCCTCCTTTGCTGCCATAATAACTATGACCGCTAGAGGTCGCCACCTAAGAACAAACGTAAATATGGCACATAATAAGCTGCTTGTACAGTTGACCTGCTGTATATGGTCATTTTTCTGATGAGGACTGGCTGGTAAATTCCTCTTTCACTGGTTCTCTTCTTTTGGTGTTTTAACTGGTCTTCAACATCGATGTCACGTCACGTCACAACATGTCTTTTGACTGATTCAACAAAAAGAAGCTCATACCCATCCAACAATAGGAAGGCTCGTACTGCCAGTCACCTACCACTGTTCATGCAGAACTGGATTTTTCTTCCAGAAACCTGTAGCCAAATGTTCCTGTTTTGCAACTCATTTGAAAAGGCTGCTTCATTTTTTTAAGAATCTGGGTTACTCCAGTCAAGCTAATACTAAATTTGCAAAAAGACATTTTATATGTACTGGAACTGCAGTGAATTATTGATTTTTTTACCAGGCTCGAGCAGGACTTCCCCTGACCTCTGAATACTGAAACAATATGTCTTGTCTGCAGTCTGCTTCCAAGCTCTTGGCTTCCCAACCTTCAATATAACTCTTTTGCATCAACATACTACATTTTGGCACAAACAGGGAGCTCACAGAACAAAGGCTAATATTAAAAGCACTGCAGCATCGACTTGGTTTCTATGTGAAACTGAGGGAGTTAGCCTTGGACACGATCAGCACTTTTACTTATCTGAAGTGACAGATGGAATGGCTGCATTACTTTGCATGTTCAGCTGTCAAAGAGTGAATGATAGTAAATCTCTTTGCACGGGGGTTTGATGCTTGCAGTCTAGAAATGCTGACTGGAGTGTCATTCTTTCTCCAGGGTCATGTATTTTTAAAAGTCTCCCCCTCCTTTTCACTCCTGCACAGACACAGCACGGGGAGCGAGTTAGAGAGAGAGAGAGACGGAAAAAAAAGAGTGAGCTGGCAGATGGAGGCAGCCATCTTGGACTGGGTTAAAAGCGTAATCCTGGTCACGCTGTATCAGCAGCAGAGCAGAGATAAGAGAGTGAGGGAATGCCTGTGCTGGGAAACCCCTCTGCAGAAAGAGAGAGAGAGAGAGTATGAATACTGCAGATACTGTTGCAGGCAAATGAAAAGCCTGGGTGGGAGATGCAATAGAATACAGTCTCTGGGGCCACTCCAGGCTAATATTAAGACTCTTATTAAATCTGCATCATATTTCATATAGAAGATGTGTATGAATAGATTATAAGACAGTAAAGGACCAGCGGGTGTTAGTTTAATGAGGAGCTAAATGTGTGAGTTAAAGCTGTGTTCAAGTCAGTACACACTGCTGGTTTATCACAGAGAACAAGTCATTGATAATCAATTTGGTGTATGGTAACAAATGAGCACCAAAAGTGGCTGTTTGATTGGTTGGAGAAAGATACTTTGAAGCATTTTAATACTACACTGCTAAGCACTACGCATGGAATGTATTTACCAGAGTACAATTTGGTTTTACTCAAAAAAAAAAAAAAAAGTGGAACAAAGAAATGATGGAGCACTGTGAAAAATATTCACACAATGTATTAACTGGGTGATGAGCGGACTTCTCCTCAGTTTATCTGTCTCACTAAGTCATTACTTTGACTGCCTTTGGCACACAGCTCTAATGTTAGTTATCGCTCCATGTGTTGTCTCACTGCAACAGACAAGGAGTAAATCTAAATAAATCTTGCTAACGCGACGTTACCACCAGCTCTCCGAGGGACACAGACTGAGGCTACTGTGTGCTAATATTTAACGTTATATTTCTTTTCAGTGGAACTAATGTACTGCTAACAAACATTGTACATTATCTAGGTTTTGTACCATTAGCAGCGGGGGTATATATATACTATGGTCGGTTGTAATCTTTAACGTTACTCTGACCTGTCCAGCAGAAAGCAGAACACTTCAGCGTCAGTCTGCAAACATTTCTCTGTCATCAGATATTTTCATCTGGGAAAGGCAGCTCCAGTGTTTATTCTTGTTTCATGTCGTCGCTTGTCCCGATCTCGTTGAGTGTCCTGGAGTTTTCGTTTCTTTGATTCAACGATTCACGCTCCTGTGATTTTTCTTGTACAAAATAAGTATGATCACCCATCCTTTATCAGATTGTGGTTTTTAACTTCTCTCAATACAGATCGTTTAGCAGGAAACAGCAGCCACTCGCTCTTCTTCTTCTTCATCTTCCAACCCGGTCATTTCGGGCAGCCACCAACTAAATTCAAAAATGACGAAAGGCCCTAACTCGTGCCAGGTTTGTCCATTCTGGGCTACTGTAGAAACATGACGGTGCAACATGGCGACCTCTGTGGAGGGAGACCTGCTCCCTATGTAGATATAAACAGCTCATTCTAAGGTAACAAAAAGACAACGACTCTTATTTTCAGGTGATTATACACTAATTCAAACATACTTTCTAACCTGACACAAGGTATCTGTCAATGAGTGTTAGGTTTGCCAATATCTTATTGTAGGCATGTTGTGACAAAACTGCTGGAATGTAATTTGCTCATTACTTAAATCTACAGGGGGTTAGCCTGTGATTGTCTCTACTAACAGAGTGATAAGAGTTATAGATTGTGTAAACTCAATTTATTAGATATAGTTGTTCAATTGTTTATCATTGAGGTCACAGTTCAAAGTGGTGCTGCACTGAACTGCATTACAGTGGAAATGTTTCATTGTACTCCATCTAATCAACTCTAGTCAGCTCTGTGATAGAGCATTTCTCTACTCAATCTAGAATAATATCATGACTTGTATTATAACGTACAGGTTCACATTTGAAATTGGCATTTAACAACATGAATGTAATACAATACAGTTTATGTCTCTGTTTTCTTATAGCTCCTCTCTTTATTGTTGTATTTTGCACTTTTTGACATCTTTTTGACATTTGTTGACATCATTTAATTAAACTTTGGCACCAAATAGGTATTCTAGATATTGAGTGAAACAGAAAATATGGCAACAAATTCACATTCAGTATTATTAAATAGATTTGAAGTCCTGTGATACTAACTGAAGCTTGAATTTAAACAATTAATTTAGTTAGTTAGTTAAATAAGAGTAGCAGTTTAAATGTGTTCAGTGTAAATCAAGTTCGGCCAAATACCTGGTCATTTTAAATTACTTTTCCTTATAAAATTGATTTGGATTTACTTCATATTTTTGAGCCATCATTTAGCATATTATTGAAAAATCCAACACATTTTAACTGTTGTTTTTTTTTCAATTGACTTATTTTTTGTTTGTTTGTTTAAATGTAGTTAAATGATTAAATAGTTCTCACTCAAATTTGTTGTAATTAAAATGTAGTCATTTATTGTCATTTTGTCGCCTTCATTTTTTTAAATAAACCTTGGACAATGTTGTTATATATTAACTTCAGTAGAGATCTTTGCAACACAATACATAGACGTCATAATGTCAGAACTGTTATTTCTTCACATTCTGTTGAAAATTAAATAAATGTTTGAATGTTTTTAAACTAAAATTCTTACATATTGCACCTTTAATACATTAGTATTGCTGCAGTAATGTGTAATGCAGCTACAGTAAGTAGCAATCATGTTTCCACCAAAACATATTAGATTCTTACAGAGGGTGTAATGTTTACTGCATTTAATTCATCATGGAAACCTCAACATGACGAACGCTAAGCTCTCCTCCATGTTTATTATCTACTTGCATCATTTCTGTGACACTGAGTATAGACTGAAAAATGTTCTTTATTGATTCTGTGGTGCAGTTCATTCAAGTTACATACCTCTTTAATATTTACATCCTCTAACACACCACAACCACCAGACAGGACACCGAGAGCCCTGTACTGGGCCATGAGGCAACAAAGAGGGCAAGCTTTATACTGTCAGCTGTGGAAACGATGCTGGTAATGGGAGGTATCACAGAGATAACTGCCCGTGGCCATCGTGCCTGGAATGGCTAATTAGCTGGCTGTTTACGCTGCAGAATCTTTGGTGAGGAGGAGGATGTTATCGTTGATGTGACACTGATGCACTGTAACCTTACAGGATCTCATTTCAGGTGCACGTATGTCATACAATATAGGTGGGTTGTTGACATGACATGTATTTTTCATTGTCGCAGAAGATAAAAATGAATATAATTAGTATTCTCGTCATTTAAAATACAGTAAATGGTTAAACATTTATTTGTTTTACATGGACCTGTTGCTGTAACAAACTGCTTTGTTATTAGATTTTTTAATTTTTTGAGTCAAATCTCAAAATTGTCCCATGGTGTGACTATCACATGCATAGTTAAATAAATTACAACTTTTATAAGTTTTTTTTAAAATGCATAAAAATGTTTATAAATAAGTCAGGCATAATTTTACAAGTGTTTATTTTAATAAATAGCAATCACTTTTTTCATCCATATATTTCTAAATGCATAGGAACTTGATACATTTTGTCACAAAAAAACATGTCCTTCAGTGTGACACCTTATTCTGATTTTAAATTGGGCAATTCCATGGACAACTTTATTTAATTGAAGGACCCCATTCAAATCCCTGTTACTGAAGCCTCCTATGAAGCCAATGACATGAGTACATGGTAAGTTCTTGTCTCAGCATTATTCAAATATTTAACTTTTTCCGAACCACTATGAAAGTGTTCAGTTTTGTTGTCCTTTGGTGTGACGTCACTAAATTATATTTTTCAATTAAAAACTGTTGGTTAAACTACATAATTATGGAAAATTATACAAATGCTAACTGCTAACTGCTAAAGACAGGTTAGCTAGGAATAGCATGGTCATTAACTCAAAATGTGTTTTACAAAATAATGATTTTTTGCTCCCAGGTACATACTGTGCTGTATCATTAGTGTTCAGTATGTTGTAAACAGCCTTATAAGACAGTAGAGAAGGTGACAGAAGGAGTAAAATCATAAAGTCCCTCAAGCAGAAAAAAACATTATAAGAATAGGACTGGTTGAAGTGAGTGACAAAGTGCTGTTATAGCGCTTGAAACTTAAACCTGTCACCACAGGAAACTGTGTGACAAGGCAGAACGAGGCTGTGATCATTCTCACTCCTTCTATTTCAGGGATTTGAGGCACGTCTCTTGTATTCCATTTTTACCCACATTCTGCCCTCCTTCATCCTCCTGCAGCTATTTTTACTTCCTCTTATTTGAGCGGTGCAGAGTGCAGAATTGCAGCCTGGCTCAGATGAGATAATGGTGTTTGGCATTGTTTTCTTGTACCGGTCTGGATTGTCTGCATTAGTGCTGTTTACCTCTGCCATTTGAATTTAGCCTTTGTCCAACTGACAGCTCAAGTCAAGCATTCTAACACAGATATATTCCAGCAGTGCAGTGGGTTGAAGTACAGAGGTGGGATTTGTAGGAACTGTGCACACAGCAAGGTGTGTCGAAGGTTCTTTGAGCAAGGCAATGAATCCCCTGTATCTCCAGAGATGTTGTTAGGTGGCTGACACTCACCTCTCTCTGTGCAGTTACAGAGACTTTTACCTGATTTTATAGCTGAACTACGGACAATTTCAGTAAAACGATCCATTGTGAATTGGACCTGGCCTTTGCACCTTGTGCAGAGCTTCACAGGTTAAAAAAAAGGCACCCAGCGGCACTACAGGGTGAAGATGAGGAAGGCTCAACTTTATGCAGATGTCTGCTGATGCAATGCGAGAAGCAACAAGGTGAGAACCAATCACACAAACTAAGGTACAGCATTGTTTACTAATAGAGGAGTGGAGGTTGCTTTAGGTACAGATAAAGAACCACAATGCCGACCAGTCTCACCTGCTTTGGCTAAAATGTCTAAAATGTCCTTAACAACGTGGGCTAAAAAATTGATTAAAAAAAGTCCAATATAAAAAATGTAGCGTGAGGAGAAGCTAAAGATTATGAAGCAAAAGCTTAAAAGTCAGTGGCTGAGAAAAAAAGAGGGGCGAATTGAATGACCAGTACTGGCTGCGCTGGTTACCGTCCCTCGTTGTAGCCTCAAGCTGGTTCGCTCTTAGCAATGCCAGGCATGCACGCACATGTAAGGTCAAACACCTGAGGAGACAGTACAATACACACACTGAAACACTACGCCTTCATGTACAATAGTGTGAACAATTGCCCCAAAGCCTACTCACACCGCCTGGCAGAGCCACTCGCTGTGTGTACGTTGTGACAAAACACTCAAAACAAAACACTTTTTCCTTGTTGCTGGATGGCGTCTTGCTTTTGGGCTGCCACACTCGGTTGTGAGTGCTCGCCCGTGGCTCCTGAACTTGTCTGCTATCACTCGGTTGGTTCTCTCTTGACTTGGTGTGCCATCTCCTTCCCTCAGTTCTCCTCTCGTCACTGTCCCCGTCTCTGTGTCAGTCTCATGTCCCCAGCCATCCTTGTGTCGTGTCTCCAGTCTCCAGTTCCTTCTGTATCCAGCTCCTCTGTCTCCGTTTCCACCTGTCCACTGTGTCTTTTGTTCTGTGTTTTTGGCTCGTTCTACCCTCCGCGAAGCTGCTGATTGGTCTACGACGGCTCTACTCTCATCTCTAACTGGCTGACCATTATATCTGTTAATAAAAGAAGAGCTTCCAGGCAGGGAGTAAAATAAAACTCATATATGATCTAATATCATGCATACAATGATAAGCAATAATAAAAACTAAATCATAAATATATAACCTAATATATCTATATATTATAATAGTGATAATACATCTTAATTTTCTCTGCACTGAATTACAGGTCACACTTGATGTTAGCTGATGGTTAGCTGACGTTTGCTAGCATAGCACAATAACATTAACCATTGATTGTGGTAGCAAACGTAGCACAGCATGCAGGGTGAGGGAGTGTTTGTTAGCGGAATTAGCACTATTGTTTTCCTTGAAGAATTGCTCTTGAGAAAATTTCATGTCGTAGCCCCCTCCAAAGTTTCTATTACATTTTTGCCCCTTGAAGTATCCTCTCAGCAGTATGATGCTCTGCTTCCCTGTCTGTGCTACACACAGGGAGCGAGCTGGCAGTCATCTACTGCAGGTAACACACTGACTAGGGATAAGTACCTCATACAACCCCACATCAAAAGACTTGAATTATCCCTTTAAGTATGTTAGCATTGCTAATTAGCACTAAATAGAGAGTACAGCTGAGGCCGATGTCATTAGTTTTGCAGGCGTTCGGTACGGAGCAAATCAAGTTTTAACCAGACCACAGTTAATGCATTTCACCCTGTCAGAACCGTGACTGTCTGTACCAAAATATTGTGCCAACTCTTATTATTTTAACATATTGGCAACTATGGTATACTTAAGATATGGTTAGGGTCAAATGTAATACAGCGGTACATAAAGGTGAGTGAGGAGTGGAGTTGTCCAATATGGAAATATTGGGCTGGAATAGATTTTCCTTCCACCCTCGTTACATATTACTCATCCTGTTCAGGGTGGCAGGGGGCTGGAGCATATCCCAGTATGAACTGCAGCAAGATACAGAGTATACTCAGACAAAGTGCATCACATGGCCAACCACATATGCAGTGATGATTTTTCTTAAATGTCATAATAAGAGAAACCTGGTTCCATCATCAGGGTTGGTTATTTAAAATACCACAATTCTCCAGCTATTTTCCTCCTGGACGAACACAAGTTTACATTTATCAATTTAATTTTCCCAAGGATTGTATTTTCACAGGTGATCTCTCCACATTTTTTTTAAAAGCATCACTGGACGAGAGCATATCCGATCAATAAACCAACAGAGGCCTCGCTGACAGTATACAAGCTTGGCAAGTGTTCTATAGGGTCTGAGAGTGGAGGAGCAGGCCATAGCTCTGGTGCTGTCTGTAGCTGTGTTTATCTCAGGCTACAACAAGGCGTGCAGTTGGCAGAGTGGGAGGTACAGCTTGTGAAAACTGCATGTTGAATAATTGATAGTGTACATAAAGCATGGATGTGGAAGAAAAGGAGGAGGAGGAGGAAGGGAAGTCAGAACCAGTGGAAGGAGGAAAGGAGGAAGGAGGGCTACTGGAGCAGACAGATAAATAAATCCACACATTACCTCCAGTGAAGCCTCACTCCAGCAGCCAATTCTATTCCTGCTTTATCTTCCCCTTTTCTCCACTTGTCCCTGTAATGCTTTCTTCTCCAACCCACTCATTTACTAAATTAACAGAATTACCTTTCCAATAAGACATTTTTTTATAACAATGTGAGTTGACAGTAATTGTGGCTGTTTAAAAATGTATTGAGCCTGAATGTCATATACAGCAGAATCCTTCAGGGACTATGTAAATGCGACAGAGTTTGCAGAGGGACGCTGGCGTTGCTTCGGTGACATAAATTATGAAAGATGTCCCTGATATTGGGTTTTGGATGCAGGGAGATGCAGGTGGATTTGTTTGGAAAATGAGATGCCGTTAATGGTGCAGCCAGAATAGCTCTCTCTTGTTGGCTGTGGGTAGAGCTTGTGAAACAACAAGCAGCATCTGAACACATTTGTGCAGATCAATATTTTAAAGAAAGACCTTTGTAATGTTTTCTGTGTATTTTTGCGCAGTGCAGGGTACAGTACAAAAAGGTCCAGGGTGCAGTTTTGGATGACATTTCATCCCTGCAACAAGCGTAAGATAAACATATGATATGTAAATAAACACCCGACAGTGGAGTGAAGATAAATATTATTTTTAATCCCCAACCTTAAAATAACAGACCATTTTCTCACTCACAACTCATAAAATACAACAGCTTGGTCAGTGCCTCAGGCTTCAAATTATGACGCTCTACCTACTACTCTAACATCAGTTTGTCACATAATGCCACTGATGCCACATATTAGACCAAAAGAACAACATTTATCCTAAACATGTGTGTGCTAGGCTTGTGTGATTTTCATGAAGGTGTGTACTGTAGGAGGATACGTCTACTACATAGTCGTCCCAGTTGGATATGTACTTATCACCTAGCTAGTGTTAACCTACCATAAATATCTCATGTGGTGCTCTGTCTCCACTGTGGGGTGACCATGGATGTATCAGAACAAATTGGCGTCCATGGGCGTGACAAGCAGATGACCACTGGGACATTTCCCTTAAACATCACTTTTTTGTTGCAGAGGGGCATTGAACATATTGTGTGTTTTATGAATCTACTAAGGATACTTTGGCCTATATATAAAACATGTCAGGAAGCCTAAAGCTTATTTAACATTTACAGGTTGCTCTTGGCTTTGGGAAATCATCAGAGTTTACCGGTAGAAGCATGAAAGAGGAACATGTCACCCAGGAAAATGATCCAAACACACTTTGGCAGGGTGGGACGACAACACTTTAGCACCTGAGGGTCAACTCTGGCAAAAATTCTCGATCTCTCACAACTGCTTTTTATTTGATGCAATAATAATAATAATAATAAGTGAAATAATAATCAAAAGAAGAGCAGCAGCACCAGCTGACGATTGTTGTATTATTAAAACTATAATAATCTGATATTATATATTTATTAATTTGATCCACACAAACCAAAGAGGAGCCACTTTTAACATCCCTGTTAAAGCAGAACTAGCTTGACAAAATCTTAACACATAAAATGTGAATGGCATTCCTGCTTAAATGCCAGAACTCCACTGACAGCAATCAGCCACACAATCACAAAGTTTAATTTCCCTGAGAGGCCGGGCCGGTGTCTGATAAAAGGAGATGTCACATAAAACTACGCTCATCGATTAAGTATAAACATAAAACAGATCTGCGCCATATATAACTGAGCTGACACTAAGCAGAGAGCTTTTGCAGCTAATGGAGTTCAGTGAGAGGTTTATCCAAGATGCTTCCCGGGAGAGGGAAACAGCAGACAACAGTCCATCATTACTCACAGAGCACAGGCCTGGGAATTCAAAGTAAAAGGCCCTGTATCACTTAACAATACGGTGCATTAAAGGAGTGAGTCACTTAAAATGATAGCTGTCTTTTTTTATAGGTATATAATATGGCCACCACCAAAATGAAATATGATTAACAAAAAATAATTTTTAAATTCAGATTCAATATTTTTTCCCCCTTTTTATTGTCATTGTAAATCTGCACTACACACTATTTTTATGTTAACATGGGATCAAATGACTATGTGTAATGTGAACAGGGTCGCTCATAGGGTGAACCTACAGAGAATAATCTGTTGACTGCAGTTCGCCTCAGCTCTACTGAGCATTATAGCATCTTTTAGCTCACTGTTTTGGTTTTCCAGCCCACAAACTTAAATCCCATCAACACCAAGCAGCTCTTTTCAGCAAAATAGCTCTGAATCTACTGTAGATACGTGGCCATTACCAAACAGCAGACAGAAAGGGTTAGCAGAGATCAGACCAGAGCTAACAGTAAAGTGAATGTTGGAATTGTGTTCATGCTAATGTTGCTCTGTGACTGTTTATAAGATGAAAATGGTCATTGCTGCATTTTTTACTTGTTCTGCTGCCACATAGTGGCCAAAGGTGTCACTAGATGCAGGTCTGAGGTTGTTTAGCTTCAGAAAGTAAGTAATAAGCAACACATACTCATACCTAAATGACTGGACAGGTCGATTGCCAGTGACTCACAAACGACATATATCAACAATAACTTGACCACTGCAGCATACCAGTGACAGGCGTACCAGACCTTTGTTGAATGGTGACAGTTTGGTTAGGTTTAGGGAAGAAATGTACTTGGTTAAAGTTGGGAAAACATTGTTGTTTGGCTTAAAATGACGACGTTATTCACATCAATTACATTCGTACATTCGTACATTCGTACATTAGGGTGGTAGCTTAAGTTAAATTATGTACATGACATAGCTTCCCTTTGTTAGGAAGTTTAAATAACTCACTGTTAACTTTTGGTTTATGGACAGGAACAGAGGCCTCTGAGTGAAAGGAACCAACCCCATCCTCCTTCCTCCATAGACTTGTGTGTGGCTCTTTATACTACTTTACCTGACTTCCTCCTTTGCTGCTGTAATAATCACTGAGAGGTCACCGTAAAAATGTCTCGTAAATATCTCTGAGAAAGCTGCTTTCACAGTCAACCTATATGGTTGTTTTTTTCTGATGGGGACGGGCAGGTAATAAGACCTTTATAATTACTTTTTGTGTTGCTAATATTCTTGATAGTATCGATGGCAGCACAGCAGCATATACAGTTCAACTGACAAATTAATTATCGGGAAAAAAATATTGGTAACTGATACTACAGTATCCAGAATGGCTGTATAACCACTTGCAAAGCCATGAGAAATGTTTAAGGTAATAATATGGACATGTTGTATTTTCATTGTTCTGCTGCGTGGCGTTACCACTCGCTTTTCATTTCGGCATCCATGTTAACAGGTTAGACCGTTCACACTATATTCCTGAGACGCGCTTCTCACGCACATGTCCAGCGTGGCTGCTGCATCACGTGATCTAGAGATTCGGAGTCTCGCCTGTTTCTACCGCGACACATGCCATTTCAGCAGCTCAGCAACGCAGCCGCCACGCAGTACACAGGCATCCAGTGGGTCCATACTGTAATATATTACTCTACGCAGATTGTAATATTGTAATGTAATATATTACTTTAAAATAAAGGTAACTGGTAATATGTAATAAATTGCATTTTGAAAGTTTCCCAACACTGATCATTGTGTTGTTTTACAATTATTACTCAAAAATGTATCCCATTTGTTTTACTATTGCATTAAATGTAGCACACCCCACTCAAAATGATCAGTCTCTCAGTATTTTGGCTTCTAACCCACAGCCATGCTTGAAGCAGAGGAATAATGACTTGGGAGGTTTCAGAGGATGTGGAGGAAAAATTTGGTTCTGCCATTCTGTGGCAACTGTGAAAATGTGTGATAATAAATTAGCCAACAGCCAGTTTCACTCTGGGTATTTCAGTCATCATGGATGTGTTTTCTGGCTCTTTCTTTCAGCTATGTTTCAGTGTTCAGCTGCACACAAACTGCAGACTTGACTGAACCAAATGTTTTGATTTTTGTTGATTTTCTAATAACTAGATGAGAATAACTTGTTTGGAAAAGAAAGCCAAGATCATTTGGATTCATCTAATGAAAGCTTCTGACATATTTTAAATATTTTTAAATATATATATTATATATATAATATATTTTATTTTATTAGATACAACTAGTCAGGCCTGCAGACTTCTCAGACTTCTCCAAATAGTTTTTCTCAAGCTGTAAACCTCAGACAGCATGCTTGGCTGCGTGACTGACTGGCTGCCAAATATCAAAAACCAACTGCTTCAAAATGTGGCCAAGACAGCTGGTACTGTGTGTGCAGCTTAGGGCTGATCCTGGACGAGTTTGAAGGACAACCTTGAGTATTTCAAGGACAAGTATCTCTCTCTGCCTTACATTAGTAAACAGGTACATCTGTATTAATAATGTTTCTTGACCATAACCTATTACAACATCAGCAGCAGACACAGAGCAACATAAGAATTTATTTGGAATCATGTTTCTGGCCAGCCACTGAAGGTGAGTCCAACATTGCTGTCTTTTAAGTCTGTTTTTGCTATCTACTAGCTCCTGAGGGAAATATCTGTCTCTTTAGCTGCTAAATTCTGTACTATTCACCGGCTAATCTCTGACTGTCTGCTGTTTTGTGCTGAGCAGATAGTGTTCAGTGGGTTTATCAGGGCTTTTTCACTGAAAACATCTGCTAACTGCTGAAACTGAGCTTAATGAAAGCAGTCAGAGTAAACCAAACAGTTACATTGGGGGTAGAAAAATTTTAAAAAATGGAGCTGAAAGACAGTGAAACCAAGTAAAGCAAACCAACTAAAACCAAGACCTGTGTGACTGTTTATCACCAACAGTTGACTTGGAAAAACATACCATTACAGCAAGGAATGAGGACGTGTGTCTTTGACTGTACCTGTGCCAAAACTATTTTGCCACATACAACATGATGTAAGAAGATGTGCAGCATGATGGCATGAGGGGTGTCTAATACATCAAAATGTCAGAAAAGGACATATATCACTGTTCCCACAACAACATGACTGTTGCAGCGTACCAGACCTTTGTTATAGACTCTGTTTGGTTAGGTTTAGGCAAAAAAACTACTTGGTTAGGTTAAAGTTAACATCATGGTCTGGGTTAAAATAACTTAGTTACTTAGTTACATAAGGTACGTGACGTAAGTTGACTACTGTTGACGTTTAGTCTCACACAGGACATGAACAGTCTCCCAAGAGAAACCCCTGTTTGTTATACCCATTCATCCACCCCATACTCCCTCTTATCTGGACCCTAACCATAACTAGTGAATATTGGTCAAAACCATTGGCCATTATGTCTTATAAGACCCAACTCACCCGGTCTTGAAGCCTTGCACCTAGCATTTGCAAACTTGGCATGCTTCACCGTGTCCCCACACCATTCATTGCAGCCTCGGCCTTATCTTATGATATCCGCTGTAACATACCCCGCTACCACAATACCCCGTAACCAACATCATGTACAATACATAATGTAATTTAATTAGACAACATAGGTACATTTATAATGGATGTGACAGAAGTGGTGATTTTAAACCCAAACCAAGTATTTTATTGCCGAACCCTAACCAAATTGTGTTCGTACACTGAAGATCTGGTATGCGTGTCGGTGGTAAGCTGCACTGCTGGTGTTGTATGAGGATGTGTTGGAGAATTCATTGAACGTTACACATATCCTTTGCTATGGTTGCCTGCAGTTTAATATACCTCGAACAACGAGTTTCAGTTGTGATTAAAATGTTTGACATGCCCCGAAGCACATTTTAACTAACACCTGACAGCCAGTCAAACACAAATACTGTCTGTGCCCACGGTGCACACAACAGCCACTCAATGTGCAGTTTCTGCTTACTGTCGCATTAAATCACAGGGCTGAACACAAACACACACACACACACACACACACACACACACACACACACACACACACACTGTAGGCTTATGTATGAAAAAAGACCAACTCACATACAATCAGATGCATGTGTTAATTTAACACATATTTACCCAGCTCTACACCTTCGTACATACTGTACACACACAATTACGCCGTTGACACACCACATTTTTCACAGGAATCGATCTGCGTTCGAGAGCGCTGCTGAGAAATGACACACGCCACAGCCTGAACACACACCGGGGCATGTGTGTACCTATTTTCTGCTCCAGCGTGATTTGTAAATCATTGATAAAGTACCATGGGGCTGGGCAGTTTACTTTGACTGCCGCTGAAATTACATATTTGACGGTGACAAATCTGAATGTGTCGTGTGCCACACGGAGGGACGGATGTGGGTCGCACGCTGTAGTATTAGTCCTGTCGAGGATGTCGAGTGTAGAATGTAAGCTTTCGAGTTAATAGATTCAAACAGACCATGTTATTTCTGCCATTGTTGTAGGTGAACTGACTGATTTAACAGGTAATTTAAACTTGTTCGAGAGTGCATCAACATACATGAGCACATCCATCTCCTGGTAAATAAGTCTGAGCAAATAAGGGAATTCTCTCTCCATCTCTGTTTCTCTAAGGCTCTCACATGCACACATGCTGCCAACCCCCCCACCCACCCTCTCACACACACACAAACACAGTCATTAGTCATCCACCAGAGGAACCACCCCCACAGCACACACGCGCACTCACATATATGCAAAAACACACACGCATACACACACACACAAGCACTCCTAAACACAAAGACTGTAACTACTGCATTTACTCTTGAATATTTCCCCAGGGTCGAGTAGAATGTTTCTGACTAAGGTGGAAGCATACATTATATATCTGTGTTGGTCCCTTTATGGCTTGTTGCTGATAGGTTTTGTGTAAATAACGGCCCATGTTACCTTGATTAATTCAGCAGGAACAACAGCCACATGATTATGTGCAGTCGGATCAGATATAACAACATACCACAAGATCGCCCTTAAAAAGCAGCACAGATCCATAATAATCTAATCAAACTGTTGCTGAATAGTTAATCAATCATTCATTACAAAAATGCAGGCGGTGCCCTAAAGAGTTCCTGAAGTCACACGTTTGAAACTAAAAGCACAATGAAGCCGGTAGCTGTTGTATTTCTGTGAGCAAACATGCAGGTCCCATGTTTGGGCCCACTCACAGCCATAGGCATTTTAACACACAAGATATTTTGACATATCACATCAGGAAAGCAAATGTGTAAATAATAATGTTGATAATGTTGATAATGTTAATGATTGGACCGCATTTACTGTAGCTGCTACAGTTCCAGGGTATTTCTTCTGGTGCTGCTTATGCTGCCTCAGTACTACTATATAGTGTCATCATATTAGTGACACCTTTGCTTCTCTACTGTGACAAGTCTAAATATGTGTTGTAAAAAAAAAAAGACCTTCTACTCAAGAATAATTTAGTAGAAGTAGTAGAATTTGTGTCCACCTGATGACTGTACGTCCAATATTCACTCTTCTTTTTAAACTATGATTTTGGTCTCCACCTTCTGAGGATAATTTCTGGCTCTTTAGCTGCACCACCATGTTCACCAGCTAATCATTAACTGTGTCTTTTTTCTGTTTGGTGCTGGGCAGGTAAAGGGTACAGTGGCTTTTACAAAGCTTTTTTATTTGAAAGCAGCTCTTTGCTGTGACTGTAAATATGGTTGAGTGCCATAAAACAAAGTGCTGTCAAACAAAAAGCTAAAAGATGCTAAAACGGTCGATACAGCTGACGAGACCAGCAGAGCATTCGAATTTCACACTTTTATTCAATTAAATTCATGGTGATATAATATTGATTATGCAGCTTTAACAAAATAATTGTGTTTACATATGATTAAAAATAGTTGAGGCAGCATTGCAGTGAACAAAAGTGACATTATATCCATCCAATGATCTGATGAGCTGAGACACTGCTGTTAAGTTTCTGAAACTTCCTCTCTCACTGTAGCTACGACCTCATTAGCACCAAAATGTAACTGCTGGTTCACTTTCAGAGCAAAATCCAGAGTGAAGGCAACACTTACAGTGTAACACTTGTAACATGTGGCCTTGGACAATACCTCAGTCAGGAATTAATTGAACAGGAGAGCAACAGGATCTTGTTAACAAGGCAGTGGGAACCTGCTTTGGGGGGAATGTGCACTTTGTAACAGCATATGAATAAATGGTGTGAATCAAGGTGATGGGGGAAAGAAATTAGGAATCCTAATGAGCAGTTCTGAGCTGTGAAAGATATTTATAGACAAAGGCACAAAATATTAATCACCCCAGAGATGAATTAATGGCTGGTCGTGATTTTGCAGTCTAAGGAGTGAAAGCAGCTCACTGTGCTGTGCAGTACTGTGAGTCTGTGGTTATGTTTTTATACAGACAACTCCTTGGCATGTGTGCAGTACAGCGCATAGACAAATACATAGACGCATGATACAGGAGTCAAATGATCTTCACCCAGAGCGTGTCAGAGTGTAGGGCAATGTTATGGTTATCGATTATGGCCTCGGCCGTATCTACCGCCTCGATACTGTCTGCGACCTCTCCAGCAGGTCAAGCTGGGGTCAGTCTGAGGTATCTTGTGGCAACGAACAGCTTCCCCCAGAGGATCCCATACAACACTGCTCCCCAGATGGTGCAGCTCATTAAAAAAAGGAAAGCCAATTTAGGTGAATTTAGGAGGATTAAGGGAATATTTAAACTCCAGCACTGGCTGTATATGAATATGCAGCATCGCCAAGCTTCCTCCCACACTGTTATTCAGAGATCAAAGAGAAGCGAGGAGAGCTGAGATTCCATTTGTGGACATGAGGGGAGAAAAAGAGCAGAAGAAGGAGAGATGTTCTCATTTAACAGGCTGCAGAGATGAGAGCGACATTGGCTTCCTTTGGCAGTTCATCAAAACAAAATTGCAATCTGCTGCATCACCATTTTCTAAGGTCATTCAAGTGCAGTACACAGCCCTGGGACTGATTTGCCTTCCTTTATTTGTACAGTTATATGTCTTACGTCAGTGCGTGAGTCCTGTGGTTTCAACACAATGTATCTGAATGACTTTGATGATCCTGTGACTTTACAAAATTCCACACTTAATTTAATTGTCGTTATGGAAGGCAAGGTTGTATCACAACATTTTCGTTTAATTCCTCAAGCTACTCACACAAATTAAAAACATGTAGACGAATAAATAATTATCAAATCAGAAAAATAAAATAGGGTGATGTGGATAAGTTCAGGAGTCTCACGGCCTGGGGAGTGAAGCAGCTCTGTAGTCTGGTGGTACAGCAGCAGATGCTTGTGTATCTGTTGTCAGATGGCAGCAGGGTGAACAGACTGTGGCTGGGTGGCTGTTGTCTTGTAGTATCTTTGGGCTCTGTGCAGACATCTCACTTCACTGATGTCACTCACAGTAGGTGATGCCCACAGATTCATATTTTTGGTAGAGTTAAATGTGAAAAAGTTTTACAAAGATTGTCATGAACTTTGGACATTCCTGTCCCCTGCAGGATGAATTGGGATAACCATCTGTTAACTTTTCTTCTCACGCAAATTTTATTTTCTGTCCAATACTGGTTGGAAAAATGTATGACATTACCATTAACCACAGCTAGACATTTGCATTACCACTTATGTTAACATGCTAACATGCTAAACTCAGATGATGACTGTGGTAAACATACCTGCTCAACATCAACATGTTACCACTGTCAGAGTTAGTGTGATAGACTGATTTTATCTATGTTCATAAGACAGTAATAGGTCATTAAAATCAGTTTAAAAACAGTCAATAAAATCAGTTGTTAAAAACAGTTAACAACTAAAAGAATAAGAGAATCATTTATAAATAGGTCAGCTAAAAATGGAAAAAGTTAAAAACAAATTCATGAGAATAAGGTTAAAATTGTGAGAGGTAAAAACATTTAAGTCTTATGAAAAAGGTAAAAACAGTTAAGAACAAGGTTAAAAACTTTAAAAGCTTATAAATATACCTACCTGTCAGATGAGCATCACTGTGACGAATACGAAAAAGTGTCAGTGCAGGGAGGTAACAGAGGCGCTGGTGAGCTACTTTTCAGCAGTATTCTTGCTAGCTGGGCTAAGGATGATTTTATTTCACGTATAAAACTGAAGCTAACAGGCAGAACACATTGCCTGCATGAGCAGTGTGTGGTTGGATGTCTTCCTTTTCATTTCAGCATCCATGTTAACAGATTGAGTGAGCCGCATCAGCTCAGCAACACAGCTGTCACGCACTACAAAAACGGCCAGTGTGGACCACGGGTAAGTTTTCCTTTAAAAGACTACAGTAGATACACTACTTTGTCACTTCTCCTACAAATGGCATTTCACATTGTACTGTAATCAAAATGTTTTTATAATAAAATTATATTATAATTATACACAATAACATTATTAACATTAACATTAGCTCATTAAGCACCAGTGCTAGCTTGGCAGCCCTCATCTCAAATGTTGTAGCAGTCCCTCAAGTTGGATCTGACTTGCAGCAGCTAGCATGGCTGTAGACTCTGTTGCAAACATATTATTGGTCTTTTTTTTTTTTTAGCTTAAACTAACAGCGTCAGAATCATGTTGATTGTACAGTGTCTTGTAACAGGGTGAACGGTGTCTCTGTAACTTGTTTCTGCTCTTAGTAACTTCAGTGAGAGGGCGTGATCACAGCGTTACAAACACGTTCACTCGTCACATCACATTGTTCTGATGTCAGGAGTTTTGTTCGTAGTTAGTTAGTTAGACAAACTGTTACACACCTGGGGTTTGTATTTACAACCATGGTGCTGAACTCAGAGACTGCAAAGGGCACCAAATCGCACAAATGCCAATTTCTACATAATGTTACTTTAAACGTGGCAGCAGAAAGATTAGTTTCGGTATACAGCCGATAAAGGTATGTATTAGTGTTCTCCTAACCTTCAAGTTAAAATCTCTATCTAAATCAGTCCATGACTAAGTAAAATTGAAATGTTTCAGCAGGACTTGTGTGGTGAAGGACATCAGTAATGAACATCAGTAAAGCATATTTGCTCTGAGCCTTTCATGATTCGTCTCAGCGCTCTTTTAACAAACATTTCCCTCAACTCCCGAATTTAAATGCTTAAATTCAAGCAAAGCAAAGACAAGATTGATGTTTCCCTCCAAGATATTTTTTTCTGCAGCAACTCCTGACACATTCCATCACGCTGCCTCTATCTTTTCCTTTGTTGTGGCTCCCCTGCTGTGCTGATTGTCTCTGGCGTATAGCTGACTGTATACTTTGGAGATTAATGTTTTACGAGGAAAGGAGAGGATGACACAGTGACTAAAAAAAGGCTCACTGCCATCCATTCCTGTCATCCCAGCACATCATCCATAATAAAGTACGGTAAGCATGTGTGAAATGGCTTACTGGAGAGGAGAGGAGGATGACGGAGGCTATTCTCAGATAGCAGGCGGATCCTTGAGATCCTATCTGCTACTTTACAATTGACCGGATTGGATTTGTGTGTTTAGACAGCGAGTTCATTTGCTGTCATCGTGTTATTCATCACAGTAACGATGCAGGAAATTTGACTGCAGGAGCTGGTATACAACATACACAGGCGTGTGTGTGTGTGTGTGTGTGTGTGTGTGTGGGCCTGTTGGTGTGCACTTCAAGTCAGACTTCTGCTTCAGATCAGGGGCGTGTCTAGATTTTTATGACTGGGGTGGCCCAAGTGGGGCACTGACTTAATGCAGGGGTGGCATAAAGGTGCCCACACACACACACACACACACACACACACACACACACACTTTGAAATAGCATTAATTTACCATTTCTCGAACACTTTAGTTACCAACAGTTTCTTGCATTCCTTCTTTTTACATTTACTCATTTCATGATTGGTTTGTTTTCTTAGATTACATTACATTCCTTTAGCTCACACTTATCCAGAGCGACCTACAAAGACTGTACTCAAAAGATAAATAGTCCTACTATTCACAATAGCGGGACCAAACAAAGGTAATATTAAGCTTTCTTACTTTATTCTTTAAGTCCTCAGAAACAAATCATACCTCCAAAAATAGGCTACGCACAAAAAAACACTGAAAAAAACTCAAAAAGTTGGTTTAAACTACTGTAAGTTCCCACTTCCACTGGGCAAATAGCCAATCTGCTGATAGCCAGGACCCCAGTCTGCAACCTCCCCTGCTTCAGATTCTCTACAGTTGGCCGCTTTTTGTCTCTTAATAAATGGAAAGAGAAGAGACATTTTGTCAGCATTGTTTCCAATTCAAACACAGCTGTTTAAAGGGAAGAATGGTTCAAATATTAGCTTGTGGTAGAGAAGGTGAAAAAAGTTGCTATCAGGTGGTTGCAAAGTGACAAAATGGAGCGAAGCAGATTTCCAGAGACCGAGACCCGTCCTCCATCCAGGTTTCGTGGAAATCTGTTCTGTAGTTTATCTGTAATCCTGCTGACAAACCAACCAACCAACTGACCGACCAACAAACACACAGATGGATGGCTGAAAACATAACCTACCCGGTGGAGGGAAAAAATAAATGGTACGTTTTTTCTTTGGCAGGTGACCATGGTATAAACAGGATAATGCCCTTTGAGGTGTCCTTGAGCAGGCTTCCATTGCATCCATTAATTCCTGATGATGGACACCTTGTTAGTTATTATCCCGCACTTCATATGTACAATATTCTGCATTTCTCTGTTTATTTTATAACATGAAAATCCACACGAAAACAGTCACGTTACTATAAACTTTCCATCTCCTCTTTACGAGTTCTGTCTTCAACCCGCAGTCTGGATTCAACTGTCTCAAAATGTTGATGAGTTGAAGAAACGATAGATAAGGAAAGATGTAGAGCAGAGCACCAAGGGGTGCTGCTTATATAGCAAACAGCAGCTGGTGAAGTAGGTGACACCCCAGGGCCAGGTGTAGTAGATTCAAACATTCCCTTTCACCGTGTTTGACTTCCTGTCTTATCGGCCTGTTGTTTTGAACTTTCTGTATTTTTTTCACTTGCTGTTATTTGTTGGTTTCTTATTGTTTTTATTTCTTTTACCTTTATTCACCATTATTATTTTTTTAAATGCAGCGAACAGATTCTTGCATCCCCGCATTTACTGTACAGTGTGTCGGTCCCTCTCAGCCCTGATCTACAGTACATGAACCTTTAACCAACGGGCCATTAACAGATCATTTTGCAACTATGTACTCCATCTTGTTATGACTTTATCAGTGTCAAACAGTTAATTTTAAGGGTTATTCACTAAGCTCCCTGTTTGGAGGACCCATAATCACTGCCATTACACTGTCAGCCATTACATAGCCTAAAAGCAATAATAATTAAAGGAAACCCACCAGGTTGAAGGCCGCTAAAAGGCTCAGCATGTTCAGGAAAAGGTTGTGCATAAATTTTACATATTAGCATTTAGCAAAACTAGGCTGATGAGTATCACAACTGTTGTTGTGACATTTACCAAACATTTCCATCTTATATTTCTTTCTCATCACTTTAAAAAGCTGTACAAAACTACTAGAGAAGAAGAAAAGCCTATGAAGCTAAAAGGATTAAACATGGCGCTTTTCCAGATCTACAAACCTGCTTGTATCGAATGCATCTCAGCAGGCAACATCACATCTGGCCACATGTGTGACAATGTTAAAGTACATGGACTGTCAAGAAAGGTTCAGTGGTGCATTTCCATGTGTCACGCAACACAGACGCAGAGGTGGTCCCATGACACCCGGTGTCACACAACCTGTGTTCAGCCTGTCAGAGAGTCTGCTTCAGTCCCACTGGACTCTCCTTACCTGCATTCCATTTCAGTTTTCTATTAAACATGCACCCACACATGAAAATATATCAAAAGTGGCATTACTGAATCGCTTCACCTCAGACACATCTTCCTGTTGTTCCCTGTTGGGAATCAGCACATCGCAGTGTATTATGAGCATTTTATTAAATGTTAAATACTGCTTACGAAAGCTACATTTTTATTATATTGCCTGAGTGAACAGTGTTTCTGTAAAAAAAAAAAGCAGACCTGCCAACTATTGCTTCCTAATGACTGGAATTTAATGTAAAGCTGAGTTAAAACTGTATCTTCCATCAAAACAGGAAGCTATGAAGGGAAGTAGGAAATGCATAAAGGGAAGTTAGACTTGTAAAATCTAAAACTTCACTCTCTTAATTTCCTTAAAGTTGCAGTAATGTTTTTTTAGGCCGCAGAACAACCTGAAAACACAATGTTGCCATTTTATCAGCTTTTAAAGTTGAAATGGCTAACGTGTTAGCAAAAAATACCCTGTTTACACAGCCAGCAGACACAGAACAACTTTGGCATTCATTTGGAGTTGTGTTCTGGCCACCTAGTGAAGCCTGATGTTCCTTTCCTTCCAAAAAAGAGGCCGAAAAGCTCCACAGACCTGAGGGAAACTGCAGAGTTGGATGATGATTGTCTGTAGGTTCATCACTTTGAGTGACCTTAGTTACTTTACACACAGTCTTCAGCTCCATTGATCATTAAAAACTACTAAATAGTGAAGCTTTAAAAAAAAAAAAGAGAGAGACCAGAAATTGAGTATTTCTCTCCTGTCCTACTTATTATGTTCGTTCTGTTTTGTTGCTGTCTCATATCTTCGGGCAATTATCTGTTACCTGCTCAGAAAAAGAGGAAGTACTTTCTTTTTGGATGAGCACAGGTTTATACATTAAAGAACGTTTTATTTTGCTTGAGGCAATCTTCCCTAAAGACTAAAATGCTTGATAATGAGGTCAATCGAATGAGAGGGAAGGGAAGCGGGATCTGGTTAACATAACTTAACAGCACATCCTCAAAAAGGAAGAGCTGGCTGCTTTCATTTCCCACCCAAGATAAACCTGAAAAGGGAGCCGAATTATCTCCGGGAATCAGAATCATGTCAGAGCTCACTGGTGTAGATGAGACGACAGTGTACACAAGTGAAATGTCTTTAGTGTCCCACTTATGGAGAATAGAATATGAAAAATATCTATACGACTTACAAAAGTATAGGAGCATGATATCTCAATTGAATGCAACTACATCAAATCACGTCTTTGTAAAGATGTTATGTTATGCTTTGAAAACATGTGTCTTGAAGGAAACATGCAGTCAGTCTGACATGTTCTCTTGCTCGGTCACTGTCTTTTTTTCTTCTTAGCTTGCTCTAGCGGTGTAAACGCTCAGACTCCCCTGCAGTGCTCCGAGCCTAGTCAGCAATCACAGCTAACTTGTAGCTACACTACGCAGCAGTTAGAGGTTGCTTTCAGGAAACTCTGTGAAACACAAAGAGTTGGGACAAAGCAGCTGGAGGACATCAGAGGGTAAACCAGAGGACATGTTCTCCTTAAAATAGAATCCAGTTTAGCCAAAGTGCATGATAGTTGCTGCTGTGTGTGATGTAGGCTACTGCCATACAGCCTTATGCACTGTTATGCTAACTGCTCACAAGTTACATCGCACAGAATCGTAACAATACACAACATAGCCGGCCAGAAAGGCTGAGATAGAGACAGCATTCACAACGTCACTGTGACATTAAAATTACTTTGAAGCTGTTATTTTAAGGTAAAATAGTTATATAAACTTTATTAATTGCAAATATTGAAACAATTGCTGTGAGATCCGTTACAGATGGTACCCAGAGGATGAATCTTATGTCTTCACTTCACTATTTTGGTTTATGACCAAAATAAATGGCGTTCCCATCAGCCTCAGCTGTGCTTTGTATTGACTTGTAATTAGCAAATGTTAGCATGCTAAAATGCTAAACAAAGATGGTAAACACGGTAAATGCAATACCTGCTTGCTAACGTTATCATTGTGAGCATGTTGGAATGCCATGGAGGTTTCATATTTGTAAAATGTCCAATAAGCTGAGATTTTAAAATCTTTGATGTCATCACAATGTAAAGTCTATGGGTCGAGCAGGAACTCATGGGCTGGGCCAGCGGGGCAAAATCTACTGTGCATGTTCAATGAGCTGCATAACCAGGACATCAGAAAACTTTTTGCTTTGGCATCGAGCAATTCTCATTGAATGGGCGCCATCTTTGCATCTGGCATCTAGTTCTTCTATATAAATCTAGGTTTTGAATGCTGACATTAGCATTTTGCTAGAAAAACAATGCAGAGACAATTTTCTGATTAATGAAATAATCATTTTTATACAGATAATAAACAACAACACACAAAAAATGGACAAAACAGACATATACACAAAACAAAAGGTAGTGGTAAAAGAAATGCATTTAAAAAAAAAAACAATAAAGAAGAAAAAAAATAATCGTATGGTTTAGACATGCTCAATTTGTTTCATGGGATGACTTCTGTTGTGAATTGGCGCTATATAAATAAAGATTGATTGATTGAGATTGAAACAAGGTTGCTTGAGAGACGAGAGAGCGTGTCTCTTCTTCTTCTTCTTTAACCTTTCAGATTTATTGTGCTACCTCCTCAAAGACCTGACCTCCATTATGGAAACCCCTGGTCTAGATAACCTTCACAAGGTACACAAACAAGGATCATTAAAGTGTCATAGACTACATATTTATATAGATCAACCAGAGGATCACAGAAATGAGCTTGACAGTTGCATGAAACACGTTAAAGAAACAGAGAAGAAACATCTTCTGCTGTGAGCACATACAACATCCACACACACTGCCCAGAAACTCAGACAAAACATACAGAAGACGAAGGTTTGAAGACCAGAACTCTACTGCATCATATGTTCTTAAAAAGGGGGCTTCACATCACATCGGTAAACTGATCAGCTTCCTTATTGTAAACAGAGTAAACAAGAACCACACACTGTAATTAGTTTCAAACAGTCAATACAAGGGCGGTGCTCGTGTATGTGTGTGTGTTTGTGTGTTTGTGTGTGCGGACATGGTTGCTTGACTAATCTGTCTTCATTAGCAGAATGGGTCCTGAGTGACTGGTGTCCTTTTGCCCTTTAGCTCGGTGTTGCAGTCTCAGAAGCTGAATAAACACCCCTGATACCACTTTACAAAGGAACCGAGTCAAATGAGAAAGGTGAGTCAAAGTCAAACATGCACCGGCAGCCCTCGCCTGCGGAAAAGATACCGGCCCGAACAAATTAGTCGGAGAAAAGCAGGTGGTCAGGGAGACGGGGGGAGGGAGGTAGTGGCTGAAGAAGGGGAAAACAGGAGTGAGAAGAAAGAAACAGACAATATAAACTTTTTTTTTTTTCTCTAACAAGACTGAAGCAGCACAAATGGCAGCAAAGAAGCTCTTAAATAAATGAACCCAATTCCCTGGTGTGCCTTTAAAGGGGCAATTCGCCAAGCCTATTGTTACTCCTTTAATGTTGTCTATTGATTAGCTGCACATTTACATCAAGGTGAAGTCTTGGAGGGGTTCCAAGCTATGTTGAAGTGGGTCTTAAACTGTCTGCCTTCCTCCTCTTTTTCTGGCTCCAGGGGCTGTATCTGACACGCTGATGTAAAGGATGCTGACTCTGCTGCCGTCCTAAGTTGAATTTTAAAAAATAGTCGCCAAAGCTTCTGATTTCATGCCGGGAGAAACTCTGATGAGGGATACGGACAAGAGCGGGGGATGCAGAATGAGGGAATGAGCACGAAAGCGATAGGAAAAAGCAAAGAGCCAGAGAAAATCTAACACAATTAAAGGAGGAAAAAAAGAGAAAAATAGAGATAGTACAATGGGAAGAGGCTCCTGCACGTATCCCCCGCTCCATGTGGCCCTGAGAGCCCGACAATAGAGTTTTCTCTCTCTGTCTCTTTGAGCAAAATGCTGATCCAGCAGCCGGTGCCCCACACAGACAGGACCTGATGCTAGCTGGCACATTCAGAAAGGCACTTTCTCTGCTGCTCCAACCCCGAAGGAGACAACAAAAGTGGATCGACGCTTGATGAGAAATATGGCGGCGCTCTAAACAGATACAGCTAAAACTGATAGATATTCAGATGGATGCAACAAATTGTGCTGCGTGTCTCTCTCTGATTCTCTCAGCTGGGGAGAGAGGGGGGGATGCTGTGACTTTGCAGCAAACCTCGCTCACTCGCTCGCTCGTGCAACGCTTCAGCAGATCACGGCTCTCTCTGCCAGGGCCCTAATCGAGTTCTCTATAGTCTGTCACATTGTGTACAAACAGCAGCGCTGCAGGTGATACAGGGGAGCTACAGAGATGCACTGGCACAACAACAGGAATAACACTGTCCAAAGACAGGATATTGCAGCAGTGTGTGTCAGTGCGAGTCTGCAGGTGTGACTCACCCTACCTTAATTTATTGAGATTTATTGAAATACTCAGTGACGTGCGTCTTTGTGGCTTCCTCTTGTGGCTTTTATTCTTTACCTCTCACCTTGATAATCATAGTGTGAAAATGAAAACACTGAATAGTTAGTACCCAGTCATTTATTTCACTTAAAAGGGGAGAAAATGATACAGCAGTTACACTGCTGGATTGAATTTGCTTTTATGTGTAGTTGAATTGTTAAAATCGTGCTTAAAAAATCTTTAAAAACTGCTTGAACTCCACAGCAACACTGTCAAGGTTCTTTATTGACCTTAGAAACAGCAGTTTGTCAAAAAAAAAAGTTCACTTACCTAATATCTTCTGGAGCTCACAGTCACATCGGGTAGCCTTCAGCAGTGGATTCAATATGTTAGTTGCTATGGAAATGGCTCAGTTACATAATGATATAAAGGCCCAATCCCAATACACCCCTAACCACTGAGCTGTTTGTGCAAGTTTGGCTCGTTCGCCTTCTGGTAGGGTAAAATGTCAGGGCTACATGGCAGGGTAGGAGCACAGGTTGCTAATGTTTGCCTGTAAAGCACCGCTAGCGGTTTGCCACAGTAGGACAAGAGAGATCACCGCAGCCGAAGACGGTGTTTGATTTACATCCACAACCATTCACAGCTACTGATGAAGTATTGGGGGTCTTAAAGGGTCGTCCCTTTTCATAGGGGGTGACTTTAACCACTACCCCTGTAACTCTTTTCTGAGGGGCAGGGCGGCACTCGAAAACGAGGGGTAGGGGGAAAAATTGGAAATGGGACTGAGCCAAAAGGTGGAATGGGGTCAGGCAACAGACACTGTTCATTTCCATAACAAGAGAGCAAACTCCATCTGCTGATGAAGGCCAGAACATATGGCTGAAAGCTCTGGAGGGATCTTAAACCTGTGAACCTTCAGTTCAGAATTTGTTACAGAAAGATGTACATTCAGCAGCACGAGGGGTCTGATTTAAGATTCTATCATATCAGGAAGTGAAGGATCGGGCACTTATGAAACTTATCAGGGAGTAAATGTCAGGCTGTGTAACCTCTGCAGCTCTCTTTTGACCATCTGTCTTTTACAAGTTCCCCAACTTATGGAAGTTCTGGAGTTCTCCTATAATGACTGGAAAAAAGACCAATTTCCTCGGATACCTTAATTAAATACTACGCTCATTATTTTATTTGGATTTGAAATAATGTCTCTAGAAATAACAGCTACATATCATTCCTTTCTAGGAAATAATGAGGAAACGACATGATCTGTAAAAAAACATTGTTATTGTCTCTATGCGCTGTATGTATGGTATACTGTGTTTGTTTTTCTCTATATAAAATGCCTTTTCTCCTGTGAAATAATGAATACTGTGAGCTTCTGGGCTTTTTCTCTCTCATAAAAGCAGAGTAAAAATACACTGAAAGAGAAAAACAAAGATCCTGCCTCGGTGTCAAAGGTCCACACGTTTGTGCCTGCAGCAGTGTGGGGAACCATTTGGCACCGGTTTAATAGAGGCAGTGAGAGCCAACCGGGATGAGAACTGCTGCTTCAGACAGCACTGTATCGATCGGTGATTCATCTTAAACATACAGTAGATAGGAATCCTATGTGGGCTTCTGTGCAACATGTGCTTGTGGCACTGCTCAGTATAAATGTATCCGTTTAAGTGGCCTTTTGTCTCTCTACATCCTCCATGCTGGACAGCTGAAGATCCTATAGGAGGCAGCTGACAGGCAGCATGCTGAGAGGACACAATGTGATGATAAATCCATCAAGCACGAGAGGAAGGAAATTAAAGACTGTCATCTAGTGGTGATGCTGGAGACTACCTCTGGGAAACACTGATAATAACTGTTGTTAACTAACTGGATGGAAAGTAAAATGTTGGATGGTCTTCATTATATATGTTCAAATTTAGGACTAGAGATAGAAAAGGAAACAAGTTAGAAAAAAAGAAAATACAGTACATAGAGTAGTTAAGGCTTGATTTAAACACATTTGTTAATCAGCAGATTGATACAGATGTTTTCTCAGTATAGGCATATTTGGGGGTCCTCCTCTGCACTTCAAATCAAGCAGGTTAAATATAATAAAAGGAATTAAACAGTTACTTATCACATCAGGATACAATTAGGTTATTGGGCTCGGCTATGAACCACTGAAATAAACCCTACATGAGTTGTTAAAGAGCACTCTCCTGCCACCTTTCTAGCATCAAACAGTGTTCTGGGACCTTATTTTCCTCTGGGAACAACTTGTTCATTCACTTATGGAAAAAAGTTTGTATCATTACCTCATTAATATTGTAAATATTAAAATTCTGAGTTTGGATTTCTTCTAGAAAACTTCACAGTTGCTGAAATGCAAGGATTCTGGAGATGTTACTTGGAAAAGCCATTACTGATTACACATTACTCACTGGAAAAAATATGACATTACTTTACTCATTACTCAATAACATAGTGTCATTACTCATCACAGAGCCCAGCTTGTTCAAAGGTTTAAACAATCCCAGATCTTCCACAACCACACGGCATCAGTGGCTAACGTTAGCAAGCATGCTAAGAAGCTTACTTCGCTTCTGTTTGTACAGGCTAACCAAGCTGACATGTGCCACACCAGTCTCTAACAGTCTGGATTACCATTTTACTAGCATCCTGATGGTGAAGCCATACATGGGACACACAGAGATGTAAAACAACACACAAGCAGAAAGTACAGTAATGGAGTAATACTGAGGATAGTAACAGTAATACTAGAAAAGCACTTAGTGGAGCGCATACCTCCACACCAAAAGTTAACAGGGTCTATTCTGGGCAGAGACCCATCCACGATCCAAGTTCTGTGGAAATCTGTTCAGTAGTTTTTGTGTAATCCTGCTGACAAACCAACCAACCAACAAGCAAACAAACAAACAGACATGGGTGAAAACATAACCTCCTTGGCAGAGGTAATACTATTTATTAAATTTCAAATTGTAATTCCTAACTAGTTGTTATCTAAAAGAAGCAGAGGTAATGGGAGTATACATGACAGCAACATTGCAGGTTCGAGTGCTCTTGTTGATATTAGCCATCCTCCAGAGCAAAATGGAGTTCATTTACAGAAGCACCATTTTCCCTGCAGTCAGATCTGTGACAGGTGCCACCAGGGCCGGCCCTGGGCATAGGCAGTATAGGCGAATGCTAAGGGCGCCGTCATCCACGGGGGGCGCCGCAAACGGGGGAGAAAAAATAATAATAATAATAATACTATTTTTTACCAGCGCTATTACTTATATTATTTCGAAATATAAGCCCACAGTAACATAACTTCATAGCAAAGCCTATTAAATATTGGAGAGGCCTTTCTTCTGGGTTCCTGGCTCATTGCACTGTACCTGCCCTCTGCCCTCGCCTGCCCTCGCCTCTCGACCCCGCCCCCCTCAGAGGCGAGCTACCTGAATCCGACCCGACCAAGAGAGAAACCATCCGGCGCCCAGGGAAGGAAAAGAAGGAAAGCAGAGGAAGAAACACGTGAAAAAGAAAGAGGTACAGTAACGTCAATGTGATGAAGTGAATGAATATAATAGTTTAATGATCGTAGTTACCGTAGTTGGAGCAGAGTGTTAGCTTGCTAGCTTACTTCAGACGATAGTAGCATTGTTTAATAATCAGTAAATAGCTGAGTTGACGTAAGTTAATGTTACTGCACCTTAAATTCATCAGGGACATTTGGAAAGTTAACGTCAGGCCTGTTCAGGTGTTATTTTAACCTGTTCACTGTTTTTTCTCTGCTTGTATGTCAGTTAAAATGCTCTGAGTTTTCCATCCACTTTATAAGTAACAGGGTAGTTGTAAGACTTTGGTTTATTGTGTCACAGTTTGTGTTTGTTAAAGTTTACATCAGTGTTAAAGTGCAGTTAAAGTGTATTACTGTTAAAACACCATACCTTAGCTTTCCCATATCATTCATAGGCTACATCAGGGGTTCCCAAACTTCAGAGTGCTGTGGCCCACTTTAAAATCTGAAAATCTCTTGCGGCCCACCCAACAACTCTGATCAACACACAAATTCAATTACAATTCCCCCGTCAATAATGAAATGTAAGATACGTTCCGGCTCATAAATAGGTCAGATAAATGAAGAATAACACGTAATTTAAATCACATGTTTTTGTTTTATTAGTTGTGATTACTTTTTTAAATTAAAATATTTAACCATAAATATTTAATGGTAACTTAAAACTTAATTACAAAATAGAAAATGACCTCTCGCGGCCTACCTGCAGTACCTTCGCGGCCCACCAGGGGGCCACGGCCCACACTTTGGGAATCACTGGGCTACATATATATATATATAGCTATAAGTTTCACTACACTTTACTTTAGTCTATATTAGTCTTATGTATAGCACACACCAAGCATCTGTTTTTTATTAAAATGTAACATCCAGTGGTCACATATACTTCTCTTCTCTCTTCAGATGCACTTTTAAAATATTTCACCACCACCCCCAGTGACACAGCATCAGGTGCTCCTGTCCTCTACCTCAGCACAGAGAGTGACACAGCATCAGGACTAAAGGCTGCACCAATAGCCCTGCTGACTGGCCATCTCTTCTAACTGACAAAGTAAGAAAGGAGTTAGTTCACAAAGGACCATTCAAATAAAAAACAGTTACACATTTCCCAAAAACAAAGATGGGAGAAAGTGTCCACATGACTTTTTTACCAGAGTCTTAGTCAGTGGGGAATAAATCAAAAGAAGCTGGCTGATGTACTCAAAAAAGAATGATAGCTTTCACTGCTTCTGCTGAAAAAGGTTTCCTCCCAAAGAATACAGACTGTTTTTATTTTGTATGTAAATAGAATATTCTTTAATATGTTTGTGCAATACCTTATTTATGTTATATTTTTAATTTATCACTTGATTCTTTCTTCAGTTTTTATTTGGTGTGATATTTTTGACTTAAAAGAAATACAATCTTGAATACATACATGTAGTTTCTGTGTGAGTGTATGAAAATTGATTGTCAAATTGACTGCGATGCAAGGGGGCGCCAGCCACAATCTTGCCTAGGGCACCAAATTGGTCAGGGCCGGCACTGGGTGCCACAGAAAATGAAAACGCAGAATACTAGAAACCTCATTTGTCTTGTCATGTATTGACACGTTGCCTGGGACGGATGGCGAAACAAATTGGAGCTGAGACAAGAGAGGGGACATAATGGATACGGTCAGCATGGTTGGTCACATAGTTAAAAGATATAGAGTAGGAGGTGAGAACCAGCAGGCTGCAGACACTCAGGGACTAAGTGAGCATGTTCTCTGAAGACATTCATGGTTTCCCACTGGAGTAACTCTTGCTTATCTTAGGCGTCTGATTTTTACTTTTTATTAAAGTACTGTTTGAATTGTACTTTGCTACATTTCAAGTAACCTAAATGAGAACAGGTGCATGATGGGTCTGGCGAACGTGTTAAATGAGGAGATGCTCCCGGTGGTTTCTCCAGCAGTGGCTTCTGTGCTCATTTAGAAACTTTTACCTTTGGTGAGGTGTGTGAGAACTATAACAAGCTCACTTATATAACTGTCTCTCCAGGGGAGAATGTCAACAACCACTTTGTTGACTAGAAACATATTGTTGTGTGTGTGTGTGTGTGTGTGTGCGTGTGTGTGTGTGTGTGTGTGTGTGTGTGTGTGTGTGCGTGCGATTTGTGGTGTTTACAAACTGCAGTCTCTCTGTTGCTTTAATGTGTGTGTGTACTGTTAACGATGAAATGTTAGCCTATTTAATATATGTGGCGTAACAATGTTTGTTGCACACTGTCAGAAAAGAAGGTTCATATTTGTACTCTCAGGGGTACATCGGGGTGTCCATAGCACTTTTTAAGTATTGTTGGTCATGTTTGTGTAATTGTCTGAGTTCTGTCCCTTCTCTGGTTAAATCTAGTGAGGTACACTGGAGAGGGAGGTTGTAAATTTATAGTCAATAATCAGTGTATGCACTGGCTGCAAGTGCCGTCTATAGAAAAGGAATTTATTGAAGAACCCGGTTGCATGATGTTATTCAACTAGTGTATACATTGACATTTAATGCAATTCATTCTGAAGCCTAAAGTAGATCAATGTTCTGTGTTCACAGTGTGAAATTACCCAGCACTGTGAGCCATAGACCATATCCTCACAGCGGCCATTTTCCTCTGACGTCACAAATGCTAATGTTATGCTGTTGCGTTTCAGGTTGTAAGTGGTATAAATGTAGGGAATCTGACAAAGCTTACTGATTGGCCAGCAACTGAAAAAATAATGAGAATGAAAATGTGGTGGCACATCAGGCCACCTTTCAAGGTAAAACAACATATTTGATAACCACTTAGCCAGCATTAGCATTTAACCACTCCCAAGCGTTTGATTACATCCAGTGCATTTCACTCTCAGGCTTAAATAAATGTGTCCAGGATGTGTGTTGGTATTCTAGAGTTAATCTCCTATCATACCATGTCACACTATCAAACCGTAATGTTGGGTATGAAGTGGTTGAATGCTAACATTAGCTGTTGTCTTAAAGCTGGGGTTGGTAATTCTGTTCAGAAAATTGTTTTATTGTATCTGTATGCAATCTCTTAACATCCAGACAGCAACCAAATATAAAATGATTTTGAAAAAAAGGAAAATAAATCCATGGTCTGTGGCAGCGACAGGGCTGTAAAAAACTGTCCTTACATGCCCCCATGGAGAATTAAAAATCTGCAGATCAAATTCCTAAAATCTCGTCCCAGTTCTTGCTGCAACACCATTTTGGAAAGAAAGCTTCACATATGAATACTTCACCACCCTCTGTTTAATTTCTCATATGCAGTAAAGAAAATCACCTAAGTAAGATTTTGAATGCAGGACTTTTACTTGCACTCGTATTTTTACACTGTGGTATCACTATTTTACTGAAGTAAAAGATCTGAGTACTTCCTCCACATTGAAAAAATACAACAGAGTAAAAAATGTACGTAGTTGTTGTTGAGGCAAAGAAAACTTCTACTCAAAAAACATTACATAGTTTATTAGCTGCCACGACAACTCACTTATTGTTGTAAACAAGGTTAATGAGCCTATGTGAAAGTATTGATTTGTGGAGTTAGTTACACGTTATAATAATAAATATGATGTATTAGCTTTTCATCTTTTCTTTACTCAAGCTTGTCATTAGGGGGCACTGTTGGAAACACACACAA
Source organism: Pagrus major (assembly GCF_040436345.1). Classification (NCBI taxonomy): domain Eukaryota; kingdom Metazoa; phylum Chordata; class Actinopteri; order Spariformes; family Sparidae; genus Pagrus; species Pagrus major. Next base: position 7,345,854 of record NC_133236.1, read on the forward strand.
ACAGGTCGTTCTCTCAGCTTCTGGTCTTCAGTGTGCACACTGAAAAATGAGCAGTGTCAGCACTTTGTGTGCAGCGCAGTTTCAATGACCACATATTCAATTTCACTGTTATTGGACCCCAACAAAATCATTATTCAAGATAGGCTGCAGTGGCATGATTTGCTCTGGTATTATTACACACCACACTATATAATCTGCATATCAATTTCCACACAGTGAATGCGGTTTTTCACCCCCGTCCTTGTATGTGGAGGCACAAACGCTGTTATTTGTGTTAATGGCTCTAGCTCTGGAACAATAGCCATGGGGAGGGTGGGTAAATGGTTTCCACAGAAACTGTTTATAAGTGTGTGCCTCCACCTGCTGCTGGAGTCACATTATTCTCTCTGCATGGAAACACTTTGTCGATTGTGATTCACCTGCTTTTCTGTTTTGGATGAATGTATTCTCACAGCGCTGGTGTTTAATAGCTGATAACTTTCGAACTCAGACAGAAAATGGGTCCTTAAATGTGTGCAAGCACCTGTACAGACACATAGACGCAGTGGTCTAGAACTTTATAAACACACAGAACACAGGAATATCAGTCAGCATAGGGCTAGAACTAAGGGCCCTGACACACCAGATAATGGTAGGCCGTCAACCAATGTCGGGGCTGTCAGTGAGCGTCTGTGGTCCTAGTTGTTGTAGTGTTGTGTTGTTGTCAGTGGCTCTTTGAGTGCTGATTGAGCATGTAGAATCAGCAGCAGAGGTAGTCGGTGAGAGAAATCCCTCTGAAAGGAGGCCCCTTGAGCCTGTCGCTGTAGTATTCATGACTTCACCCATGAGCTTGGTTTCTCATTTTTTTGCCTCCGTGTCTTCACCAGTGACAGTTGCAACTTTTTATCCAACATAGTCTCGATTACAAGTACACTACTCTAAATGAGTTAGGGACATTGAGATATTTCAGTGTTGCACTTGATTGTTTATTCTTCATATATGAATTCTTATTCTGTGTTTTGTTAATATTTTTGTTCCCAAAAAATAATACGACACATTTGACTTTTACTGCATATCCATGCACATGCATATGCTCACCCATATCCCAATATCCCTAACTCATTTTGAGTAGTGCAGTTTTATTAGCAACAGTGGTTTGTAAATGATAAATGGACTTACATGTCTATAGTGTTTTGCAGTCCACTGACAGTGCAGTTTTTTGGCCGAAGGCGACGTGTGGCGACTCTGCAGTTGGCTTTCATTGCCACAAGTTCTTTGATGTCAGTTTGGTGTGTATGGACCCTGACTTAACTATTCCTCATTATCAATTAATCTACCAATTTGTTTCTCCAATAATTGCTCGGTCTGGACAATGCGCATCACACTCAGTTATAAATTAATCATCCGATCATTGCTGCAACTAATGACAATTGATTGAAATATACAAATAGACTGGCTCTCTTGACCTGCCTCTGCCCCAGTAAAAACTACTCTTCAAACAAGATGAAGTGTTCCCTCAAATCAACCACTTTAATTTAAGCCCGATCCCTACAATTTTAATCGTGTTCACGTTGAAGGATAGGGTGTCCTGATTCTTGTTGGGATAGAGGAATAGGGTGAAGTTTTACATGGTCCTCCACACTTTAAACTGAGGGTTATGAGAACTCTGTCGTTTCAATGCATTATAGTCATTTTCTTTATAACAAGCATGACGCAGTCCTTACTAGTTTGCTGACGTCTCAGTAGTTAACTAGCTAGCTAGCTAACCTTACATAATTATGTGATTTGTGCATGACAAAGGAGTGTTTTATTTTTTTTATTTGATGACTAGTTAGTGTGAAGTTGTGAATGAATTGTGAGCATCCATGTTTTTAGATGAATGGCATTGTGAAAATACCAGTATCGCCATGGTAACGCAAGAGAATTCACCACAGCTGAAGACGGTATGTTGGACATGTCCAATTGCATCTGTTTCTGTGATTGTTTGATTACCTGAACAGTTGTTAACGTATGAGGGTCTCAAAGGGGTGTCCCATTTCATAGAGGGAGATTTCAACCACTACCCCTTGTAACTCCGTTCTGGGGCAAGGGGGTGTTCGAAAACAAGAGGTAGGGGTAAAAATGGGACATTGGATTGAGCGGTGCTGTCTGGTTCTGAACAGTCATGATGCCACCGAGCTTCCAGCAATATTTTGATCAACTTACCACCACAACAAAACAAGTGAGGCGACTTCAACCCGAAGTTGCTGTTGATGTTGATGCCCTTGAAAATCTAATAAGATGCCAACCTTACAACACAGACGTGGTACCCCCAAATACTCACTTACATTCAAACACACTTTCCATCTCAGTCCCCAGCAGCAGTTAGCTGGTGCCGGTGGTGTTGTGGAATGACTGTGAAGACAACAAGGTGGTTGCACATTAGCTTATCTAGCAGGCCCAGGCTCTGAACGTGATTGCCCCTGTACCCTTGCACCTTTAATTACATGCAAATCTTCAGGAGGGTTTGGAGAAATGGGTGCGCATGTGTCCCAACCACTTATGTGTTTCTGCTGCTACTGATGTGCTGTGTACAGAATATGTGCCTCCTTTTTGTTTTGTAGCAGGAAAACTTTATAACTTTAGAAGCCTTAATTGGCAGGCCTCAAGGGTGGAGGAGAAAAAACAAGTTCTTCCTTTTCATTAAAGAATGTTTTTTTTATATAATTTGCTCTCAATTTCATTAGCTTTATCGTATGCCCTTTAAGATTTCCTGCCTCTCTTTGGGTAAATCAAATATTTGACATTTCAGTTTGTGAGGACTGGACCAGACTTGATTGTAGACTTGATAGACAAGATGTATTTCAAGGTGAAATCGTAAATGCATGTTCTCTCTCTCTTTAGGTGTTTTGGCTTCTCCATGCTCAGTAAAAAAAGAGAATAACAATAATAAAAAAAACTCAGCTGCATTTTCTCTCTGCCTGTTGACATTTAAACAGGTGACCTTATGGATGGCAAGAAATTCTCCGCTCTGACATTCATTAAGTCAAGAATCACGAAGGATTACCTTTCAGATGTCAGCGGTACAGAGAAGGAGTCCATCTGTGGTGCTAACAAATTCTGATGTGGCACAAGGATAAACAGCAAATGTCACTGCAGACAGGTGTGGAGCAGGTGGGTGGGGGTCGTGGGGGCTTACCTGCTACCCACAGTAGTAACTTAGCACAATGTTTAAAGCCAAGCAGCCGATCATTGTGTGAGTTTAATACACAGTTTCAGAATTTGAACAATAAATCACAAATCCCACCTCTGTGTTACAGTACTTGTCCAATAGGGTGTGCGTCTGTCCCCTCATCTGTCCCTTATAAGACGATCTGATACACATCTAGATACCTGGACCCAAATAGGACAGAATGCATCTGATACACTTCTTATTTTATTTATCTACACCACACTATATATTCTGCATTTACTATTCCTTTTTCTGTATGGATTAAAATACGCCAATTCTATTAAATTGGCAAAACTAAATATTTCCTGGTCTTTTATGAAGTACAACCATCTGTTACTTTACGGTCCACTGCATGGGCCACATCCAGGCTGCAGCACCGCACTCAGCCAAGGGAGATACAAGTGGCTGCACGACAAAGTGCTCCAGGTTCTGGCCAACATCTTGGAGCAGGAGAGACCAGAAAATGGTAAACCCATGGGACTCCAGAGCCAGTCATTCAGTTCGTCAGGGCAAAGTGATTCCTTCTAAAACTGAATTAAATAATAGAAAATAAATTGTAAAATGTATGTCCTTAAAGAGCTGCTAAACTGATGATGGACACTATCACTTATTTACAGATGTTATGTTGTTACTTTGGCCAGGTCATCATCAAAAAAGCGAACAAGGACATTCATGATTTTGTCCATGTTGAGATCAGTGGCTTCATCAATTTTTATTGAAAACTATTTGAACATGTTTAAATAATTGGCATGCTGATTTGAAACAGACAGCTTTGTCAAGGCAGTTCTGTCTTCAGATAGCTTTTTACACAGATCGCCCAGTGGCTGAGCCATTGTGCTTTTTAGTACAGTATTTGGGAATGATTCTTTATCATGCTGGACTTCCTATCAAATGTCAAAAAACAAAAATTGTTTTAGTTTCCTTTCCTGTAAATGTCATGTACAGGAGGAACTGTGTTTTGAGTTAGGACAGACTGTATTTAACTGTAACTGATATTAAAAACGTATTGCATTTAAAAAGCCTGGGAACATTTTAGCATAGCAGCAGCTGATACAGCTGAACTGCTGACTCCAGGGAGGTAAGAGCACGCGCAACAGCATAGTATTCAAGATAGGAGCAGTAATTCTGTTTTATTTGGTTGGCTTGAGGACCTCGGGCCTTATTGATTAAATCATTATCACAACATTGATCAGTCAAGATCACAGAAACAACCAGCACAGCACTTAGGGTGGCACTGCTGTACAGTAATTATTGCTGGGATCACATAATCATTATTATTAAAGGGGGACCTGAATGGTATTGAACTGACCTTAATGACTTTTAAATTAATGATTTAAATTAAATGATATTGAACATACCAACATATCATGGCAGTCTTCAGTTCCAGTGATTTCTACAGCTCTCATGTTTCTGTGATGAATGAGTGGAACACAAACTACATCAAAAATATACATACAGTAATTCTAATGTTTGGTTAAATGTCTCTCCATTTTCACCTCAGTTAGGTGCTTTTGATCTCCATCCACAAGCCTCTGGTCGTCCTCTGGCTGAATTTTGTACCACTCCTCTTGACAGAATTGCTGAAGTTCAACTGAATTTGTTGGCTTCCTGGCTCAGACTTGTTTCTTCAGCACAGTCCACATGTTCTCAATGGGGTTCAAGTCAGGACTTTGGGAAGGCCTTTCCAAAACCTCAGTTCTATCCTGATTGATCCGTTCCTTTACCACTGTTGATGTGTGTTTGTCCTGTTGGACCACCCAACTGCACCCAAGAGCCAATCTAATCTTCTCCTGATGATTTTAGGTTATCCTGAAGAATTTGGAGATAATCCTCCTCCTTCATTATTCCATTTACTTTCTTTAGAGCAGCAGATCCACTGGCAGCAGAACAGCCCCACAGCATAATACTACCAGCACCATGTTTGACAGTAGGTGTGGTGTTCTTGGGGTTAAAGGCCTCACCTTCTCTCCTCCAAACATATTGCTGCTCACTGTGGCCAAACAGCTCAGTTTTTGTTTCATGTGACCGCAGAGTTTTCCTCCAGGAGGTTTTTTCTTTGTCCATGTGATCAGCAGCAAACTTCAGTCGAGCTTTAAGGTGCCTCGTCTGGAGCAAGAGCTTCTTTCTAACACAGCAGCCTCTCAGCTCATGTTGATGTAAAACACACCTGACTGTGGACACAGACACCTGTCTTCCAGCAGCTTCTAAATTTATTGCACTTGCTTTTTGGATGTGACCAGTTTTGTCTCAGCAGCAGGTGATAGTTTGTGTTTTCTTCCTGATCATGGCAGTAACACAATGTGCCATGCACTACTTACAAACAGCTGTTTGTACAGTTGATCTAGGGACCTGTAACTGCTTTGAAATGGCTCCAAGTGACTTTCTTGACTCTCCTTAGACTTTCCCATTGTTATATACATTGTTTGTGGCTGAGTCTAGTGCATGTACATACATGAATGTACAGAATATATGTAAATTAACCAATTAATTGAGAATTGATTTAAGAAATCATCAAAGCTCACCCACATCTTAGTGCAGTGATATTTTGTCATCCTTATTTACGTTTTTAATTAATTGTACCAATTTTTATTTTGCTAATGTCACTTTTCAGCTATATTGAAGACTAGAAGCCACAATCACACTAATAAAATTAAAATTAAATCAGTTAACTGACAATGAAATACATACTGTACATATGTCATAAATTATATGAAGAGGAATTAAAAAAAAAAAAAAGAATATTAACTGACATTTATAAATTCTTCTCCCTAAGTTAAATGAATTAGATTTGACCATGTGTCATTAGAGACAGAGTCAGGATGAGGCGACTGAAGTAAACAAGGGAAAAAGGACTCTCAAAGCTTCTTCTACAATACCTTCTTAAAGGTAAGTCCACATATTAGATCAGAGTGGATCCACCTAAAAAGGTGTCAGTTTCTTGGTTACACTGAGGAGAAGAACATGGACCAGATGAAGGCTTGATGATGAGTCTTGAACTTGTTTTATTACTTATCCAATATGATTCTGCTTTCTTTTCCTAACTGATCTGAAAGCAGGTGAATCATTTTGGTAGAGTTTGGAGGCGATTAGTTTAGCTTTTAAGCCTATCTATTTTCGAAAGAAGGAAATACACTCACAGCAAAGTCTTTCTGCTAGGCCTGCTTAGCATAAAGAATGAAAGCAGTGTGAAACAACACCTTCCTTCCCCTACAGACAGTTTTTTTGGTTTTACACATCTGCTTGTGTAGAGATTGAACAATCCATAAACAGCATGTTTAATTAGTGAGCTGTAGCTGGACAGACCCACATTAGGTCTGGTTCAGACTGTGTCTCCATTCTTTGTGCCTTCCAGTTCTAGCTTCACACTTAGTGCTCAAAAGTGAGAATGGTTTCAATCTTCTCATCTACCTCTTTGTAGGAAAGGAAAAAAGGTGTATTTCCCAAAAAGTTTAACTATCATTTTAAGATCTGATTTTTTAAATTTGTATTATGTGCTGGGAACATGTGGTTGACAGGAATATTTTCTAAATGCACTATGAAATAGGCAGGATTAAAGACCTATACACAGAAACATGCTTTGTCGGAAAGGATTGCAACTAGTTGAAACAAGTTAACTTTTTCCATCAAGTTGAGCTGTCTATTACATAGGGCCATTTTGAAATGAATGAGAGCCCAGCACTTTAAAACGTGTGTTCCAGATAGATAGATGTGTCTTGACCCATGGGGGAAGGTGTATTACTTCCCTCTACCATTCAGAAGTTGCATAGTAAGAAAAAAACATCTCTTGAGTTATGTTGTGGAAGATACATTCTGGTAGGTTGAAAGTACTTTATATCCATCAGCAGTGTGTATTTCTTCAGGTTCAGATGAAGATAAAGAGTGTGTGTGCAGTACACTGTTATGTTTGTGTAACTTGTTAGCTGGCATTGTTATCTAATTCCTCCAGCGCTGCTGTGAAGATGCCTACAGCAGGTTTCCACTCATCCAGCTGCTTCACCTCCTGGATCTCCTCTTGTTTGTCCAGGAGCCTCTTTTTCTCTGAGTATGGCACACTGTCAATGAAGGAAATACACATGTTCATTGCATGTTTTCTCAATTTCCTGTGTGTTCTGCTTTATTCAGTTGTTTGGTGTGATAGTTTGAAACCAAGTCACATTGAAGTCCTGTGTGTGTGCCAGTATTAAGGCGGTAATTACCTCTAAAGAGAAAAGAGCAGTTCTCTGAAACTCCATTCTCTGGAGTTTGATGTGATACATTCTTTGTTCATAATAATACGGTACAGATTAATACTCTAGCTTTCAACTCACTGTGTCTTGGTAGAAGACAGCAGACGAGCGGAGGTGTCTGCTCTGATATTTGTCCTTGGTCTGAAACAAGAATCAGCTCAGTCTAAGTGGTTTTGAAACGGTTGGTTATCAGGAAGAACAAACTAACAGAACACTCATGTCATATGTAAAATCACATGCTTTTGACTTCAGCTCTACTCCACTTCACTGATAAAAATGTAAATTGCGCCATCTGCTGGACAAATGTCTGCAGCTCCTCTGGTTACAGTGGAGACAGGAACACAGGGTTTGGGGTTCTCCTGTGGCCAACAAGGTTTTACCACATCCACCAAAAGGCATGCTAGATACATTTTTGACTCAGGTTGCTATTCTACTGTCACATGATGATATTAAGTATGGTACCTCTTACTTCTTAAAGGGTAACTCCACTAATTATACACATTAAAGTGTGCTTACCGGTCTTGGGGAGTACAACTGCATACGTGGAAAAAAAGGAGTATAAAGCCCTTTGTGGCTCCAGAGGAATGCTGCATGTAATTGGATAAATTGCCTCCAAGTTGGACAGTTATGGACAGTTTAAAAACAAAATGTCAAAATGGAAACAGCAGAACCAGAGATATCACTTTTGTCCCCACACATTCTTCTTCCTTTTCAAGACCTGGCACCTACACTAGCCACAGAGTGACATCACTGGAGGCAATATTATCGGATAACATGCAGCTTCCTCTGGAACCACAAAAGGCTTAACACTACTATTTTCACATATGTAGTAATCCCCAAGACCTTTAAACACACTTTACATTTTTAAAATTGGTGGAGTTACCCTTTATCTTCACAATAACCGGCCATAAGAATACACAAGAGACAAATGTTGGTACTGAATAGTCCACACAGCCCACTAAAAGTTGGAAACCAAGACTGTTACACACCTGTATGTGCTGTAAGGTACTGTTGAGCCTAACTTGTGGAAGTTGGGGCTGTACTCAGGGGAGCAGAAGGGTCTGGCTCCAATAACAGCGTGGCAGGGGGGCACAGCTGCAGGTAAGACATTGCAAGGAGCACATGTAGCTGGATATTTAGTATATATTGAGTACTTGGCTTCAGTCACACTTGGAAATACAAAATGCCTTAAAAAAGATCAGTTACTGAATACAAATGACATGGAAACGTCTGGTACATGGTAACATATACAATTGGATTACAAAAAGTAAAAGTAATCTAATCAAAATATTTTGGGATCAGTTTCTGGTTTACTTGAAAGAATTTCACCTTATACTAAAAAATGGACGCAGCCACAAACATTTGAGTTTCACAAATATTGTTTTTCCTCTTAAACATTTTAAAACATTTTCAATGCAAATAAAATACATTTTGGATCACATCACTCTTACCCAAACAGTACGGGGACAAACTACAGGTGCACTGTGTGTATTCTCCAACATGTAGGACACTGTTTGCTGCTGTTTGTTAATCAAAAGCCACATGGAGAGGGCTCATCAGATACTAAGCTGCGGCTTTTAATGGACTTACTTTGATCTCTCCTACTTTTGAAGACTTCAGTGGTTTGAGGTGGCGAGTCCCACATAGTGCCGGTGTCCTCAGCTTGCACCGTGTGAGCCTGGGGCTGGTTGAGGCTAGGGTTCAACTTCCTATCATCTTGTTCCTTCTGCTCCATATTAGCATCTAAACAGGGTGGATATTGTTCTGAACCTGAAATATACACACAACAGAAAGCTTGTGCCAAAGTGCTCCACTGAAAACTCCAAACTGACCCAGGAAAACCATTTACAAACTGGGAAACTCCTCTGTTGCTCCCCTGATGCTGACTGTCGGCCAACACTTTAAATAAAGAAAGCCCAAGGTGTGAACAGTACCTGCTGTGACTGCATGTCAGACAGCTGCTCCTGAGAAGGAGTAATGTAGGAGTAAAGCTCTCCCTTGGATAAATAACGATTAGAAAACAGTGCAGAAAAAGCTGCTTGATTGGACAAAAAGGATTATTAGTTGCTATGCAACACCATTTGAAGTGCCGACTGGGAATTGAGCACATTATGGCCTTGGCCCCTTTCCAAACAAAAAATTAGAGGCTATGCCAATTTCTGGCAATGCTGCCTTCACAAAAGAGCTGTAAAAAGGCCAGCACTGACACATATAGCTTATCAGAGCTAAAAATGAATCCCCAAGGCAGCTGATAGTGATGGCCCACTGCTCGCAAACACTTTGGAGGTGCACAACCCTGAAAATGTATTCTAAAGTGAGCAGTTCACAGAGCTTCTGGATGGATTCTCATGGGCAGACAGGCTCAATGGAACCAGTGAACAAGGTCACAGCTTAGAGGTCAGTCACATGTCAGGCGATGGTCACATAGAGCACAGTACACATGAAACGGCTACTGGAGTCCCCTTTGCTTTGGCATGGTTACAGGTTTCCTGTAAAGACTGACTGCTGGGGAGGGACTTGTGGGTACTGATTGGTGTTTACACTAGCCAAGAGTGCTAAATGTGCACTTCGCCACCTGCCATGGAGCTAATGGCCCACCACCCCAGCTTGGCTAGCAGCTACCATTGACACGGCCAGACTGGCACAAAACAACACAGCCCCAGAGAAGATGGAGGCCAGTTTGACAACAAAGAATACAGTACAAAGGTGGTTTTCTTGCCAGATTTGGTTCCTGGCACCCCGAGGCTGACTCAACAAATAGGTTTGCTAACTAGCTAACAGCAGCTACATTAAGCAGCAGCTAGCGAACACTTTTAGCAGCAAAGCTAGCAATATGAGTTCATCAGGAAACTGCATGAATCACGTGGTACTCTAACTAGCCTCTGTCATTCTCAGAGGTGGCAAGCAGCCTCGGTCCAGAGGTGACATCGAGAGGCTGCTGGTTAGCAATAGTTAGCAGTTACTTTAGCAACAAGTAAAGCTATCTGGCCAGAGATGAGGCAGTTCAGCCGGAGGACATCAGAAAATACTTTCTCCAAAATATATGACCCAGTTTCCCCCAAATCAGTGTATCAACTCGTTGTTAATGTTGTGTTTTAATTTGAATTGTGAAACTGTGTTCTTGTATGGTGATCCATGAGCCCCAGTCCCCCTGAAACACACACTGTGTGTAACAGGTAGGTTAAAAGAGAAGTCCACCTATTTTACACACCAGGTTCAGTTTACTTGTCATAGGACTATTTCTCTGAAGTCTGTTGCATTGTGGGAAAGCCAAAGAGTCAGGATATGTCAGCCTCTGCTGTATTGCTCTTGCTGCAGACAACTTAATGGTAGTGCGACGCTACATGTCTGCAGTAACCCTTTAAACCATAAAACCTTATGAAAAAATTCTATTCAAATAACAATAGTAGAAATTGTACACTTGACACCGTGTCAAGTAGTAGTAGTCAGCCTGTCTGTTCTCACCTCAAGCTGTTACACAGTTGAGTATAAAACTAGACTATAAGCTCCATTGTAAGATTAAATGCTCAGCATCCACCTATTTGGAACAACTGTGTTACATCACGATTGTTTCTGTGGTTTTTACTGTCTGTCAACCAGGAAATAGCAAAAAGATATTTCATATCACGGTGAGGCTAACAATGGCACCACTGATCGGCTCAGTGATAATTATGATTCAGTATAATCATCGTTTCAGTTTAAAGATCATGCCGTGTTCAAAGGTTTTTGCGTATATACCTCGGGTAGTCTGACCAGAGTACTGCCACCTGACCTCAGATACAGCATCACAAAGCTCAAACGCACAACAAAACCACCAGAGAGTTGAGAAAATGCTGAGCAATGACGCAGCAGTATCCTTAATCTGCTGTGTCACTGGTTGCTGTGCAGACTCCTCAGTCTGTCTGTCTGTCCTCACAGGCCTCATGTCTGTCTTTCACTTTGAGAGCTCTGACACAACAACCTCTTGACGCCTCACCGAGGGGCCGTCAGTGCTGTCATATCTCCACATGTATCGAGGAGGAGGAACACCGTGACAGCGTGGTGGTGTCACAGAAACAAAGACGGGTCCTGGGGTGACTTAGTACCCCCCTTCTGTGTGTGTGTGTGTGTGTGTGTGTCTGGTGTGTGTGTGTGTGTGTGTCTGGTGTGTGTGTGTGTGATGAGCTTGAAGAGGATCTTAGCTGCTTGAGAATGAAAAGCTGCACTGCAGCAATTTAGTGTATCATCTGAGGAGGGCTGAGTGACAGGTCAGGTGTCAGACTACAAAGCCTTCACGTGAAAATGTTTTAAAAGACGCAGTTTAGACTTCTGACTTCTTCTTTATTTATTTTCTTGAGCATTTTTTAATGCTGCCGAGAAAACAGGGATCCAAGTATGATGCAATGAACTGTAAAATTGCCTCTTTACTTTTCAGTTTATCCCCTCATGTATGCCAACATAGGCCTTTAATTAATCATCTGTTTAATTTAAGCTATGAGGCTGATCTGTGAAAGTGCTCAGCAGAGTGATGAACACATAAAACAAGTGAACACACAAGTGCTTACTGAGCTTCACTGTGACTCAGTCCATGATTATTAGCTGCTGTATTATCCTCCTGTTACTATAAAGTCCAGTCACACAGGAGCACAGTCACCTCTGGTGACAGCTGTCCATCAGTTGGAGGTGTTCCTACACTTAGCTTACTTACTGGTCGCTCCGGTGTCCACGTCCGGTGTCCACTGTCCGGTGTCCACGTCCGGTGTCCACTGTCCGGTGTCCACGTCCGGTGTCCACTGTCCGGTGTCCACGTCCGGTGTCCACTGTCCGGTGTCCACGTCCGGTGTCCGGTGTGTCACGCCACTTTTACAACTCGTCGGTACAACGAATATGTCTCATAAATTCACCGTCACTACTCAAGACACAGCGCTTATTTCTGTATTGTTTTAACAGCTTGTGTCTGTGGTGAACACACCTGCGGCTCTTCAGTGGCAGGCATAGCTAAATTGTCACGAGCAGCTGTTGCTAGGCGACAAGGCGCGAGACGTCAGGTGAGGAAATCCGGTTATAACACGGCTTTCAAAATAAAAGCCTCACGGATTGGCAGGATTTCTATAAAAAAAACTGGGGGGGGACAAACAAACAAGAAAACAACTTTAATTACGAAAATGTAGCTGAAGATCACTCCTGTCTCAGAAGAAGGCAGTGGGTCCTGAAGGCTCCTGGACTCTCAGTCACACTTAGTAAACGTAGGCCTGGGGATGTGTTGTTAAACTATTATTTTGGTAAAAGTCAAAGTCACCCATACGCATAGCACTTGAGTAAAAGCCCTGAAGTAGGCTGTGTCATATTAAATGTAGGCTAGTTAAGTATTTATATTATAAAGTAATGAAGCAGCCTAAATCATTCATATAGTCCTTCACATGTATGTATAGCCTGCACTGTGGGCTCTGATCATTGCTGTGGCTTCTTATCCAATCTGATAGTCAGCAATTTTTTGATTAGGCTATTGGAAACAGTGATTTTTAAAATCATACTGCCAATAAAGTGAATTAATTTAAACTCTGCCACTTTGACTCTGATGCAGCATGCAGTGTGCAAAGTTACTAGGAGGCCTAACTTCCTAACTTTCCTACTATCAAGTAAATGTAGCTCGGAGTAACAGTACAGTGTAGTTGAGTATATAAAGAACATGGAAACACTCAAATAAATTACAAGTACCTCAAAATTGTAGGCCTACTTAAGTACAGTACTCAAGTAAATGTGCTCAGTTACATTCCATCACTGTTTCTGCACATGTTGGCGTTGGTTGGTTTGTCAGCAGGATTACACAAAAACTACTGAAAGGATTTCCATGAAACTTGGATGGAGGATGGGTCTAGGCCCAGAATAGACCCTGTTCAGTTTTGGTGTGGATCTAGATAAAGGGACGGATCCAGTAATTTCTCAAGGAATAATGCATGGATCTTGATGGGGGAAAAAAATCAGGCATATTCAGGTGGCTGGTATCTGTGAGTGAGTGCTTTTTGTTGTGGATCCAGAGCAGACATACATGCTTCCCAGGTGTCTGGACACAGCTTTGAGTCTGTGGGTTTTATTAATGCTCTATATGGCAGTTGAAATTACAGGCAATTAATAAAAGCGTCAGAGGGTGGCGCCAGTCTCACAGTTTAAACACAGTCTACTGTACGCCTCAGTCCCAGCAGATGTTCAGTGTCTTTGAAATTATCAATGAAACAGTAGGCTGTTTCCACTGAGTGCTCCCCAAATCTGAGTGATCAGAATGTAAGATAATGATCTTCTGGGTGTGTACATTATTTTGTGGACAATATTTCACTCTGCTTCCTGTCTGAGATATGTACAGGAAACTGCATTACTGTAAGTGGTCAATCCAACCAGTTCTTGCTGGTGAACATTGTGGTACTGTATTGGTTCCAGCCAGCAGTCACACTAATGTTTGATGGGGCCACCAATCAATTAACACAGATCCAGTTCCAAAGCAAAACGCATGCTCCAAATTCTGGAGCATCCAAATGACCCGAACTGCACCGACAGCAGCCGACCTTCATATGAAGTCCCTGCAAAAGTAGAATTTTGAAAACACACACACACACACACACACACACACACACACACACACACACACACACACACACACACACACAGGGAGAGAGAGAGAGAGACGGTGCACACCGGGTGCTGCTCTTTTAAATCCACCTGTTCACGCGCCTTCCTGCGCTCTGATAGGTTTGTCAGGGAGAGAAAACAGCATTTATTACCGCCGTGAGCATGAAGTGACGAGGAGCTCCTCTCTCACAGCACCATGACAGCACAGACACAGCACAGCTGCTCCTGCCGCGGCTGAATGGATTACCTCCACACGCACCTTCTCCTGGATGCTTTTGCGCAGAGCCTCCTCTTATTAGTTCCCACTGATCTGTGAGAAGCCCGCTGCCTGTCTGCGCTCACCAACACTGTGGACACTGACCGCTGGGCATGCCGAGCGCACTGATCTGAGACCAGCTCTGACTTCAGAGTCGCATCACCGCTGCTGGCTGATCATCTGGAGAGATTTTTCTGCAACAATTTGTTGTGAGGGGCGAAGTCATGGTGCCGGTACCGCATCAGCTTCTCATGGCACCGTGAGAACTTTTCTTCTAGACTCCCCCTTTTTCCCCCTCTTTTTGTTTTAGATGTTTGTCAGCGGGATCGTGCTTCTTTGGGAAATTAACCACCGTTTCCCTTTTCAATTATGTTCACTTTTGCTGCCTTCTGCTACATGCTGTCTCTGGTTCTCTGTGTGTCGCTGATCTTCTTTGCAATATGGCACGTAAGTACCTCAGAATTGGTGTTTTGTGTTCGTCTTTTACGCGTGCTGATGGTCTCATCAGCGGGGATTTGTCAATATCAGACGCGCAGGTGTGATAATTGTGCGTAATAGCGACAGCCAACGACCATGCGCATGAATTCCTTTCAAATGTATATTCCCGTAGCTTTAATATCATAGGATCATTTTTGTGTGCAGATATTGTCCTCCACACGACAGGTGCGCACCTGTATCTCCTCCTCCTGCTCCATCATCCATCCATGCATGCATCCCTCTCACCACGTTGTCACAATCGCACCAGTCTTTCCTCCTATTTTGGCTACTTTACACATTCGCGCTGACCCAGTTTGATTTGCAGAAATGCTGGCATCCCTCCTGCAGCATCCTACATCAATTAAACAGCCTTCCTTCCAGATCAATTAGGAAATCTTGTAGAGTGTAATCTCCCCCCTCTCATCTCTCCGCTCTGCTCCCTCTGCCTTTAATCAAGCCTCAGCTCAGCCATACACCAGTGCCAATATGACTGACTGCATTATGATATTTGAATAATCTAATTATTTGCTCCCTGAGCAACATCTCCATCATGCAGGGCCTTATGTAAAGACAGATTTGGGTCAGGTCTTTCAGCCTATTCCCCCCCCCCCCAGTCTGCCTTTTGCATGGAAACAGCAACAGACCTGATGCACTTGGGATGACTGATCCTCTGGCAATTACAGCTAATAGTCGGTCTGCCTGTCTGTCAGACAGTGGCCCATGTGTCTGCTCACAGAGCAGAAATAAAGAGACCAGGACAGTGAGTGCACACACCCGTGGCATTACAGTGAAAACTGAGAGCTTATGCAAAAAAGATGCAAAATCACACAGCAAAGCAAAACACAGCACCTTATTGATGCCGTGACTACTTCAGTGACAAGGAAAACATCTCCATATGTCCTGATTCATAATAGAGAACCAGAAAGCACAACACCTCCTTCAGATCTGTCTGTGATGTGTTGGAAGGATCACAATGGAACACATTATTCTGTAGCTTCAGCAATAATCCACATCGCACCAGGCTTTATTTTGCATTCTGCTTAAGATGGCAGAAAACAGTGGAGATGCCTCCTCCACTGATTCCCGCATTCACCGTGACATACAGACAAGCAGCATAATAAGCTGGGGCTCCATACTGCGAGGAAACATAATTAGGAAGAGGCTGTGAGGTGGGAATATGTGGAGCTGTGGAAGCATTCAGCAGAGCCAAGGCTGCACATTAACACCAGCCACCTGCCAAATGCTGGGAGAGTTTGGCTGGAACTCCCTCACTTCTATCAGCCGTGCTGGCAGGTAGCCATCTCTCCATCAGTCCTTTTTTCACCCCCTTTAATTTCAAGAACTCATCTGGTTTCAAAGAAATGCCGAAAACACTGAAACCCTGCTGCCACAGTGGCCACTTGACCAAAAGGTTAGTTTTAATGCCCCTGAGCTGCAGTGCATTGCTAAAAAGAGCAAGCATGCTGAGTCAAACTACCCAGGGTAAAATCAAGCTATAAATAAAACGTAGCCAGTGTAAATGAACATAAAATGACAAAGGCCATGAAGCAGGCCACAGAGAAAGGACAGCAGGAATAAAATGAGTAATGAAGTGCTCTGACTCAAACATATTACCTGTCCTGTCAGCAGGTAACGCGAGCGCCTGAGTCACGGAAGTCACAGAATGACAAACGACCGTACGCAGATGGACTTGAACTGTGATTAATTGGCTGTAATCAATCAAACCATATACTGCCATGTTAATTAGCTCATATGTACGTTGCTTATCTTCTCCTGCTGATAAATCTTTCATTAACTTGTTTTGAAGTAGTGAACGCTCACTGAGCACAGCTGATTGCTCTTTCATTCTCTTATTAAGCTTTTCTATAAGACCCCTGTATGGACAGAAAGAGGAGGACATGTTGGCTATCTTTGGCACATCTATTATCATTAATCATTCTCCTCTCTGAATAGCCCTGGACTCACCATGGGCTCAGGTGTTAAGTAAGAACAGGTCCGGCAATGAGGAAGGAACAGAACTGGACTGATTCAATATAACAGTCCATTAAAGTCACTGTATACGGAATAATCTGGCAGCGCTGGACTTGTGGGGGAAGTAACTAAATGCACTAACTGAAGTACAGTACTTTTACAACTATGCAGATTATGACATGACCCTTGGTCTGTTATTAATGTTGTCAGACAGTTGTGGTTAAGTTAAGTTTAGGCACAAAAACTAAATGGTTTGGGTTTGGTTAGGTTTAGGCACTAAAACTACTTGGTTAGGTTTAGGAAAAGATCACGCTTCAGGTTAAAATCGCCATGTTCAGTCATGTCACTTACTTAATTAAACCCAGCTGATGTTTGGATAGAATGCAAAGCATTGCTTACATGAATCTGACTTCTGAACTTGTTTACTGACTAAGCAGAAATTAGCTTGTAGCAAACTTGCAAGGTGTGTGACACTGAGTGACCTTAGCACTCACCAGGTGTTAATGGTATTTTCCTCGAGTCTCTCCTTTTTTATCTGTTCTCCCTCCAAGTGTCTAAAATAGATATTAAGATATAGATATTAAGCCCTCGATACACTGACGTTTTTTTTCCCCTTGGCTTTTGACCAAGCACACCTTACAGTACAAGAAGAGGAGAGCCACAATGTCAGTAAATTGACTGAAATAATGTCTGTTATATACCAATATCTATTTTCTGGTATGAGCCAGCATATGTTGATTTTTACCAGCTTTTGTGGCCAAAGTGAGCAGCGCCGATTTGCTTTTCCATCGCCACTTTTAATGCGGCGAGTTGAGCCGGCCAACCCGTAACAGGCTGGACACACTTGATTCCTGTGTACTGCGTGGCGGCTGCAGCTCACTCACATGTTTGTGTTCACATAGGCTGAGTTGCTGCCGCAGCGCGGCTCCTGCCTGCCCTATCTGTGTACATGGAGTTTGACTTAATATAATTATCGATGAATATGGTGACGTGTTTTTCCTTCACCCCGCTGAAAGAGTGAGAAAGCCTGACCAGACGTTTACCTGACAGCTGTTCCTGTAAATCTTTCTTATTTTATTTTCTTTCTTTTCATGACCAGACGACAGAGCTAGTTCAGCCTCACTGAAGGTGTAACCACCAGTGTTGGGTAACGTTACTTTTAAAAGTAACTCATTACGTTACAAGATTACTGCCATTAAAAAGTAACTTGTTACATTGCTGCATTAGAGTACTTGACTCTACCGTCATGTTGTAGCCTTCTTTACAGCCCACAATCAGTAACTCTGCAGTCTAATAATAGGAATGACAGATGCAATATAACATTTACAGCTCTGACAATCTGACAGTGAGCTGTGCAGAGGCATACAGTGTTGGACACAGCTGTTTCAATGAAAACAACACAACACAGGCTCTTATAACCAAGTATTTGATGTTTAATAATGCAACTAATGAACCCATAAACTCTGAGTGCTTACATAGAAACCATAAAGGCACAAATACCATGAAAGTGAAGGGCTTTTTTTTCTTTTTTCAAATCATTCCTACACACAAACTATATAAATGCATTTAGGCTTTTCGAACACACAGACTCACTGAGCCAATGTTCTGATCTCTCTAGTTTATTCTACTCGAAGGTAGTGATTATAACGGCAGAGAAGAAGTTTTTCAAAACGTGTGGTCGGTTCCTTTTGGGGGTGAGGACAAGACTTCCAAGGCTAAAAAGCCTCTCCACGGGCACACTGGATGGCAGCAGTTTATTCCAGTATCAGATTACTTTTATGAAAAACTAACTAAATAACAGATTACTTTTATGAAAAACTTAACTAAATAATACATTACTTTTATGAAAAACTAACTAAATAACATTACTTTTATGAAAAACTAACTAAATAATACATTACTTTTATGAAAAACTAACTAAATAACATTACATTTATGAAAAACTAACTAAATAATACATTACTTTTATGAAAAACTAACTAAATAACATTACATTTATGAAAAACTTAACTAAATAATAGATTACTTTTATGAAAAACTAAACAACAGATTACTTTTATTGAAAACTAACTAAATGAGGGATTACTTGAATTGCAGAACTGATGCGTTACATTACTCGTTCCAACGAAAAGTAATCCGAGTACTGTAACTGAGTGTGTGTGTGTGTGTGTGTGTGTTGGGTGTGGAAAACACTTTGCTGAAGCGACGGCATGAAACATAAGAGATCTTCAGCGCTATTATGAGAGATGAAAAACATTTTTGGATCAATATGACACTATGGTGCAGCAAATTAGACTTTGGCGGGCTGCCAGAGTCTCGTTAATTAATGGGAAACACTGCCATCATTTCTCCATCTTAAAGTACATTTTCCAAACCGACGGAGACTGTAAGTCTTTAGTGATTTTGGCAGCTCAGCAAGACATATTTGTCCATTAGGAATAATATATGCAATATTGATGATAAGCATGTCGTAGTATTCTCCCTGCGAGATATAATGACACTTTGAGTGGTTCACTTCAAACCAGATGCAGCAATCGGCAGAATCAATCTGTTCACATGAAATGCAACACCGCAGTCACCCACGGGAGCACTCACGTAAGTGATTACGAAGCCATTTTAATTAACATACAAGGTGAACTGCGACCTCCCCCAAGCCGCGCTGCTCAGTGCTTCGACGGTCAGACTCTGCTTGACTGATTCTCCTCCCATGTAACCACCGCGCCTAATGTGCTCTAAGTGTCATTATAGCTGGAAGCGAGCCACACTGTCCTCTGGAGCACCTCTGATAGATGGGGAAGCCCCCTGGTGCAGATATGATGCAGAGGTTGTCCTGGTAGTGAGGCAGAGGGCAGAATGTCAAATCGACATCATTTATACTCTAAGCTGGGTTTTGCGTTATATTGTGGCAGTTTTGGTATTTAGTGCACGGATGGCTCTGCGAGGTATGAAAGCATATTTTGTATAGATGGAGCAACAAGCAAGGCTGTGTCCTCCAGAAGGACCAAGGTTTAGTAGTAATTTGATTTATTTCAATGGTACCACTTATTAATAAGCCACTTCACTTTATTTAACAAATCATTTGCTGATGCTTTATAGTACAGATCAGTTAGAAACCAAATCTACCACAACTTTGGGGTTGTCAAGTCATTAAATCATGAACACCTCCTCAACTGAAAAGGCTGCATAGGTCGATTGCCAATGACTCCCAAAACAACATATTAAACGACATTATCGTTGCAGCGTACCAGCAACAGGTGTACTGGACCTTTGTCGTACTGGACCTTTGTTAGATCTAGGAAAGAAAACGACTTGGTTAGGTCTAGGAATATTTTGTGGTTTTTGTTAAATAATTACATTATCTATGTAGCTTAACTTTGAGCGTATGAAAGTTCAAATAACTCACCGTTAACTTTTGTGACACAACACACAAACAGCAGTTTCCTCGGTGATGGTCTAGTGTTTGTGCGACCCATCCATCCACCCCGACCTTCACTTTACGCAGACTTTGTCGCTCTTTAGGTCACATCACCTGAAGGTGACATCACCTTTGCTGCCGTTATAATAACCATGGCCACTAGAGGCTGCTGTATTAAGCTTCTTTCACAGGGACGGGCTGGAAAATGTATTTTGGCTGATGTTTATCCATGACCATACTGCCGTTTCTTTTACACTTAGTTCATCAGGAAATCCTCTTTATTTCTTTAATGGCATACAGACCGTAATTCATTTATAGGAACCTTAAAAACATCAAACATCAACATTACAACTGCAGGCTTGATGGCTTATCAGAAAGTGAGACATCCATATGAGCATTAATAATGGATGACCAACATTACCAAATGGGTAAACACCAGCTGGGGGGATTTTTCACAAACTGGCAATCCAAAATGCTTTCTTCTCAATAATAGTTTCTTTGAATGGTCTGTAAAACATGAATACATAATTACATGAAAGAAATAGTTCAATATTTTTGGAAAAAATGCTTAACCACTTTCTTGCTATGTGTTAGATGAGAAGATATCTCTGTTATTTGTACACTAACGACATGCTACAGCTTGCGACCGTTAGCTTAGCTCACTCCAGGAAGTCACAGGCCTGACCAAAAAACTGGTGCAGAATGTAACCCCAGTAAAACTATGACTTATTGGTTTTTAAACTTTGATTTTGAATTAACAATACGTAACGTGTGAATAATCTTTTTAACTTTGGATTGAGCCAGGTTAGCCGTTTCCACTTTTTCCAGTCTTAAAGCTAAGTCAAGCTAACCTCACCCCCTGGTTCTAGCTTCAAATTCAGCATAAAAACATGAAAGTGGTGACGATCTTCTTATCTTACTGTCTCAGCAAGAAAGCTAATCAGTGTATTTTCCAAAATACTGAACTATTTCTTCAATATACTAATTGTTTCTGCCAATTAACCCTAAATTGACCATGGTAATACGTGTGGCTGAAACACATTATGAATTAAAATGATGGGGACGACGGGGAAGCTCTTGTCAAGCAGCACTGTGTTAAATTAAGTGTTAAGTTACCTTTTGTATTTTAGTCAAGGTGCATATTACATGTATTCCTATTTAAAGTGCTATTCGCAAATTAACTAGCCACTGGTTGGTTTCTGGGGCTCTGAGCAAAATATAATGAAGTTGTCATATGTAGTCTTATCTTCGTATTGTGCCCAATGGGTACTCACGCAGCAGGATACATACATATTGCATAAAGAATGGGAGGATTGGGAATGCCAGCTGGAGCCGCTCATTTCCACCCGCAGGACCCAGTTTAAGTTAATATGGCCTCGGCAGCAAATGAGGAATGCTCTTATCCCAAAACCTCTTTTCTCCTCAACCTCTCCCTTCCACCTGCCTTCCATTTATTCACTTAAATTACCTCACACAAAGCAAACGCTGGTTTAAATAACACCGGGGCGACACTACACATCAGGATTTCACGCACACACGGATTTGGAGGGGAGCAGCTCAGCTAGCATCGCACTTGGCGTCGCTTCCTCGCCGAGCGTGACTCTGCATCACACTGAGATTTTGACAAGTACAGGGCATTCGCAGGTTTTAACAGAGGTGTCGTGTGAATAATCGCTCACACTGAACAACCATAATGCTCCCTCATCTGTTACTGTCTCTGTGGTGTTCTGATGATGGAGCAAAATAAATTGGGGTTTTTTCGGGTTGCCATGTGCAGGGAGGAGAGAGAAGCTTTGGGATGTGGGACAGTTGAGAAAGACTGTGGAAATGCACTGAGAAGAGAGATAAAATGTGGAGGATTAGATTTCAAATGGCAGAAGGTTGATTTAGACACAGATGTGAAAGTGTGGAAGAAAGATTGAAACTGAGAGCTGATATTTGGCCGAGCACGCTTTGTGCCACTTTCCTCAGCCAGCCAGAGGCCTAAGCTTGTTCCCGTGATCTGTAACGCCTCAAACATCTACTGTAGGGGTCTGCTGGGGATAGACTGGGCAGACACAGTCACAGGAAGATAGATGAAAGGGGGTGAGCGCAGTCTGCTAAAGGAGGGAGAAATGACAGGAGCTGTGAAAGTGAGGGGATGATGGAGAAGAAAAGGGGGAGAGGCCGGAGCCACTACAGATTTCTCTTACTGGGTGTTAAGGCCAGGACAGATTGGACTGCTGGGGAAGATGGCTGGAGCAGAATATAAAAATGATGATCAGACATGAAAAGGAAGAAAAAGGCAGAGGCAAAGCTGCGAGTAGGCAGCGATACAGATAGAGAGATCAAAGGAAGACGGGGCGATAGATAATGAAATGAAAGTTGTGTGTGGGAAGGATGAAGTTTCCTGGAGAAGTCCTGAGATGGATCCAGATTTTCTAGCAGCGAAGCACGTGACGACACGGGATACAAAGAAACAGATAAAGAGATCAAGAACGAAATAATTAAGCAGAGACAGAAGAACAGACCACTTTAGTCACAGCAAGTAAGGCTTTGTGGTGTAGGGAGGGTACTCAAAGTTCCTCCTGTCTTCATCTGGATTATTCATGTCTTAATAACAGCGATGAAATAAAGATGAACTACAATCAGCTTTCTGCTTAATGTTCTTGTTACAACAGTGTCTGAAATAATTTACTCATCCATTATTCAATGAACAGTATACAGGGACTCCAATGTAGATGCGTCTCAGATGACAGGATGAAGACGTCATTTTCAACAGTGCGACCATAAATAAAATCAGGCTGTGGTCTACCTTCAGCTATTCAGTCTACGTTCAGTAGCACAATAGGTCAAAGTCAGTCTGCACACTGAGAAGGATTAATTAAAAGGCAGTTTGGGTAAAAAGCAAATTTTACTCTTCATCTTTGTCATTCTCTTCCTTGTTAGTTTCGTTAAAATAGTGGGTCGTTTGTCTGAATTCTTGTGTTTCTTGCCATGTCTGACTACTTTTTAGTGGTCACACATTTGGATCTTAATGAGTACGTATGTATGTATGTATATATATATATATATATATATGTGTGTGTGTGTGTGTGTGTGTGTAAAATGAAATACACATCTACAATCTGGGTTCTACCTCGCATTTAGCACGCAGAGCCAAAGGGATTTTCCAGCACGCTCCCCTGAACTCTACAAACTAGGATGCAGCTCGTGCTCAAGGTGCCCTAGTAAGACATCAGAGGGAAGAAATGCATAGGTGATTCAATTGATTGTAATCTCAATGAAGCAAACAGTCAACAGGGCTTTCTGGCACCAGGCACCGGAGGCTATAATGGAGGTGGCGTTCAGTATATAGCCGGGTTGGCTCAGCATCGATCCTTGTTCATTAACCCCTGCTGGCTCCTCATCCATCATCCTGACTCCACTGTTTCCATTGTTCCACTGCACAGTGCATACACTGAGGGATTATAGGGGTGATCCTTATCCTCCGCTCTCTTCCTCTCCAGTTATTTGCTTCTTAGTTTTTCGTCTGCCACCTCACAAGCTCCTCACGTTAACTAATGACAGATAATTGGCCATGTTTGGTCTGAAAAGTGAGCAGTTTTTATTCTCTTTCATGATCTTTGTCTTGGATGACGTTCCAAGAGACTGGTGGAGTGTTTTTTTACAGGTTTCCAAATCCCTGTCTGTTCCTATTAACTCGCCCCATTCTAGAAACATTGCCTGCGAGATCAGACAAATCTGTATTCCAGCTTTTTCTTTGTGGGTTTGTTTAGTTTGTGAACATTTTCTGGGCCAAGTGATCAGAATTGACAATGTAGTAAAGCCACTGAGGATTCATGGACTTAGAGTCAAGTGGATTAGCATCGATTTTTCATCCACGTAAAGAGACTTGTAAATTCCGCTGCTGCCTCTCAAGTACAGTTGTGGATAACAGTCACTACTGACAGTATGGTGGTAGCAACACTGATGTTAAGCAGTATGGTGTAAATGAACAGATGTCAGATCAAACATTGAGCTCCATAGAACTCTAGTCACCCAGCTGAGTTTTAATTCTTTGGGCTTTTGTCGCCAGGACGAAACCAGTTTTACTACAGTGTTGGGAAACGTTACGTTCTGTTCATTTGAGGGCATGGATTACTGGTTTGTAAATTTAAAGACGTGGTTCTGACACTGGCCAAGTTCTGTATTATCTGGACTTAAGGACAGTGTTCCAGTTCTCTGTCTCTGTCTGATATAATCAGAGTCCAATTTACAGCTGCTGATTATTTTTTTTAGAATAAATGTGAACTAGTTTTATATTCTAACTGTAATCGTTATCAGAAAGTGTTTGGTCAGTAACCCATGTCACTCCTTTTCCACTTTAGTGTCACTGTACACGAATCCAGAAGATTATATTTTGTGAGAATTTCACTAACTGCAGTGATTCGATGTTGGCTTATCAACTGCCTTTGGTGACCTCCAGTTTGTAGGTATGAAACAAAGGTGAAACTTCACAACATTGTTCCACTAACAGCCCGATAGGTTGAGGAAGCAAGTGCTGCTGGAATCAATGTTTCCATGGTAATCTAACCCCTGCCATTGATTTTGGGACAAACGGAAATATTGTCCTGCAGTAATGTCACCGCAGCACCTTTTCTTGGACCAATCAGAGATGTAGTCACCACCCTGTTTTAGTAAACAGATGCATATGTGTGAATATACTCATGTTCCCAATAACCATCACTGTAGCTGCACATGTGCTTATCATTTGGCTCCGGGGCCTTGCAGAAAGCCCTGACAGCTGAATCATGCTTACAGAATGCTGATTTAGACATTTTCAGGAAGGAAGAGGTTTATTTCATTTGATCTTGTCACAGTACGGAGAAGGGTTAACTCCGCCAGAAGTGTTTATTAGCATCAGAGAAACTGCCTTCTCCAGCTCTCTACCCCTGCCAAGGTGTTCAGCGCAGATACAGGCCGACACTGACGAGAGCATGTCAGCGATTAAAACACAAGCCAGCTCCCAGCACATGGACAGCCGATGACCTCTGGGAGGCATGCAGGAGAGGGGATATTTTAATGTTCTGTACAGCCCTAGAAGGGTAAAACGGATCTTATAATGTGCAGATAGAGAAGCCTTATACACTCATTTCACTCTCTGCCTGAGACGAGATGAAAATGTGATGCTCCTCGTGGGCAAATTGGGCAGCCTGTGTTGTAAACTTTGCATCAAGCCTGTTGGTTAATGCATAGGAACAGACTGATTGCATGAATTAAATCCAGCACTGTTCAGATGTCAATTGGCAGCTGCATATTAAACTTAGTGTTTGGCACCGGCTTCATTGGGTTCTAAATTGCGCATCAGAGGTTGGTGAGGAATAGTTGTGCAGAAAATTAACCCATATTGAGTGGGTTTAAAATCCCAATGAATAATTGAGACGGGACTTTGAATAATTAAAGTGGACCTTGTAGTCTTTCACATCAGAGTGGAGGTTCGTCTGATTGCTGTTGTGTTTTTTAATCTTGTTATTTCCGTACGAATGCCCCGAAGCCTCCGTGGAGGGAAACGCATGTTTTTGGTTGGTCAAAGCTGTAACCAACTGAAAGACAACGAAAATGAGCACAGATTTACATCCACACATACAAATTAGGCTACATCTATCCCTCTGTTCTCTTTTTTCCCCTTGCACACACACACACAGCAAGGTGTCAATTCACTCGCAGCCACAGTCTGCATTGAAACACGCTGTTCATGCTGAACTCGGTGTGCCAAGAGAGAAGCAGAGGGTGCCAGAGTGTTTGCTGTTACTGCCAGCCAACCTTGACTTCAAAGCAGTCTGTTAAAGTGAACTTCCACATACAGAACAAAATAGAACTGCAAATTATAAAAACAACCCACGGTCATTGCCAGCAGCTCTACTTCAGGAATCACTCTCTGAGCATGTCACCAAGTCGAGTTTTGGTCCTCTGGTTTGCAGCTCAGGGGGACATGTTGCTTCTGATCATGACTGACCGAGAGGAATTCTATTTTAGGGTGGATTTCCCCTTAAATGATAATCCAATTTTTTACAATGTGGCTCCTGCTTTTGTAGTTTTAGCCATCATCCCTGTTGGAAATAAAAACGTTGCACTTGCCAAATTAGTTGCTGGTTTTTGGGAATGTGGTGTCATTGCTAGAAAGAGGTTTGACAGAACAAGATTTGTCAGATGATTGAATGGGATGTAAACAAATCTACACATTATGCAAACTTATGTGGAATAATCATTTTTAAAAAGATATTCTTATCTAATTATACAGTATATAATGGATATACTGGACCAGAGTCGACAGACTAAGTTCATCTTTAAACTTATCATAAGCAGTTGGTTCAACTTCGCATAGTTGTGATCAGTTTTTCTGGGCAGCCTAAGACCTAAGGGTCTACCTGAGCTGCCCTCCAACCTGGCCACAGGAAGGGGTCCTGGTTTCTCCAATCAGAGCCAGGTAGACTTTTACTGAAGTTGCCACTCCATAAGGGTTCTTGAGTCACTCTTACTTGACCCCTTTCCTGAGACAATTTGCCAGTTTCCTTCCCAGGCCTGGCTTCAGGAGAGGGCTCCTGTTACCCTGATTCAAGCACAGTATCTTCAATCACGCATACAAGCTGGTGACATGATTTACCTCAGCAGGGTGGCTGGGCCAATTCTCAGATATTCAGAAGGACCTTGGAGTCGAACTACTGTTTTTTTAAGTCAAAATCTCTTGGACACCTCCCTGTGGAGGCACTCTGGGCATGTCCAACTGGGAAGAGAACCCTGTGCAGAACCAGAACATGCTGTAGGCTTTAAATGCCACCTCTGGCCCATGAACGCCTCAGGGTGCTCAGGGAAGAGCTGTAGGACACAGCTAGTGAGAAGGTCCTTGATGGATGTATCAAGGAAATCACCAGAAATAAACGCAGGTAATCTACGTTTCTGCAAACCACTGACATGTTGAAACTTTACATTTCTTTAGATTGCAACTTGACAATTTTATGTTGTGACAATGCTATGATTATGGCATGGCTAGTTTTAGGCACAAAAACTACTTGTTTAGGGTTAGGAAAAGATCTTGTTTTCACCATAATATCTGGTTTTGCCGCAACAAACACAGCTGGAGATGTCCTCATGCGTCTCATCAAAGATTTTCCGAAACAATTTCCAAACATGGGTGAACATTTTTCTGTGGTCTTATCAAAAATATCCAGTGGTGTCCCACATGGTTTACAGAAACGTTTACTGCCAACGTTTCATTCTGGCGACTGGGCTGGGATGCATGAATGAGGTGGTAGTCTTAAATCTGGAAAACTGTTTCAGCCTGTTTTATTATCTAACCACTATTTGTTCCGTTCTTTATCAAACTCCACTTTAGTGACATACTGATGTTTACACATCTCAACTATTACTTTGAATATTACCTCTTCATAAGTGAGAGAAATAACAGACAGAAAGAGCAAAAGAAGAGCCGTTGAACTAAACTGAATGATCCTTTAAGCTTGACATCAACTCAGAACATCCAGTCTATAATGATCCTCTCATGCGGTGCACATAAGGATGTATAGGCGAGGTATTTCTACTCCACTTTTATCCGTGTCTCTGTGGACGATTGTGTTTTTGTGCACGAAAACGTACAAGGCTTCACTGTATGCTTGGATTTATGCACCCAGGAAGACTGTGTCTGTGTGTGTGTGTGTGTGTGTGTGTGTGTGTGTGTGTGTGTGTGTGTGTGTGTGTGTGTGTTCCCATCGCCCATGAGGAACAGCCCGGGGGAGGCCAACACACTGTAACAGAGCGAGGCAATGAGCCAGGATCACTGTTGGGATCCATTGGGAAATAACATGTAAAGAGCTGCCTGTCAGTGCGGGGGCGAGCCCAGGGAAATAACCCGGGATTGGTGCGAACCTCTGCTGTCTCTCTGATGTTAATTCCGCATACTGGGCTAACACACACATTCGCATGTACAAAACTCACATGCCACCACTTCCTCTGTTTCTTTCTCATATTGATCAAAATGTGTGGATAACATTTTCATACCACACAAACAGCAATTCAATTTTTAGCACATACACGGACAGATATTCTCACGCTGCTTTCACATCTCCGAGTTCCCCCACGGTGCACACACCCTGGAGGCACACAGTGTAGCTCATATGCAGATACACTGACTGACACACTCTCTCATACACACACACCGCCCTCCTGAGGCCCGACTAGTCAAGCAATGACATCTGCCTTTGTAGTGTGATTGCCTCAAATGCAACACATGCAACGCCAATGGAACTGTTGCGTAGTTTCTCTGCTGTTCATCATTACTTGGCGTTATTACTAAGAGGTGCCCCACAGTGCAGCAGTGGGTGAGCGGGTGAGCAAATGGCACCATCCAATGGGGTTCTGGTTTCTGAGCCTCTCACATGCAAATGTTGTGCCTCTGGGCAGATTTGATCGAGCATTTTAACTGGAGCAAATGGTGTTAATGATGACGAGGATGAAGAGATGATTCTGAAATGGAGGGAGTGGGTAGATGATGCCTCCTTGTAGGAACAACATAGAGAAAGCTCCAGCTACATAAAAGGTTCATGTC
Organism: Pagrus major; assembly: GCF_040436345.1. Taxonomy (NCBI): domain Eukaryota; kingdom Metazoa; phylum Chordata; class Actinopteri; order Spariformes; family Sparidae; genus Pagrus; species Pagrus major. Next base: position 7,374,555 of record NC_133236.1, read on the forward strand.
AAGGGCTGTGTTTTTCCTTGTGAAGAAGGTTGAGACATGAAGTCACAGGGCAATTATTTGGAAGAAACAAGTGATGAAGACAAGTGGAATGTATGATCATGATGTTAAAGGATAAAGCTGTTGCTGTTGGATATTTTTTGTCACGTGAATAAAACAATCAAAAGACTGTGTTAGCTTCTCTCGCAGTGCTTCCTGACTTCCATACTGTGTGTAGTACTTTGCCCAAAGAACATTGGTTACCTCTAAAAATGTAAATTTTAAAGAACAGGTAACAAATGTATAGTATATTTTTTAAGGCTCTCTTCAAAATAGCTGGGCAAATTGTGTTTAAAGGTGCTAGAGTATTTGTAAGAATACTGGCCACCTCTCATATTCATACTTAAAACAAATAGGGGGCAGTGTATCACCAGAGTAACTACTAACTGCTGCTAACTGTAGTCGCCAATAGCTATTTAGCTCATTAACTGTGCAGCTAATGATCAGGATTTCGAGCTCAGAGCACCTGGGAAGGGTTGGTGTTTACACAGCTAGCAAGGGAGATTTGGACCAGGACTGGCCGGAGCTAGCTGGCTAACTTCAGCAGACATCTCTGCAACACAATACCTATATGTCATATCGTCAAAACTGTAATACTCACACTCTGACCAAAACTTTTGTTAATTTGTGAATGTTTATGTATATATTGCACCTTTAAACCATGCTACACACATAGCTCTATTAACTAAAATGTGTCAGTCAGTCAGTGTGTTACTGAAGGGGGAGGTGGACTGATTTTTGTTTGATAATATTCTAAAAGAGTTTTTGTGTCTGAAGATGAACATTAAAGCTAATCCAACATATTATTACTTACAGATGTCTCTCCTTACAGAGGACGCCATTGCCGTTGCGTTACCACGGTAAAAAGGGGGGCTGCACTTGATAACTGTAGACACTAGCTGGTGCTTGAATCCTGATGATGACAGTAACATCCTGATGGCAGGATTTTACTTTATACCCCGTTTGACCACAATGTGCTTAGCAATGACAGAGTGGTGCTGCCCATACTTTGGCTGGTTGACTCCACAGGAAGCAGATGTATGTAGTCTAATGCTCTGTTAATATGACTGCTTCAGGTGATATTTGACTTTAACAGCTCTTCTGTGAACTAAGTTAAATAAACTAAAGATGTGTAACGCTAAGTTACTGTTTGTACTTGCATAAGCCTACAAGTGAAACATACAGTCTGAGGTATATGTTTACACCCAGCTGGAAGGCAGTGTGGAGATCGCTGTTAATTAGCTGTGGCAGAGTGCGGTACACCCAGATTAACTTGTGATATCACTTTAACCAGTGGTGCAGGTATACGGCATATAACTATTTATTTTTCAGTTGGCATTATACCCACTTCTAAATCCCCTCTGATGCCCATCATCGTTGCATTGTTTGAGGGAACTTTAGGTAACTGCATACTTTAGGTAACTGCATACTGTGTTTAGGTTGTAAGGACTATGGCTGTTGGTAGCTGTTGTTGATTTTGTTCAAATATGCCAAATTGTAATTTTATGGGTTATTGTTCTTCAGACGATGGGGCTAAACTAGCTAATATGTGCTAATGGCAGCTGCCACTTGTTGCCATAGCAATGGTAAACATCACGTAACGTTATGGGCTGATGGTATGTGATTGCTACAGCATGTTGTCATTTCATATTTTCTCATTTCATCTGGTATAAAATAAAAAAACATCTGTTTTTTTTTTTGTTTTTTGTTTTCGCAAAAGCTCACTCATCTCATACAGAAGGTTATATGCAGACTGTGCTCTCTTTAAAAAAGAGCCTGAGTCAGGGCAGGGAAAATTTCCAATAAGTTAACACAATGCTTTATTCAGTGTCCATTGATTTATTATTTACCGCATTGATTTATTTATTTGTGTCAATAGTGTCAATAAGTATCAATAAGTCAACACAAAGTTCTATTCAGTGTTGTCCATTGATTTAATTATTTACCGCTTTTATTTATTTATTTGCACATTCATTTTGAGCCTTGTTTTTGTCTGTTGCTGTTTGCATTTGACATAAGATGAAAATAGCCATACTGTAAGTGTTTTACAATAATTGTTCTACCTGGAGATGACGGACGAGCTCTCACAGTGACCCGTGTGTGTGTGCTGGGCTGGACAGCAGCTGCAGCAGGCATTTCTGGTGGTCACACTGTTAAACTTTATTAGGCTACATTATAATTGGTTATTAATTATTAGTGAGGATCATTTTAGATGTTGCTTACTGTTTATAGCCTATACTATTTACAACACCAAGATCTAGTTTGTAGGCTAACAAAATATAGGTTTGTCCAGCGGCAAACCCTAACTTTAGATAGTCCTGAGTAACAAACTAATATCAAACAAGGATTTTGATTCTGGCAGTCAGTAATCCGCTAATTGTTGCACTTTGACACATGCTTTGACACCGACTCAGTCAATGAGGAAATAAAACAACATGTCTGGTTCCAGTGGAAGGAGAGAAAAAATAGCATAGTATATAAAATAGTATATTACTCAAGGTGAAATTAGTAATGCATTTGATGAGGGCCGTTTTCAGCTGTGGAATAATACAAATGTTGAGCATTTATAGCTGGTGGCAGGTGTATGTGATTTTGTCTTGAGATAAACTGTGCCCATTTTCATTGCAATGAAGCAGCCTACTTATGCTGTAACAGTACAGCTCATTGATTGTTTTTTGGACACCAATGGAGTTCTGTTGTTCAAAATGTTTGTTTACAATAACTTACCACTATGTAATGCATTAGCTTACATACAACTGAACTTTTTTCATGATGTTATTTCAAAGTGTATACATCTAATTGATGTTAAATGCGTGATTGATGCTTTCATATCACATTCAAAACAACACTTTGACTAACCCTTGTTTGGGAGCCTAATTTTCCAGTTGGGCCACTGATGAAAGAAAAAGAGCAGCAAAGCAATACAGTACGTGACATAAGCACAGCAGAAATGTCAGATAAGTCGGACCAAAATGTTTAACTACATACTGCATCTTTACATAATACAGTTATGGCTGAAAATAACAACAGACATAGACAAGTTTGCTGATATCACATATCTCCACAATGCAAATCAACTGCCAGTTTGACTGCCGCGGTGATTCGCTTTATAGACAGTACCTGATCAAATACTTGTTACCAAGCAACCAAATCTGTTCACACTAGGCTTGTAAAAGGCACCAAAACAAAGTTTACTTTCTTTTACCATCGTTGTTTCACAGTTCTTAATCTTACATAGTCACAATATGATACATTACCTCATGGTCTGCAAACAGCTGATGCTCATGCTGCTTTTGTCCACAGGGGGCACCAGAATCAACAAAAAAAACTGAAAGTTCCTTGTTTAAATTGTAACACCAATATTCATTTTATTTATCTTTTGTATTTTTTGTTTTTCATTTAACATACATGTGGAGATGCAGCCCCCACAAACAGGAAGTTGTTGCCGGTGATGATGTGCTTTAATAGTATATTGTCTTCTTTCCTTCTCCCTCACAGATAACAGCTTTCGATGAGCTCCAGGCTGATTTCAAGGTGCCGATCGACCAGGGCAATCCACTCCATGCGGTAGGCTTGCTCTCTCTACTCATTTTCATTCATACCAGACTTTTTCTCTGGACATTCCTTTGGATTCTGACTGTTTATGCGTGGATTGAAACTGTTGGCCCATATGGGAAACAATTTCAATCCCTTTGCTGAGGGGCAACAGACAGCACAGCACACTACAGCGGGAGATTCTGTCTCATCTTTCACTCTCTGTATCTCTGTCTCTCCCAGTCTACATTCCTCTACTTTCCCCTCCGCTCTCTTGCGCCATTAATTTTAAATCAAGCTGCTGCCAACATACTAGTTTTGTCCGCCCTCCTCTCCTCACTTCCTGGCTCAAAAGCACTCCTATTATAGGGCTTCGGGCCAAAACATTAAGTATGAATGATTCATCTTTTACGCACAAACCCTTGAATCCAAATATAAATAAAATACAAGCGACAAGCTACAACCAAGGATAAACATGGAATCTACAGTTGGTTTCTTCCTGAAGACACCGGTCCTGATGCAAGTCATTTGTAACCTTCCACTGAGAGTAAACCATCTAAACCATCATGGCTAGGGCTAAGATTTAGGGGGCAGTGGGGGACAAAATACCAACTTTTTGGCTATCTATCTGCACAAACTATTGGCTACTCACTATAACAGGAATCCTCACTTGGCACCACAATTCAGTTGGAAATCTGCCAAGGGAACCCTTAGATGTCTTTCGCTGAGCTGCACTAGAGCTCCCATACACTGAGCATTTTTCAGGTTCATACTGTGGGAAATGGGCCATTTAAGATCTAAAAAGACACTAGGATGTTCCAGATTGTGAAGTTAATGTCTGAAAAAATAGGACTTCCCCTTATTTGCAGTGTTTAATTCTACGAGGATATATGTGAAATGTGAAAAAGAAAACTGATCTACAATATATATGAACAATAATTTGTCTTGAGATACCTGGGGAGTAAGTATGTATGTTACATGTCATACTTTATACTTCACTATATATAAAAGGGAAATGTACTTTTTGCTGCACCATACATGAAAAATATACGATAAGCTTATAAAAACTGTACACTGTTAAAGATGAGTGGCTCCAAACTGTTTTTTTTCTTGCTAAACTAAAAAATTTAATTAAATAAAATAATCAGGTTGCAGCTCTTTGTCATGTGTCGGATGTCTATGGACTGTAGTTTCACCCCTCTTCTAACATGGTTTCAGTTGAATAACTTTTAGAGGCCTAAAGAGGTTAAAGAATCTCATAATTCACAAAATGGCAGCGATTAGAAAAACAACCAAAAAATGCACACAAAGTAAGTATTGTACTGTATATAGCCATTTGGAAGATCCCAACCTACGGGATTAAAGTAGCTAAACTAGCTCCACCTCAACTAGCTACAACTGTAAAATGCTACTTGCTTACATTGATGCACATTAGCAAAATTGTAATATGATGATATATTATCATTTTTTTCAACCAATCAAGCACTTGTACTTTTCATACTAGAAGCACATTTTACTGCTTATATTTAACTTTCACTCCAGCAGCAGTATGAATGCAGAACTTTTACTTGCAACAGAGTATTTTTACATTGTTGTATTGTACTTTCACTTAAAGTAGAAATAGACCACTTTTCAGCTTCCCTCTGAGCGTTTACTGGTATTGCTGTTGGCACCACTATCACAAAGACAACATTAGCAACATGACTACCACTAGCAGCCTGACTACTGTCTAAAGCAAACAACCGTAAGAACCCAATTTGACCTAGAAACCCTGATATCAGTGCTATGAAAAGGCAGAGGAACACACCTGGTTGCATAAATAAGTAGGCAGGTTTTCTCACTGAATGATCTCGCAGAAAGAATGCTGGTTTTTAACTGTCTCATGTCTTGGTAGTTAGAGGAAACACATATGAACATCATGTGAATGCCCATCTGCTCATTCTTGTTTTACCTCGGTTTCTATCACTCCTTTGCTTCCTCCATCAGCAGAGTTCTTTTTTTTTTCTTTGTCTTTGTCTAGCTTTTCCACAATTGTGCCTTCATTACCTGGGAAAGCAAACCTCTAACTGTTTTGGTTTTGCAACGGCAGACGTGTTTCCTTTGTGTTGCAATTCAAACTTCACTTGTTTGGGAAAAATCCAGATCGGGTCATTTTTCCGCAGCTGTGCAGTCAGTATTTACTTCAGTTGAAGTTAAAGAAAAAAAGTTTTCTGTTGCAAGTTTTAGAAAAAGATCTAAATATGAGCAGTTTAGACGAGAACTGGAGGAAATATAGATGATTCTTGTGATTTGTGAACTTAAATGTGGGAAGAACCTAAATCACACAGTGTGAGGGGACCTTCAGTGTCACCTTGAGGTGCCAACAGACTCAGTGTTTCTCACACCCACAGTAAGTGTTGACTTCACTTTATCCCTGATATTATTTAAAGTCTTTTTCAGGCTAATGCAGGGATGTAGGCTCCTACTGATACCGTGTATCCAGTTTGCTATTTAAAGAGGAACATTTATTTACTTCAGCTTACAGAATATTATGTTTTAACAATAGTCAATTCACAGGTTAATACACTGGATTATACATTTATCCTCAACTCTCCCAGGCTGTCTGGTAAACAAGTTGGACGTGCAGTGAATAAATAAATGGTGTTCTAGCAGCTCTGCCTTTATGTATTTTTACATGTAAATGTTACATAAAGGCAAAAAGGTAATTTGACAAACTGTAAATTGCTTTAAGCCTAGGACAGTCCAGCCCCCTCACCCCAATCTCATCTCCTTGTCCCTCTCAAAAGTCCTCACCATGAAAAATCCGGCAAATACATTCTGCTCGGTCGCTCCTCAAAATTGCCACAGCAGCAATCAGGAGTAGTTGTGGAGAAAAATGTACATTAGCGTTGGCTAGCGTGGGGAAGCTGCCCCCGGTGAAGTTGTTTTAGGATGGATTCCAGCCCTCTAAATCCTTTTCCCTCGAGTCTTTTGGGCTTTTACTAACACAGTTGGCTCTTAATAATGCATGGTAGTATAGTACAGCACGAGCAGTTAGTTTGGAGGTGACTTTGACTTAAGAGCTCTGGACTGTATAGCTTCTCTGGAGTATTGACTTCCATACATCCTTGGGGATGAGCGGAAGAAAGACGTGCTAAAAAGTTGGAGAAGGAGACGGATTGAGGCAAAAAAGAGTTAGAGATGGAGGCAGACAGAAAGAGATGGCTGAATGAGGATTTCTTCAGAGGCAAATGAAAAGAATTTTTCCGCTTGAAAGGCATTTTCAACACTCTGAAAACAGTGCATTAGACCAGATTTCCCTACTCAGTACCACTTTCATATTTTGTCATATTTGCATATCATTATGCAATGCAGAACATATCAAAGACACCAGCAGGGGAATGGGTACAAAAGGTTCCATCTAATTTTCTCTTCCTTTTCCTTTCTTCTCCCACTCTTCCATGTTACTTAAACTCGTCCCTCCCCTTTTGCCTCCCGCTTCTTGTATGAAATGCTTCACTGCTGCCCATTTCCAGATGAAAATGTGGCCTGAAAATGCATGATTTCTCTATAGGATACATTCATTCTCAAAGTTGTAGCTAAGTTTTTATGACAGGTTCAAGTTAATGTCTCGGTTCCCACAAGCCCTGAAAACCTCAGAGAGTTTGTGAATTTAGGAAAACTAAAAACTATGGATAGAACTCCAAGTAGCTTCCAGGAGAGAGTCAGGGAGTGAGGATGGAAGTCAGTGAACAAGAGTGAACATAACATAAATAAAACTTTAAGTTGAGTCACATAAATAGATTTTCACCAACACTTATGCTTGTTTAACAATTAAGACTTCCATGAACCAACGCTACTTACATCCTGTGTTTTGATTGGGTGACCCCAAACAGCAGAAATTACATACTGTGCATTTATCATGCTTATTTTCTTTCCTAAAGTAAGTACCAATATATATTTCTGACAGGCTAATATCTACAGATTCTATCGGCCAGTCACTGTCTCTTTTGAAGTTTCTGCTACTTACAGTGCTAAGTAGCCTACCGTGCTCTGTCCCAATAGCCATGAATGCGTCCACATGCTAACTTCTCAGTCAGAAATTGTTTCCTGCGTGCCCTAGTGGTTTCTCAGTGAGGACTTACGTGACTGCACAAGACATAAAAATATACGACAGATATACAAGGTTATAAGACTAATTTATTCATCCTAAAACAACAAAACAAAACAAAATTGAGTCTGAGGCCTTTGTAGCTACATCACAGGAAAAAAAAGACTGAATGCTGAGGTCAACAAACAGCATTCTGATGTTATTTTCAAGGGGTGTGAAGACTGAGCAGAAGGCATGCTGGTGAGGTTGGATAAGATGAAGGACTATTAAATCTGCAAGGATGCAGATAGATTAACTTGAACAAGAACATACATACTAATACAACCACATGGAACATTCAGTTCTGGTTCTGTGTTGTTACAGTTGATTGTACAACATAAGTAACCTGCTTGTAACTTTATTACATTTCACTTTGTGCCGGCAGTTAAATTTCAATCGCATCGTTTCACTCAAGTGACATCTTGTTCTGAATAAAATGTGAAACCGTCAGCCTCAATTTTTCCATCTCCTCCCTGCCTTTCTAATCCAGCAGGTTGATGGCTTCAGCCTGAATACAGTAACCAGCCATATTTCTTCTTCCCACTCTCATGTCATACACTACCAGAAATGATCTATATGACCTGTCTCTCACTGGTTGTGGCATTATGTCTCCCACCCGGCTTTCCTTCCTTCCCCTCTTTCTGTCGCCATCTCTCTTTCTTGAAACCAGGCAGTCTAATTAGCAGTTTCTGACAGCTTGCTCCCTCGGGGAGGAACCTCACATTGTGTGGACCCTTCACACTCACACTCACACTCACACACACACACACACACACACACACACATAGATGCAATCTCTCCATTCTTTCTGTCAAATTTGCATTAAACTATGTAAAACTTTCTTAACTTTCTTTCTTTCTCTCTTTCCATGCACGCACGCACACACATGCACACGCCACACACACACACACACACACACACACACTATATTGGCAAGTTTTAGTGTGACAGTGTAGAGGAAATAATGCAGTATAGGGGATAATGTCACAGAACATGGAGAGTTGTTCTTGTCCGCAAAAATGTAGTTGATTTGAAGAAAAGTAGGGCTGCTGTTGCTGGAGGAGCTGATGCTCTGGTTGTTGATGTTCCAAAAGCCCTTTGATAGTTTGATAGTTCTTTCATTTAATGGATGCGTTTCGATTTGTACTACATTCGTGTGTGTGATTGCCTGCTTGTTGGAAATCATTTTACTTTGAGGTATTAAATCACCACTTTAACTACATTTTTGTAAACTTGTTGATACAGATGTTTGTCCTTTCATATGACGTGTTTGCTGCTGCGTTACTGCAGTGGCGCCGTGGTGGTAAAACGGGGGGCTGCAATTGATAACTGTAGACTGCTTCAGCTGATATTTAACTTTAACAGCTCTTCTGTGAACTAAGTTAAATAAACTAAATATGTGTAACATTAAGTTACTGTTTGTACTTGCATAAGCCTATAAGTGAAACATACAGTCTGAGGTGTTTACGCCCAACTTGAAGGCAGTGTGGAGGTCACTGTTAATTAGCTGTGGTAGAGTGTGGTATGCCCAGATTAACTCGTGATATAATTTTATCCAGTGGTGCAGGTATACGGCATATAACTACTTATTTTTCAGTCTGCAATGCGTATACCCACTTCTTTATCCCATCCCAATCTGATGCCCATCATCGTTACATTGTTTATGGGAACTATAGGTAACTGCATACTTGTGGATGCAACCGTCACTAAATGTTAAAGTAATGATTTAAGCTGTTATTTTTCTAATTTTGACAATCTAACTCATGACAACACATTAGTTGAGGTTGTAAGGACTATGGCTGTTGGTAGCTGTTGTTAATTTTGTTCAAATGCGCCAAATTGTAATTTTATGGGTTATTGTTCTTCAGACGATGGGGCTAAACTAGCTAATATGTGCTAATGGCAGTTGCCACTTGTTGCCATAGCAACGGTAAATATCATGTAACGTTATGGGTTGACTGAATGTAAATACTGTGGAGTGTAGAATCAGGCTTTACAATACTGTGATTGTTGCCATATATTATTGTCAATTTCTTGAGTTTTTTATTTCTGTCGTTATTATAGTAAATACCTGATGAAAAAAAAACTACTAAGAGGTCATTTGAATGTGCATAAGTAGGCCCTACATGTTTTGTAAATGCAATTTTAAGGTCACCAATATCCATGTTATCCATCAATATTCATTTTCCTAAGCTACTGACACAGTTACGCAGCGTGTTCTTGGTGCCACTGTTTACGATGTTATTGTTATAGCCTAGTTATTGATCTTGGTGTTGATGGCCCTGTACAGTCACTTGTCTGCACAGTAATGATCTGCATCATCCTGGTTGTTTACTGTTACCAGCATGGACCAGGACCAGCATGCCAGTAGCATAACAACATAGAAGCATCGTCTTTCAACAAACTAATCAGAGGGGGTCCCCAACATGTCACACACACGGACCACAGAGTGACACTCCCACGCCTAATAGTGCTGTCTTGCTCCTGCTGCTGTCTTGAGAAATTGCCCTGGGATGCTTCCGCTTCAAGTGCTCAAGCATGGCGGTAGTACTGCTTACATCATCCACGTCGACGCACGTTATGTTGATCGACATACGTATGTAATCGTAATTCAAAATCTGCTGGATAACATAAAAGTCCCCCCTCCTTTTCTGCCGTGTCGCGGCATCTTTAACGTTGTGGCAAAAAAAAGGAGAAACATCTGTAACTGGTGATCTTTTAAGTAAATTAAACTTTTCTTATTTTTTTATATTTCTCCCTTTAATGTTGTTAATAAACTACAACTGACAGTTTCTGTCAGTTAACCCAATTGAAATGGCACATTTTTTTCAGCTGACACATCCTGCTCAATTTTGACTTTTATTCAAACTGATACTCCAACTCTCAGCACTTCAATTTTAACTGCTTCTCTCTGTCTCTCTCTTCAGTATTTTTTAAATGACTTCACTTCACTACAACTTTATTTCGCAGTATTTGTATTATTTCAGATGTTTAACTGCCTTATTTCACCTGTAAACATATACATCTAGATATCAACTTTACTTGGAAGACGTGTTTGGTAAAAGTTTGCACTCTTAGGCTATATAGTTGTTATTGTTATTTGCTTCTTATTGTTAATGTACAGGCCAAATGTGGCAGACGTGCCTGTACCTTTGTAGTTTAAATATGCATGCAACAGAAGTTGATAAGATAGGCTCAGAGCTTTTGAAATCTATTGTAAAACAGCGTTCCTTTTGTAGCACATTGTACAAGATGGGGGGATAAAATCTGCAGTCCTCGTTCGTTGCAAAAGTGCTTTTTAAAGTTTGTCTGAAGCTAATATGAGGCAACAGCACTGTCAGTTAGAGTGGGAATCTTTGTCCTAGCAGTCTCTTTAAGGTTTGTTTTTCTGTCCCGGCAACAAACCAACTCATGCCAGAATGTATCCCAGTGGAAACACAGAAAGGTAATTACATACCAGTGTTCACTACTTCACGAGATACCTACCTCATATTCATTCTGACAGATGGACTGAGTTTGGAAATGGAGTTTGTCCTCCATCTCATATATCAACACGTTCTCACGCCCAACTTGTCAAATAGGCAGCTCGGTCAGTGGCCTTAAGCTTCAAACTATGACACTCTACCTACCCCGCTAGTGTCAGTTTTGGATGAGAAGGGCTCCAAGGTCAACTTGGCAATAATACGTCATATGCTATGTCCGGTTACACACAAACAATTCACATATTATAACACATTATGACTGTTTTTTACATTGTCAACCATTTTGGGCACTAAATTACTTGCTTGGGTTCAAGAAAATGTCATGCTTTGGGTTAAAATGACTACAATCAGTCACATAACTTGCATAAGTGACATAATTAACATCATAAATGATATGTGTCATTTACGCATATTAACTTACTTTTGTAAAATTACTTTCGAAAGTGACTTTTGGTCACTAATGGGATGTGAACCCCGGTCCCTGGAGGGGAAATCCACTGTATGACCCATCTAAACCCCCCAATTTGGACTGTTCTTTTTTATACTAGTGCACTAGAGGGGTGCTTCAAGAAGCGATGCTCCAGGGGTACCTACAGTGTCAAACTTAGAAGAGTAGGGCCACTGCTCAGGTTGCTGCATTTGACACGCTGGAAGTGAGAATGGGCTGAATATATCATCTTTATGACCAGCGTGCACAGAGGGAATGATTACAAAGACCAATAACTCCTTCAATGTACATATTGTATGCAAGTTTTGAATTAAGATAAAGAAGAAGATTTAAGAAAAATTCTGAACCCTTCAAGAAGAAGTTTGAATGGTTAGTGTCTCTTCACAGCGCCAAAGAGTCTCAAATGAGTAAGCTATTGTATTGCTTGGTAGCTGGATCAAAGGTCCACTTTTATTTAACCTCCTCAGTCGTGGTATAAATGGAACTTGGATAAGGACTGTTTTCAAGACAGTTATGCAACATTAGTTGATGGTACAGTTACTTGTTTTGAATAAACTGTGGGAATTGTACGTCCCATTACTTTAACCATGCTTGACAGTGAGCTTGCTATTTTGGTCAAGCTTATAGAATGGGGTCTCCATGTTGAATCACACGATGTACTATCCTGAGGACAAAATACTGAGCAGTAAATAGCCCAGTGCAGAAAAATTACAATAAAAGCTCTGAGTGTGTGATGACTAGGTATATTCCTGGGCAGCTTCAGTATAAGCAAAGTCCTTTTAGGCAAGTCTTTCCACTGAGAAGCTATCTTGACAACACCCTTGGGCAGTTATTTTAGGCTAACAAGACCAGACCCTATCTAACTGAATGAGGAGAGAGACAGAACTCCACTTTGAATGGTCACAGGGACATAACAACTGTATGTATAGAATTACCAGGTAAAAATGATAAAAATGGCTTAAATGGCTCAATCCAGAGTGCCGTGACGTGAGGCTGAGCTCATCCCACCACAAAAATTAAATAAAGAGTTTAATGTCTAATGTTTAAATAACCTCACCTTTCCTGGTAATCCTGTGCATTAGGTCGATATCCTCCTCTTCCATGCTTATTAGAAGTCTGTCTGCACCCAACTCCCACACAATTTACTGATCTGTCTCTCCTTGTTCGGCTGTTATAAAAGCAGACATTTGGCTTTTGGGGGGAAGGGTCTGGATACCATATGTCTTATACAACCGCCATCTCTGGCATTACAGACTGTTCTATTCAAAATACCTCAGGTGGTCTCTGACAGTAGCCTAGTGCACCAGGTTGGCTCCAAAAGCAGTCACTACATCAAGCTCCCAGCACTACCTGTTTCATGAGGACGTGTTAATTCACATTTTCTCCTGATATAGGTGCCAACAAACTTCGAAAAACACACTTGCGTTTACGTCTGCACACACACGGTAATGCGTGTAAATACTCCATTCTACACACTATAAAGCACCTGCTTTCTGTGTCATGATTTCACACATTTTACTCCCTCACATGCAGACACGCACAAACACATATGTACTGTGATGGGAATATATTTCAGTTTTCCTTTTTTTTGTTTCCCCCATGTTACCATGCTCGTGGGTGGATGCACACTTACACCGCTTTTCCACCAAAATTAGCGGGTCTACACAGGTCAACCAGCTAAAAATCACCTGTTGATCCCATTCCCACTTCCTGCAGGCGAGGCAGCCCATCTTCCTGCATTTTGACAGTGCCTCCAACACTGTGTCCAGTAATAAAATGTCCTTGAAAAGACCCCATCCTTCCTTATTTACGCGCCACCACCGGATGTTGATAACGCATCATCACTTCACACGGCAGAATCGTGTTCACCCAGGTCTTACGTTTAGTTCAAAGCCGAGCCGAGCCGAGGTGATAAAAACCTGTGCCTACTGCAGGGTCAACTGACCCGGGTGTAAATGCAGAGTTTACACATTCCCATTGCACGGAAAAGCCTGATCTTAGTAGGTTTGAGTGGGATTTTTGACCAGTAGAAAAGGGGCATTACAGGACATATTCACATGTGCGCACTGTTTTATAATGAAAGGATACAGCTGTGGCCAGGAGCACTGATAATATCATCAGATCTGGAATCAGAGTGATAACTGAGGGAGGAAATGAAGGATAGAGAGTCTGGTTCAAATGTTTTATGAATGTAAATCCTAGGAGCCTTTTCATTATCATACCACATAGGACACCAGCACAAGTGATGACAGCTTCTGCAGCGTCGTCACACCATTTAAACGCTCCCCTCCACCCCTCACCCGCCCGTATCACTCCATCTCCCTCACTGCTCCACGCCTGTCATCCCCGCTTAAGTTCAAGCTTTACTTGAGTCAAAGGGGGGAAATTTTACTTCACAGCATTTAAACACACTTTGCACCGGTGGAACATTAACATCATGACCACCCTCTTCCACTTCATCTTTAGGGAGTTCATTGTCCAATCATGCTTACACGATTCCACTTCCTGTAAATGAGAATTTGCTTTTAATTGGTCTGCCTGGTTAAATACAGGTCAATTTAAAACCACCAGCCCGCCCTCCACCCTCCATCCTCCACCTCCCCTCCCTTCCTCCGACTCTTGTTTATACTTCCTCACAGCCCTCGCTTGTCAAGCCAATTCGCGCTGAGTAACATTTCAAAGAGGCATCAGCCTAATTGCTTGCTAATGAGTAGACAGTTGCGGGTGTGTGCGCACACGTACACGGACGAACACACACACACAGAATGCAAGTTTGAGTGGAATATATTTGCGTGTCCTCGCTCAAACCCGGCAGGAGATGAAGGGCGAGGGGAGATGGTGCCGTGCAGGAGCGGATTGCTCCGGTCCTTGATGAGGTGTGCAGTCTCAACCAGAAATAGACATTAGCAGTGGAGATAATTGGCCATCAGACTGGGGCTGCATGGCTGTTGTGGTGTTTGTATATATATGTATATATAGATGTGGGTTTACAGTATGTGTGTGCAGCGGGTGAGGTCATATGGAGGACAGACAGAGGGCGAAAATTCTGCAACTTCAAGAACATGAAGGACTTCCTGTACACACAGCAGAAATCTGTAATCCACCACTATGAATACAAATTCTTACCCCGTCCACACTTTTCCGCCGTTCCTCCTCCCAATCATGGATTCCCTTTTCCTGCCTGTCATGCCGCTGCCGTACATCACACTTCAAAGTCAAACTTTCTTCAGCTGAAATGGCTTCTTCTTGTACTTTGAAACATTTGAAATAATGAAAAGCTGAATGCAGCGCAATATATTTTTATGCATTTTTTTTCCCACGCTTCCTTCCATGTGAAATGAGGTAGAATCCCACGAGGCATTTCGGGGGAGATGAGAGTAGGAGTCGGTACTTTAGTCGGCAAGCCTCAACACACACACACACGCACACAAACACACCCAGATACACACAGACTCAAGAAATGATTAATAATACAGTACTGATACAGTGGTCACCCTCATTTTCATACTACCTTTCACATATTTCCTCCTCTCTCTCCGTCTCTCTCCATTGTTACAGTGGTGTTGGCACAGACTTGTGTGCAGCCTCCAACCCAGGAACCTCTGCTTTCATTATTTAGAGCACAAGCATAAATTAAACATTTTCAAAGAGAAACCTCTGTAGCTGTCTGCTCCTCTTAAAAATAGTAATCAAATATGTATGTTTACACCTTCATCTATGTATATTTTATAAAATGATATAAAGGCCTTCAAATACATCAAACAGCAAGTTTTAGAACAAAACCACTACCATTGACACGAGGGGTAGAATAACATTTTTGTGGAGTATTATTATTTGCTTTCTGCTCTCTTCTTCCCAGCCAGCAGTAACATATTATCAACTTACACATTTGTGTCTGCAGGATGTGTGTGGTAAATAGGGAAATGTTTGCTAACACATTGGCCATATCAGAGGAACATTAGAAAGCTGTTTTTGGTCACCTGATGAATTGCTTTTACTGAACTCATGTCTGTGCAGGAAACCTGAGAGAAAGACGTTTTTAAAAGTCAGTGTGTTCAGCTCTCAGTACTGTTGTAGCTTCTTGTTGAATCTCTTTATTTTCTCTCATCCTGTTTATACTCTCAAACATCTGCTGTGATTTTCTGTTTCATCGTGTTCACTTTCAGCTGTTTCAGGAGTCATAGTTAGTTATAGCAGTTATAGAAAATGAAACATGTTTGTAAGTGATTTAGAGGAGCCACTTTGTTAGCTGTGATTCTTCGATAACACTGCGGGGATCGAGACACACCTTCAAGCAGGTGGTCCAGTTGTGGTGGAAATGCAAAATCCTGGCCGAGCCGGACTGCTGCGCTGAGTCGAACAGAGTAGAGCCAGGCCGGCAGATGTGAAGGAAATTAGGGCAGACTGTTTGATGCTGTCACAGAGAACTACCTCTCATAAGAGCAGTGAGATCTAAGCAAAACAGTTCAGCTGCATGAATCTCTGTGGGTTTGTCACTATCACCTGCAGCTTTGTCTTTATGCATAGATCCATTGTTAATAAAAAATATTGGGTAACACTGTATAATAAGGTATACAAAACTGTGAGTAGTTACTAATGCTGTGTTCAGACCAAATGCAATGCAAACTATTTGCGTGATTAGATTACATATAAAGTCAATGAATCAAGAAGAACTTGGTAATTTAAGAATCATTAATGAGTAATTCCTGATTAACTGTGATTCAAGGACTATATAGTAGATAATGATAAGTTACTACAGACCACACATATATACTCACCCACCCTGAGTAACTACTCACTAAACTAGCCAGCTTCAGTGATACGAGGCTGAGCTCACTTACATCAAGTTAGACTTAATAAACACTATCCATCTTCAAATCTCACTTTTGGTAAAGGAAGCAAATAAACATATTCCCCAAAATGTTGCAATATTCTTCTGAAGCAACACTTGAAACCAAAGTGTTAGATCAACACATACACACATATGCACACCGACTGATAAATAAGGAGCTGAGTGGTGCTGGAGTTGTTAAAGGCTGCCAAAAAAAAAAAAAAGGCACAGTGACTCATCCAAAAGTGGAAAGTAATCTTTAATTCTTCATATAACAGCAAACACAAACATTCAGTCAAGACTGTGTGGCCCTGCAGGTCCCCCTCAATCTACGCTTCTAAATATAGTTGTGCTGAGTCCCGCCTGCCTGAGACGGAATAAACCGTCACAGATGACCTGCACGGTTACCAGATCAAAACTGGTTTTTACTG
Organism: Pagrus major; assembly: GCF_040436345.1. Lineage (NCBI taxonomy): Eukaryota > Metazoa > Chordata > Actinopteri > Spariformes > Sparidae > Pagrus > Pagrus major. Next base: position 7,391,446 of record NC_133236.1, read on the forward strand.
TTAGACTCCCTAAAAATGGTCTTTTAATTGTCGAAAACTATAGCTTCTATATACATATACATCTATATAGCTATAATACTTCAAACAATCAGTGAATTTAAGAATCAAAGTTCAGCCCTTGTGTGAATGAAAATCATATTCAAATAATATGATATATATATCAAATAATGTGTGTTTGAAATACTCACAGTATTCACAGCCAGTTGTGAATGGGCAGAAGCCAACTCAGTGTGTGTGTGTGTGTGTGTGTGTGTGTGTGTGTACACAACGAGGGCTCTCATTGCCTCTACACACACACACACACACAGTCTGTCTGTCTCTTCTCTCGTCATGATTACCTACTTCTGTCTCTGATTCACACACACACACACACACACACACACACACACACACACACACACACACACACTGTAGTTCCTCAGAGGTAGAATCTATCCAGCACATTTTCCCACAGCAGAATCAGAGTTGCAGACTTCCTGTTCACACTCAGTATATTACCATATGTTGAATATGGTAAAAAGGCACAGGTGAGTTAAAAACCACACAGGTCTTGAATGTAGCAAACATCACAGCATGTAGTTAGCAGTATATAAATGCAGATATTGTGCATGGTTTTCAGTACATTACAATAAGCGGAGCACTATGGCGTCTCAGAAACACATACTGTACATGCGGTGTTCATCAGTAACAAAGTGTGTTTTCACTCTAATTATTTCAGCTCACTCTCAACACGTCTTAATCCCGCTTTTCTTGTCTGGTTACTAAATATTAATTCAGCTTCAGTCATGCCGGCTTTGATGTTCTGTGTAAGCCTAAACATGTCTTTATATACCCCATCGTTCCCATGGAGCCTCTGCTGTTGATGCTTGCAGCCAGCTCATGAGCAGCACAGATGAAATCAAACTGACTGTCCACGAGCACAAACAGCGTGACGCTCAGATCAATATATGATTCATAAGCAGCCAGCGTCGTGCGTCGGCCCCTGTGGAACACGCAGCGCTGCCAGTCAAGTCCAGATTGCGTCTCTATAGGAATAAGTTAATATTTGATGATGATGATGATGTTAAAAGCTTTGGTTAAAGGGCGGCTGTTAGAGTCAGCATTGTGGCGGCTGCTGTTTTAAGCATTTTACAGCTTCGTACACACGCTGGAAACAATCAAATATTAAAATATAGTTATATAAACAAAGTGGTAACTACATTAACTGCTAGAAAAAACACTCTGAACCATGACCTTGCCTCCTGGGCGAAAGAAAAACCCTAGGACACTGTTTTTGTCTTATGTCTCAGGTGCTTTATTTCATCAATCCAATTTTCAATTACGTTGTCAATGAATTTGCTCCTGTTGACTTCATATAATTGTTTTCTGTTTCTGTTTTAATTTGGGCTTTTTAGAAATACTAATGTATCTGGGTCCTGGGGGACTCTGGTCAAAAGCCCCCAATTCTGCCTATGTAGTTTTAGTAGATGGAGCTATTCATGGAGGTGATGTTTGCCATGGATCCTAATCTAAAGTATCACACACTTTCAGGTAGGTAGGGCACAGCACAGCGCAAGTGTCTTTGTTAGTTTCAAACTGATGCAGTTGTCATTTTGATGCCCAGCGGCCATGTTGTGTAAGAAGCAAATGCAACTTGTGTGCCCCTGGGCATGTTGGTCTTAAAGTGAGGTGTGGTCAGGTGCATTGCTATCTTAAGGCAAAAGAAAGCAACAGTGCCACAGACCAACAGAAAGCTGGTCTGAAGTCTATGCCACAGTGTATTTCCTGCTTTAAAGGGCACATTATTCAGACAGCAAGATGCGCCTACACAGGTGGTTTCACAGTGCACCTACACTTGATTAGAACAATTACACGATTAGAAGGGCTGTTTTCAATCTTCTGATATGTTTCCATGCAAGCAGTGATGTCACCATAACAAATATAGTGGCACATTTAAGCAGCAGAACTAAAAGTTGCAGTTATAAACTTGACAGGACAGAGGAAACTCTCCAGAGGAAACAGAATGAACCTTTTAGCTTCTGAAATAAATATGTTCTCAGGATATCAGGATTTATCAGGACAGCTGCTTTAAGTCCAACTGTTTTAATGCGTGAATCTGGAGTGTATGTGTGACCTTTTGATGTGCAGCGTGACACAAAATATAAATTAACATGCAATACTAACCAATCTCAGTCAGGAGTTTTAAAATAATGAAGTCCATCAGCTGTTCCTCGTGTGCAAGTGTGCATGTTAATGTAGAGATACACATATTGTTTCTGCTGCTGGACGATCACTGCAGGTGATGTCATTAATATTTGTTTATTAAATATGTATTTCATTCTCCTGCATCCCACCTGCTATTAATCAGAATAATCATTTTGATGGTCCATCCCACCTGATCCATGGACTGAGATATGCGCATCACTATTACACACAGAGGCAGCAGCACTCCTCCTCCTCCTCCTCCTCCTCAGTTAAATATCAGTGTATTTGCTCGTATGCAGTCAAATGGAGTGGTTGATTTGAAAGACACACACCCATGACTAATTCATCTCGTCTAAAAACAGCCCCTTTGTGCCGTGCACCTTAATTTGTCCCCAGATTATCCAACATTTAACTAGCAAAAGGGAGTTGGAAACACACTTGCGTCATAGATCATTTAAATAGGGCCTAGTGTGACCACGTGCCCGATGGCAGACAAAGTTGTACACTAATAGTGATTTTTTTTAGGTAACCAATGTAAATGCTGAACGTTTCATTATTCTGTATCCATTACATTGTGCAATCAACATTTACAGGCAGATAACATGTCTATTGCCAGTTATTATTTATTGCAGTCAAAAAGACCCTGGTTGGTTTCACCAGGAGATGACTTGCAACTTAACTTGACAAGCTTAGATTTCTTTTTTGTTGTTGTCTAGCTATCAGTATTCCACCGATTAAAAGTGATGGGAGGGAATATTTTGGATTGAGAAGACATTATGACGTGAATACACTTTCATAAAGTTATTTGTTTTTTGTTTGATTACATTTGTTTCACTGAATATCAGTAAGCATTATACCATTTCAATTCACTGACATACATTTTGATTGGTCAATAGTATCTTTGTTAGGCAGGTACTAATACCTTGTCTTTTCTCTTCATAAAGACTTCCTTCTGAAATGCCAGAACAATGAGGTCCAATGTAGTTGTCTCTGTAGCTTCTTCTTAAACATATTTTTTAACTGAGAGGTCGGCATACTCAACCGACTCAACTGAATGAGTCAATAATAATAAAATGTCCTGTCAAACCTAGAACCTTACAAACGCACCTGTTCCCTCAACGACAGAGATGTGGTATTTTTATTTTTCCCTTCTGTTGTTCAACACGAGACTGACAGTCCCTATTTTTCTCTTGCTTCACGGCATGAAACGAAAGTCAATGATTGTCAATAAGAGGACGATATGATCACAGAAACACTTACCGTTGCCCTGTTTGTTTCGTTGCAGAGGGAGAGACTGCGGAACATCGAGAGGATCTGCAACCTGCTGAGGAAGGTAAGCAGAGCGGGACGAATCACATCTTGTTAGAGACACTGGAGTTCTCAATATGATCGATAACTGGCTTGTAATAATTGATGATGGAGGAATATGTGCTGTCATGAGAAATTATATAAAATGAATGGGGAAAAAACATTGCATCTTGCTCTCAGCTGATATTTAATACTAATGTGTTACGTTAACATGTTGTGGCTTCATGAAGCTGTCATACGTGCAGATCTGTATCCTCTAAATGTTGTCATCCTAGGCTGCATTTTACACAATTTCCTCACTTTTTAGAAATGTGAGGCTTCTTCTTGACTATATACTGCTTGACTTTTGAGTCATGTGCGAGCTGTATATCAGAATTCTGCAGGTCGACTTTCAGTAGTTCCATTTTTAATGAATTTTTGATCTGCACAGTGATGCTTCCTTTGTCCTCTTCCCTCTTATGTTGAACTGACATCAAAGAGGACACAGAGATTGAGTGTTTCTGTGCTTTGCTCTGCAGAGCCATGCTGTCTGTGTGTGTGTGTGTGTGTGTGTGTGTGTGTGTGTGTGTGTGTGCAGACAGTTTGCCTGAAGGACTCAATATGAGGATGAGAAGAGGCCTCCTCCCAGCTTCAATGTGACATCTGTTTCTCCCTCCACCTCTCTGAAACTCACACTGTGTCTGCACATCTCATGTGTGTGTGCATGCAAGCGTGTGTTTGTGTGTGTGCGCGTGTGTGTTTATGCTGGAGGTTCATTGGTTAAACAGCTGATCTTGGTTATCAGTGTTGTCAACTGGAGCCCCCTGGCCGTCTACTGACCCCTGGGGAGAACATCCTCCCTCAATTGCTTGTGCAGAGACAAATACACACATGCATGAGCACACAAACACACTCAAAATACATGCACACACACACACACATATCCAGATGCACCGGCCTTGCAGCTGTGACCCACTGAGCAGAGATCATTGGAGGTAGCTGCATAGGTGAAACACAGTGTCACCAAGCAGCAGCGTCAGGCAGAAAACCACTCAAGTTTTAATATATTCCATCCAAATCAATATTTGTTTCCATTAAAAATACAGAGACCTTCTTAACCTGTGCTGAAATCAATACGTCATCAAAATCTTAGCAGGTACATGCAATATGAAGTAGACTGAAATTTCAGCTCCGTGTCTCAACAAAAATCAGTTTCTGTGTACATTAACTGCACCGTCATCGGTTACAAATGAGAAGCTTTAGGTTTTGGTATCTGTAGCTTTGTAGAACCGTGGAAATACAGACAGACTGTGTGTGGATTACAGTAAGCACAATTTTAACACCAAATTGGTCACCAGGCACAATTTCTGTCAGATCGGTTGTGGTTTCATGTTCAGTTCAAGGGGAGGCACAGTGCCTCATTAACTGCCTGAATGTTCAATGATATGGCGTTCGAGCAGTCAAATGGATTTCTGGCAGGTCAGAAATTTTGGTTTTGTAGTTTGAGCAGTTCCACAGTGTGATTTCCTGCATGGTTGTTGTCAATAAATGTGTTAGATAAAATCTCTGGGTGAAGTTGGGTTGCTGTTACAGAAACGTGCTTTTTTGCAAAAGCAAAAAATATTTAAGTAACATTTTTATTAACAATTTATCATGGTGATACTTTATGCATGTAAATTCACAGTTTTACTAAAAATGGAAATGTTTCTCATTTGTGCTTTTAAAAAGTTCTGCAATTATATGACAACATTGTGAAAATGATCCTTGTGGACACGGATCTTCAATGACGATTGATAATATATTATAGTACACATGCCAGGCCAGTAGGAGTATAAGGCAGCACAACTTTGCAATTAAACACCACACCACTGCACAACAAGGCTTTCTTCTACAGAGCGGTGGGCCATCACATCACAGTACAGTTGCAGCAGATCTACACGCGGAGGTGTAGACCTGCACAAACAAAGCTGGATAGCCCGCCATTATTCTTCGTGCGCCCATATATGCGCATGGCTATTAAGCTGAAAACATGATACACATGCGCAAATGCGCCGTATTGTCAGTTTTCACAGGAATCATGTATTGCTAGCAAACACGATGAACGTAACAGTGCCGTTTACACTGTGGAACTGGAAAGTTTGCATTTTCAGGCCCCTCAAAATGTCGTTGTGTGAATTAGCGGCCGTTTTATGCAAAAGAAATTGTCCTGTAATCCGTCCCAGTGAACCATGGCATATTGCAGCTTGTATGAGAGTTGGTTTGTCTTCATATACAACCACAGGATAGAACATTGGTACATTTGTCTTTATAAGACCATATTACCAAACTGCCTCCTATTTATGTTCTCCTACTCCATCAGTTTTAGTCATACAGACAAATTATGTAAGTCATTCCTCAAATTGGCACTGTCATTGGTGAAAGTGCTCAGAAAGTTTTGCGTATGACCTACAGGGACCCCTTTACCTTGATAATTTAATAAGTATAAAGAAGGATGATTCTAAAAATAGGATTAAGGACCATATGATCACTGAATGCACATGCCCTGTTTCTGATTCATCGTCTTGATGCAATTTGCTGCTTGTTTTAAGTATGTTGTTTGTTTTTGTGAAACTTTTTATGCTGCTGTCTTGGCCAGGACTCCCTTGTAAAAGAGAACTTGAATCTCAATGGGAATATTTCAGGAAAAATAAAGGTCAAATAAATAAAACATGAATAAACAAATAAACTGTTGCGAGCTGAACTGAACTTCACTGCAGAACAGACTGCCACAGTCTTTGTAATGAATATTGGCCTATGCAAGTGTATTGACATTATTAAGCACTTTTTAAACCCCTTTGAATACTGCAAGGCAAGAACAGTAAAAGAAGAAGAAAGAATTCACCCATAGTGAATTTATCACATTCAACCGCAGACAAAAACAGTTTATACTGTAAATAAAATAATCAGATATGATTGTTTTTGGCGAACCCACAGAAGAATGACTGAGAAATCAAGTGATGTGAAGTCCTGCTGATTGATTTGCAGCACTGCTCTCAAAGGCCTCATACAACCACTGTTCTGTATCTCAGAGGAGTCAGATTGGTATAACTAGGCAAATGTCCATCATCTCACAGTATATACATTATCATATTGTCTAACTGTATGAGGTGATTGATGAACAGACTAAAGCAAAGTCAAGTGGAAAAAGAGAACGTCCCTGCTAACTGCCTCAAGTGACAAGTTCCTTTTTCATACACCTAGTGAAATTCCGACATCTTTTTACAGACCTTGAACTTCAAGCACACAATTTATGAGCTATATTTCGACTCTGTTGCATACTGTGCCTGTCAGTGTGGATGCCTGGGGTCTTGATGCAGGAGGATCTGCTGCATTGTGAAGCTTTTTCCCTCCTTTCTCCAGAGCTCTTCTTTCCACGACTAAAACTATTCAGCTGGCTCCAGCTGGCACAGCCGCAGCATGGTGGTCCTGATTGATTTGGTTAAAAGCCCTGGCTGCGTTTCTTTATGTCGGAATACCTTTTTGATAGTTTACACAACAGACACACATAAGCATGCAGGCAGATGGACACGTGCCATTTTTGTTCTCAATGCAGTGTGTTGTGTGCTGATGGGTTTTGGACGCCTGAAAACCCATGCAGATGACAATAGCTTGAGGGGATATACTGTGTTCTGTACTTTCAACTGTGTGTGTCTGTGTGTTATTCATTAGATATGCAGTCTTGTGGCTTGAAGCAATGAGCCTGCGCGTTGTCACAGCAACTGAGCAAACCTGAGTGTACTCATTAGCGCTTTGCCTTTCTTTATTTTTGGACCTGTCTTGCCCCTTTTTTTTTTTAACTCGCCACCTCTTTTTAAGTATCTCTCCCTTCTTCTTGTTTCTCTCTCCCCCTCTTCTCTCAACACCCTCCTAAGTGTAGTAATGAGTAGGTGAGGATGAGTGCTGTATGTTATAGACTCTGTTTATTATAGGGTGCAAAGGGTATTTTTTGAATCGCTGCTGTGCGGTCTTCAAAACTCAGCTTTGGCTGCCTTTTACTTGTGTCATCAAATGATTATCAAGTCTGGGACTTAAAATAATAACCCCCTGGCCACGTCAATTTACAAATAGCAGTTCGAGCCAGACAAGAAGTCAGACAGCGAAACGTGCATCCAGTCAATTTTCAAAATTAAAACTGTGTGCCGACTTGGAATCTACAGCACAACAAAGTCAAAAATATGAACAACTAACACACTTAAAACAGCAAATAACGAAATGATTTATCTACGTAGCTTACTCAACCACAGTAGAAGCACAAAAATCAAGGAGACGGTATGAAAGAAACACAATCTGGGGTGTCAATAACATCAGGCAGGCATGACACTCCACTTCTGAAATGCTCCCAGAAGGATATGGACGTAACAAAATAGTGTTGGACACAGCAGGTAACAGAGATTTGCTCGTGGAATCAAGGTGTGAGGGTTACTTTTTAGCCACTGAAGCAGTGACCCCTAAATTCCACCAGATCCATGTTCGGTTCGTCTCCAATCCGCCACGGCAGCGGCTCCACTGCATTGCGTATCTACTCCGTTGCAGCTTCGGCAGTCTGGACCCTTTTGCAGCAGATACGCAAGGCTTCTTTTTTTTGCCGATCGCCGGAGCACAGCGCATCAGTTCAGCTGAATTAAGCACAGAGCAGATTGAGCGAGACAGGAAGTCAGACACTGAAAAAACATTAAAATTGTTTTCAGAATAAAACACTCTGTGTTGAAGCCATGCCTTCTTCTAATCCTTCTGTTGGGAACACTAACCTGTTGTCTGTTGTTGTGTTTATAACACATACATGTATAATTGCAATCAGGCATGATTCTGTAATTACTCGGTCTCACCACTCCAGCTGTCTGGCAGTGCTGCGCCGTGCTGCACTCAAAACGGAGCCGATGGGGGTTGACGGACAAGAGAACACGGAGCAAAACCACAGCGGAGCCTTTCTGCAATGCACATGCAACCAGTGGAATTCTGGAGTGAGAATTTGAGATGGTTGACTGCTAGATGGTTTGGTTGTTACATTTGACCATAAGCTTACTTTTGAGGGGAAACTCCAAAGTATCAAACTCTCATCAGGTCATCGACCATCAGTACTGGGGTGCCACAGGGGTCAATTCTTGGCCCATTACTTTTTACATTATGTATAAATAACATCAGACCCCTTAATCAATATTTTTTTATTTATTTACCCCCTCAGGGTAGGGTTAAGCCCCTGCCCCAAGCTTTGGAGTTTAAGTATCTCTTGATCTTGTTTACGAGTGATGGGAAAATGGAGTGTGAGGTGAAAATGCAGGCATTACGCCAGACCATCTTGGTGAACATCGAGCTGAGCAGGAAGGCAAAGCTTTCAATTTACCCATCAATCTATGTTCCAACCCTGACGGACAGTCATGAGCTTTGGGTAGTGAACAAAAGAATGAGATTGTGGATACAAATGGCCCTCCAGCGGTTGGCAGCCTTAGAGTTAGGGTTAGGAGCTTGGACATATGAAGGGAGCTCGGAGTAGAGCTGCTGCTCTTTTGCATCAAAAGGAGGCAGCTGAGGTGGTTCGGGCATCTGATTGGGATGCCTCATGGGCACCTTTTTTTGGAGGTTTTTCAGGCATGACAGACTGGGGCGACCAGATGTAGCCCTCCAGACCTCGCTGGAGTGATTACATCTGGCCTGGGGACACCTTGGGATCCCGAAGGAGGAGCTGGAAAGTGTTGCTGGGGAGAGGGACGTCTGGAATACCCTGTTTAGCCCCCTGCCACCGCAACCCGACCCGAAGCAAACCCAAAGCAAAAGAAAATGGATTGTTCCACTCCAACTGAGGCTCCTGATGCCCTCGCTTTTTCATTAAAAACTTGTTTAAAATTAAATTTAGATTAGATGCGTGGTATTCTCCACAATCACCTATGTCTCTGGCTATCCTTTTCCATTTAAAACTTTAGTGGTACCTACACTTAATGGACACCATACTGTGTACACCTGCACAATCTAATTCAATGCAAAACAACAGCTGTGCGATGAATGTATTTCTATAAAGTGTATAAATTTCATGTTTGGATTTCCACTGCTTTCACTTTTATGGGACTGCATCAGATTGTACAGGTGTACCTGTATGCATTTATATTACTACCAAAGGATGTCTGTCTTTATGGAATCGTTAGCTGTTAACTTTTATGACTTAACTTGACTATGAAGAAATTCTTTCTCTGAAGCCCAGAGACCCAAACCCAACTCAGTGTGTTATGCTTGATTAAATGGTTCGGTGGATGTTTTTATAGACAAGTAGGAATAATCATCTCATTGTTCACAGCTATAAAGCTCTGCCGTCAAAGCTTTGGAACTACCACACATCTCTTTTCTAATTTAAAACATCCCCTGTACACAATCCTATAATTGCATTACCATAGATATCCCAGATTTACACACTGTGCATCTTTTTAATGAAATCAACTGCTAACTGCTCTTACTAGATTCTTTCATTCCCTTTTGAGATTTAAAAGCGTTTAAGATGTTTCGTTTCAATCTTCTAATTGTTTTTATTAGTGCTAAAGTCTTCAGTTGCAAAGTATGACACCAAATGCATCTTGGGGAAGACACAAGATAGTTCTTTCTGATTAAGACCTCTTGTAAATTGGTCTCTCTCCCCCTCCTCTTTTTGCACTCCGCTCTCTTCACTTCTGAGACTCTTTTAACTTCCCATCCCTCTTGTGCTCTCATTGCTGTCGTTGGGTTTTGTATTTTTCTGCTTTCTCTGTCCTTTTTATATCTTAGTCCCACCCCCACCCCTCTCTCTCTGTGGCACTGTGTGTGTTTGTGTGTGTGTGTGTGTGTGTCTCCTCACACTGGAAAGAGATGAGAGAGGAGTCAGAAATTGAGTGGTGCTGCGATGAGCCGTGATCTCTGCTTCTGTTTGTATGTGTGTGTGTGTGCGCGCATGTGCATAGTGCTTGCTTTCACATGCCCGTGTTTTAGTGGGACTGCACATGCTTGTGTTTATTGTAGACGTACAGTTGCCTCAGTGCAACCGTGCCTGTGCTGTGTGTATGTATGTGTGCACATGGGTTGTACAGATCCAAGTGAGTAAACAGTAAACAGGATCTTTCATTTTCTGATGACTGTGTATAATAACTGAATCCATGCACAGTAGACACTGGGCCATGGTTATGTGTGTAGTGCAAGTAACATGTATGCTAATACCAGGCTGTCCTCCCCAGGACAATGGTCGTCAAGCAGCTTGGTATGACCTATATTGATGTTTATTGTTAGGTGGCACCCTCCAGTGGCTGTAGAAATTATGAGGGGAGCAAAGGAGGAAGTCAGGTGACGTAGCATAAGAGCAACACATTCCACCCAAAGAGCAGGATGTGGTTGGTGGTTGGGAAAGAGCTAGCTGTGAGTTCTTGAAACCTGCGTGATTTACTTAGACTACGCCGCTTTCGTAGCTTACTAATGTAGCTTACTTATTTGAAACCAAACCTTGATCTTTCCTCAACCTAACTGAGTAGTTTTTGTTCCTAAAACTTATCAAACTGTGAATGTTTCAAAACATTAACCACTTGACAGCGGATGTCTGGTCTAGTTTGCCCGTTGGTGGTACTCTCCAATGGTCGTTATTGGTATTTTCCGTCACATATGTCTTCTTGGGAGTCACTGTCAATCAACCTATTCAGTCCATTAAATATTAGGATATGTTGGCTTATGCACAGCATGTAGTGATTTATTGAAATAGAAGCACTTTCATGTTCAACCCTAATGTGACATGAAGACCATTGGTTCACACAGCGACAAAATGTTTATATCTGATGACCAATTTATTAAAAGCACAAATTGCTTCATATTTCTATGAGAAGACATCTGTTCTGAACTGTGCCACCAAAAAGGCTGATCAGATGCAGGGGGCATTTTCAGTTTAAGTGAAATCCATTTGGTGGCATTTCATCAATACATTTTCAAACATTCATTATCAAGTTCACTGATCACATAAAGTCAGACAGACTTGATCATGTGTTAATGGTTAACAACAGCAATTCATACATTAAATTATCATGAGTCATATGTTTTGATAACGTATTCTCACTCCCAACTCCTAAAATACAGCAGCTCAGTCATTGGCCTTGAGCTTCAAACTATGACGCTCTGTCTTCTCCTCTAGTATCAGTTTTGAAAGTGAAGGGCTCTGCGGTCAACTTAGCAATAATACGTCATATGCAACTTCCAGTTAGACTTTCAAAATATAGCTTGCTGACAAACCCTTCACATTTTATGACTTTTGGAATCTTATTGATGTTGTCAAACTGCCGCTGTTTGGTTAGGTTTAGGCTCCAAAACTAAAAAATAATACTTTGGGTTACAATAACTATGTTCAGTCATGTAACTCATCACATGTACGTGATTTACGTACGTTAACTTACTTAATTAACAAACATAACTCTTGATCTTGGTCACAAATGGGACACAAGCCTTAGTCTTTGGAGGTGAAGTCTAGTGTATGACTCATCCACCCTGTCCACCCCATGACTCTGACTTTTCTTGCTCTTGAAACTACTATGCATCTTTTAAACAGCATAATGAGCTGCAGGGTTTGCATAAGAAGAAACATGTTGCATTGCTCGTAAAATGAACCACTTAGTCTTATGCATTCAGAGTAGCAACGGCATAACATAACTGCACGCCTACAAGCTTCACTTACGACGGCCCTGCCACTTTGATTCACTGTGTGTGACCAGGGGTGACGGAGGACGGTTGCTGTTGCATGGCGTGTGAAGACGAGGGAATCTGTTGTCAGTTCTTTAACATTTTAGCAGTGTTTTGCATGTTGTGTTTTTCATGTGAATGAGCAATTGCAGATAATGAATGTTTGCTCACTTAGGGAGGAGCGACTGCTGCACATACAGTGACATCACATGCATGTTGTCTATGCCAAGTAATCCTAGCACCTCATGCACGTAACACACATAAATACATCATCATCATGGTGTCTCTTGTCACACTCTTTACGATGTAAATTACTTGCTTAGCACTGTTGAATAATTGCTAGCAAGCAGTCTGCACACCACAACAGCACTAGTTGTTTTAATGTATTTGAAATGGCCCCAGTCTCCCTGTTCTAAGATCCCACTAGCTACAGGATTCTTATTAGCGTCTTGTGGATTTAATGCCAGAGGCAGCTGACCATCAGAGTCAATCAGTCAGTAGAGGAACAGAAGAGTGATGGCACTTTTCACTGCAGAGTGCTGGAAGGTTGAAGTCGAGTCCACTGGGATCCTGTCTGTCTGAACAAAGCTCCTCAGGCTGCTGCACACAGAGGCTGCAACTTAGAAGAACTCATTAAGAAAACTGAGCTGATGACGGAAGACTGCAGCCAATTATGAACTTCATTTTGATAAAGATATCAATGATTTGATCAAACCACTTGATTTTGTGAAAGCAGAGGCACAATGTGATGAAATCGGGCTTTATTTGATATGTAATTTATATTCAACTCGTGTTCCTTTTTTATCATTAAAAGCACTAGTGTGAGCTTTTTGGTAGAAAGATATCATTAAATAGGGGTTTGAACTTTGTGGAGAACTCAATGGTGACCTCATGCAACAACCAACAAAACCACAGATAGATTTTTTGAACAATCCTGCCCTTCCTGTCAAACAGCCTTCCTCTCTTAACTGACTCTCTCATAAGTGATAGCCCACTGAGCATGGCCACAGTTGAAAGCAGTGAACTAGGTGAAAAGGAAATCTACAAACCACTCGGGAAGAGCACAGCAGGGTTACAGCAGGCAGTGAGGACTGAGCACCACAGCGAGTGCATAAGGTCACTTTAATGAAGTGTGGCCTGGAAGAGGTGGAAAATCATGGTGTAGTAAACACCCACACCTGACATCAATTCACAGTCTGTATATACACTATATTTTGAACAGTTTTGGCCCTTTACTTTGCCGTCAGACAGCCGCTGAAAGTCCAACCCAAACAGCTGATCTGCAGTGTAATTCAGTATGAGGAAGGCACAGCTGCGCTTGTGCGTAGGAATACGGATGCATATATGCATGCATATATATATATATATATATATATATATATATATATATATGCATGCATATATATATATATATATATATATATATATATATATATATATATATATATATATATATATATATATATAGCTGATGGTCTACTGCTAGTAGTACACTGACTAGGGATAAGTACCTTATACAACCCCACATCAAAAAACCCCAACAATCAATTTAGGTTAACCTACATATGTAACCTAACTTACATAAATAACACCTATTTTAACCTAAACCTAATCAGCTTGATTTGTTGCCTAAAGCTAACCAAACTGCAACGGTTGTATAATGTTTACATGTGATTTTCCAGTACTCTTATTGCTTGTACTCTCCAACGTTCATATGTTGTTTTAGATGTCAATGGCAGATGACCTGTTCTGTTGTTTGGTATAAGGACATAAAAAAAGTAAATTTTGTAAGTACCTTATGGAGTTCAGTAGCACTATGGAGCTATGTTTTTATCTCCGTGAGTGAATCTGGATTTTGTTTGACTCATCCACACACACATGCACACGGGTGACACGATACACCATCCTGCCAATGATTGAGTCACATTATTCTATTAACAACAGGTGATGGTAATGAGCCCACAGAGGCAGTGAAGAAGAAGACTGTTTACATGTGAACATTCATGTAAACAATTCTGGATTGAAGTGTTTCATAAGGGAGGAAATGCATTTAACATGATTGTTAGACCTCGAGGATACAGAGAGTGTGTCAAGGTGAGAAACCTTTAAAACAAAACTCCACATGATACCTGAGTACATAATGATACCATTTCATCAAAATGTTAAGGGAATTCATTTTTTTTAGAGTATACTTAAAGGGCTAATTCAGAAATCAAACTCAGAATTTTAATATTTACAATATTAATAAGGGAATAATACAAACGTTTACATAACTGAATGACCTGTTGGTAGAGTGTAGACCCAATAGCGGACAATGAGGCAGGGAGTTGAGTAAAAAGGTATTTATTGACTTCACAAGGAATTAGCAGGTGAAGATGTGGAGAGTCCCAGGCTGAGTCCCTGTCTGAGAGTGTGGGTGGAGGAGAGGTAGCTCATGGTAGCGCTGGTGGAAGCGTGGCGAGTTGAGACTCGTGAGCACAGGGTAAGGCTGTTGGCTGCAGAGGTGCGGAGAGCTGGACGGCTGGAGCTGAAAACACTGGTGGTAGGAGTGCAGGTGACCACTGGATGCAGAGAAAGCACAAGAAATGTTAGATCTTGAAATGAAATGAAATTGAAATTGAAATCTCCAGGAGAGCAACACAAAAATACTAGAAGTCTTACTGAACAACGATCTAGCAAAAGCCATGTGACGAAATCATCTGGCAGCAGGTAGTGTGAAGAGCAGGGCTTATCAGCAGGTGCTGATTGCCAACCTGCTGCAGGTGAGCATGTGTCAGCAGCTCTGGTAAGTGGACAGCTCCTCCCAGCCTCCCAATGCACCTCTGCAAGCACAACAGAAAAAGAAACAAAACACCAAGCACAACATATTCACCACATAATCTGACAGATCATGACATAACCGAGCTGTTCTCAGAGGAAAATAAGGTCCCAGAACACTGTTAGAACACAAGCTAGAAAGGTGGCAGGGTCTGCCACATATAAACAAAGTAAAACAGTATAAACTGTGTTGTCCTTTAAGGTCAGTGTGTTTGTTCAGTTTATTCAGTCATGAAAACAAAGAGAGTTTGTTTATTTAGTTTGAAGACCTTTCTCTTCTCATTAATATTTCTTCACTAAAACTACAGAGTGCTCCTTTAATTAGATCAGGCCTATAATAAATTAGCTCATCACAGTAAATCTTAATGATAAGGCTTGTGGTATTTTATGTTTTTACTATTTTTCAACTCATCCAGTTTAGAGTCCAAAACCAACAATGAATGTATTCTACTAACGTAGTAGTATTGTGTGTTTATTAAGAGCCTGATCTGTCTTCTTCCTTTGTGCCACACTCTGTGCACTCTATTGTTGTCCAAAAAGTATGAGAAACACATCAGTGACCCACACTGTTGCAGTGGATGACATGTTCCCTCATTACCATGAACACACACTCTGTTTGTTTTGGCTCAGTCTCACAAACACCGTCCTGCTGCCCCAAATACTCACTAGAGCAATAAATGTGGATTAATCTACAGCAAGGAAATAGTTCTAACAAATGCATGTTCCCTCCTGTTTTGAGTAACCTTTTCAAAATAATACAGTGCACAGCTCTTTAAGGACATTAAAGAGCTTTCTTTAAAAAAACAATTTTTGACCTTTACTTTTTAAAGATGTATATCATTAGCAAAAACAAATGGCTTACAGGCTGAGAGTCAAAGACAGGAAAGTGTTGAAAGGGAAGCTAACACATTAATAGTTTTGTTTATTTCATGGGATTTATTGACAGTAGAAAAAAATATAGCAACATCCTTTAAATGAACATCTTGCTATGTAGAATCGTGGATTAACAAATACAAACATCTTTCAACAAATAGCTGCATACTATGTCCATGTCCATCATGCAGTGTAATGTCAACACAGTAGTAACAATCGAGGTAAAAGTTACCCTTGTTAAAAATCCCTGTCATAGTCAGAACGATGCATCAGAATCAAATCATTATTGTTCAATTAATATTGCTGCTGCCTGTGCAGTTAAAAATGTTCATGAACATTCATGACATTATCATTCCCCAAAGCCACATGACAAGCCATAATACAAAATACATGTGTCTGTATACTGTAACATTTGCTAATGTCAGTTTCCTAAATAAAATCAGATAAATGCATATAGGAGGAATTCAAAGTGTGAGTGGGACAATCAAACGTACAATCTGAAGTATGTCTGAGCCTGATTGGGGAGGTCTGGAGGTTCTCCCCAGAATATTTTCTTTAGCAGAGCCAATGTATTCTGGTGGTTTTATACTTTTATCAGGATATACTCACATGAGGAACATTATGGGTACAATTTTTAATTTAATTTGAAAATGTTTGGCCCGAGATCACATATTTGCAGATATTTAAAAGGTAGTTGGGCAAATCTTAGTTCCAAGGGGAACTGGTTCCAGCGGTGGGCAACATGACAGCTGAAAGCCATTTCACCATGCTTGGCTGAACAGTGTCTGTAGATTGGCTTGACCACCGTCAGTATACCGACAATATATTTATGGCCCAGACCATTAAAAGACTTATAGACAGTAAGTTGGACCTTCAAAATGATTCAATGTTTGACTGGAAGCTAGTGCAAGGATCTGAGAGTTGGAGAAATGTGTTCTGAAATTTAAATCCTCATCAAGGATTACAATAAAGTTTTAAATATGGGTGTTAGTTTTGAGTGCTCGTGAATCCAGATTGGCACTGACAGCCTGACCTTCTCCTTTCTTGCCGAAGAGGATTATTTCAGTTTTATGTGTTTGAAGGAAATTTTGTTGCATCCAGTTGCTAATCTTCTCCAGGCACAGACACAATAAGTCCATCCGACCACAATCATTTGGCGAAAGCATTAAATAGATCTGGGCATCATCTGCATGGGTATGATAAGAGGCCCCAAGAACTGATCCTTGTGGGACTCCATACGTCATGGGGGTTCTTTCTGATTTGTGATTACCAATATTGACTATACATTATATCACTGTTCCCAAAATAACAGGACTGTTGCAGTGTACCAGCGATGGGCAGACTATTTGCGTTAGAATGAAACATTGTGGCTGATTGGTGATTATCCCGTCTTCTAAATATGACCTGAACCACCCGAGGACTGCCCTGAGACCAACCAACCCAATTTTCCAGCGTATCTAAAAGTATGTTATGATCCACGGTGTCAAATGCTGTGTATGTGTGTCCTATGTGACAATCTGCCTTGGTGCAAGGTAGCAATGGGTTAGTGGTATTGTGGTATAGAATTTCATTGATTTGGGCATTTTGTCAATAAGGTAAGAGGTACAAGGTAATTTATTCATCATTGCACAACACAGGGTTGCATAATGTACGTGTTTCAGCAATAAACCGAAAAACATGACAATGAAAATGTAGGATTAATTTGGAGGAGCTCAGCCAAATGTGTTTTAATAAGCAACCTAAATGGATTTGATAATGAAGCACAGACACAGAGCTCTGAAAAGCGCTGATAGACCAATGCATTTTCTATTGTAATGGACAAATCTGTTGTTAGGGTCACGATTCAGAATTTGTGTCTTAATCAAGGACAGAAGTAATGAAGTAAGTCTGTATTGAAGGTTGGTCAGAGCTAATATATAATCAGCTTTTGGCAGCTTAAGCTCATTGTGAGGACAAATTAATGTTGCTGAACTTTAAAAGTCAAAAAACATGTTTCAAAATGTACTCACACAAATTCAATTAGCTCCAAATAGGCAAAGTTTTCCAATGAAAAACACTTTCACATATAGTCATAGTGAGTTTAGCTTCAAAATGAATACATTCATGAATACATACAGCAAACAAGACGTAGAGAAACAAGTGTGCATGCGCATGAGATTATAAAGGAAAGTTATTCAGCTGCTAGACAGTAAGTAAACCACAACAACCACAATGGTGCTGGAAAAACACTGCATGTGTGGATGTGTTCTGCGTGATCCCTCACGCAGGAACACTGCAAATTCTCTGTCAGTCACAATAATGAGCTTATAGGCAAACCACGGTGCTTCCTTGATCCCACACACTGTTACCAGGAGAGAGGACCTGAGAGGTGGAGAGAAAGGTGGCGAGGATGGGGAGGAGGTGAAAGATAACAGGAAGGGAATGAGAGAGTTGGGGGAGGATGTACAGGAGAGAGGAGAAAGTGAGAGGGAGAATCAGGAGGAGGATAGAGAGAGAGGAAGAAGAGGGGGGGAGGGGAAAGTCCTCTTTGACGAGAAAACAGCAACCAGCGTTAGGCTCAGCAGGAAATGAATATTAATAGTGTGCTGCATGACTTACACTGGAAACAGCCCAGATTTCCGCGGGTGTAGTCATCAAGTACACACTGTATTGTCTCTGAGACTCTGTTCCACTGTGCAGAGGAACTGTTCAAAAAGATGAAGCTGTTATTTCCTCCAGCTGGTGCTGAAGATGATCTGTAACCCAGTTTGGGTTTAGGGGACTTGAGTTTTGTGTCACATTATTCAGTTTTTGTGGTGAAAACTACATCAAACTCTAAATACTCTTAAAGGCATTTTATACAGTACATATCCTAACTTAGACTCAATGGCCACTTTTTACATCCCTGCAATCTAATGCGAGATGACTGTCTCTGACATGAAGTCTCCTGTTGAAATGTCTTTACTCTTCCTCTTTTTTGCACTCCAGTTGCTTCTATCTGCGTTCAGATAACACGACTTAGGACTTTCACATTGCATGCAGTATATTATATATTTTGAACATTTTTGGTGCTTTACATTGTCGCCAAACTGCTGCTGAAAGTCCGACCCAAACAGCTGATCTGTGGCGTATTACAGTGCGCGGCAGGCACAGCTGCTCTTGTGCATAGGAATATGGATGTTGTACGGTTTAGGGAATATAGTCCCAAAGAAAAGGGCTGACTGACAGCAATCTAAAGCGCCAAAAATGTTCAAAATATAATGTACACTTAAATGGATTTATGTTTTTTCAGGTATACCTTCTTTAAGGTGGCTAAAATATGTCTTGCTGTCGGTGCAGTTTAGCAGTACAATGCTCTGCTTCCTTGTTGGTGCTACTAGCTCCTTCTCCACACAGAGGGAGAGCTGACGGTCATCTACACTGAGTAGGGATAAGTACCTCATACAACCCCACATTGTACAAGCCTGAACTATCCCTTTAACCTGTTTAACTTGGTTAGGTTCTCTTCCTAAACCTAACCAGACTGCGACTGTTGCATGTTCATTTTTGTTACCACGATGATAAACGTTACCTGACTATGGATCTGCTCTCCACACAGCTTACGTATGAGAATGATTGGTATGTCACCTGTATGCAAAACTGAACTTTACTGAATGCATTTCATCCAATTTGAAAGTGTTAAGTCTTATTTGTATGCAACATGCAGACCAGGCTGCTTTTTTGACACTGTCATTGGGGTGCTAATTAAATATGCTCAATAGCATTGAGGTCGTAGTTATGATGATATTGTTCTGGACGGCATTCAATTTAAAGGTGCTTCAGTCAGGACATGAAATTGGAAATACCTCTCAATATAAGGTAGTCCAGTACAACAGTACCTTTGACCCTCTATGGCCTCAGTAACAACACATAATTGAATTTACACCTTTTCAACAATCTAAAAAATAAAACAAACCCAGAACATTACAAACGTTGTTGTCGTAGAATTTACGGAAGACCTGTCATTTTACCACTTGTAAACTTACTATCAATAATTAAATGATATTGCATATTTTGCCATGTCCAAACTTTTTTTCTAATCACTTATAGATGCAAGATGCATGCAGATGATGAAATATTAGTAAAAAAAATGTTTACAGAAAGTCTTTTAATATACCATATTGTATTTTGATGTCTATATTAAACCTAGATGGAGAAATAATCCAGTCTGATCAGCCAATAATAGCTTATTGCCAATATATCAGTGTCCACCTCAAAAGTCCAGGATCACTCACACAGGCTATAGTTTATATACATGTTGCACTGTGAGACGAATAGTCTAGTGTAACTGCTCAGTGATAGTTACCAAACATAATTACCCAGTAATGACCAATCACAGCTGCTGTGGTCATTGCACCAAGTTAATTTTCCAGTGGAATGCTCACTGGATAATGAGCTAATGTCCTCTGTGCTAGCATTGTCACAATTATAATCAAATTTGTCTTTACATTCATCACACGGCACAATTATAGTCCTCATTTTCACAGCCATTTTAATCATACAGTAGGTGCGTTATCCTTTTGTCTGCAAGACATAAAAACATGAAAGAACTATTATACAGTTGTTTAGCTGTTTTTACTGATGCTCCCTTGGCAGAGCTAGACTGTGTAACCAAGGTGCTAAAGAGGAAAACTGTGCTCACACATGAAAGGAAAGGTATCACGCAGCATACACTCCATCTGCCAACACTTGGCTGATTTTACAGGAGCGTGTTGTCACCAAACAGTCAACACAGGCAGTAATGAAAGATACTAAAACACACACAACATTGGTCTGCTGTTGGTTTTAATAGCAGTTTCCATGGTTTTGCACTCAATATATAACAAGTAGCAGAATATCCAAACATTGTACAAACACCCCATGAGGTGCTACCTCCAGCCAACCATCTGTCCATCCAGATGCCACTTTATTGTCCATCCCTCCGTATGTGCAGATAAGGGCTTTCCTCTTGACACACAACCTGTCACAAAGCAGATTCCCACTAGTGGTAACATCATGCAGTATTTCCAACCTGGAGCACTGCAGCATCACGATGTGAACTCTCCCAGAGAATATAAAGTCAGCCTGCCTGCTGGAAGGTACCTCGCTGTGGAGTGAAGCCCAGCAAAACAGCAGTCAGTGCATTCTGAGCATGTCATACATACACATGAGGACTGCTTGGTTAACTGCTTAGCTGACATGTGGAGGGACAACTCTGACAAGTCACACCTTCTACATGACATGAAAAGTCGAATCAGTAACTCAACGTCATCGTATTCTCGTTTGCCTGAATATAATAATTGGACAGCTATCTCGTGGGATGTTATCCCTTTTGCACCAATTATAACCTTAGACTTATTTCTAAACAATATACTACAGCTTTACCTGACGTTTCTCAACTTTAAATGTGTGCATGCAAAGCAAAGGAACGAGTAAGCTGAAATACTGGTTTGCTGTTTCTTTCTTTAGAACTAAAGGCCTGCTCACACCAGACATAGGCACAGGGAAATGTATCCATTATCACAAAAGATGTGGTTCTCTTTCCATTGAATGTATCTAAAGCCTGCTCGAAACATGGATACATGTTGCTGCATGATATCATGTTCTAAAGTGCATATATGTTTGATCATAATAAGTGACAGTTTAAAAAAAGAAGCTAGTCTAAACTTAACTGACTCTAACAAGCTGTATTCAGCTCAAAGTAAAGTTCACACAGATTAAAATGATCTAGTTCACGCTTATTTCTTCCATATTACTTTTGGCAGTAAAACTTTGTATAAGATGTCAATAGATTTGGTCTGGTTTCTGGTTTATTACATTTGCAATGTCAAGTAACACATTACCGCCCACCTTGTCATCTTATATTGTAAACGACAGTTTATAAATACAGTATCTGTGGAAAGCTGCATGTCAGTGACTTACTTTTCTTTTTGCCAAGAAGGATACTGTTGTGCTATCAAGGGCTGGAGCCGGAGTGTGAGACATTGATAACTGTAAATGTGACTTTCCATCTCTCCCCTTCCATTGCATTCACGTCACAACACCATTGTATTTCCAGTCATCTGCCCCCTACAGTGGTTGCCAGTTTTCTGAATTAGCTAACGTTGCTATCGCTGGCTAGCAACCATAAATGTTGCTAAAATTAGTGGACTTTAACATTGCTAATGCTAGCTAGCTAATGTTAATGTTACTAACACTAGCTAATGTTAATGTTGCTTATGCTAGCTAACATTAATGTTGCTAATGCTAGCTGGAAACATCACAAACTGTCATGGACAGGAAGGCTCTACAGCGGATAATTAAAACCACCAGAACATCACTGGTACCATCTACAGGGCATCAGTGACATCAGTGAAGTGAGATGTCTGCACAGAGCCCAAAGATACTAAAAGACAACACCCACCCAGCCACAGTCTGTTCACCCTGCTGCCATCTGACAACAGATGCAGAAGTATCTGCTGCTGTACCACCAGACTACAGAGAGGCTTCATTCCCCAGGCCGTGACAATCATCAACACTCCATTGTCTACAATAGATACAGCATGATGTTGTTTAAACCTTGTGGCTAACGTTAGAGTCTTACAGTACGCTGGTCCATCCTGTAGAGCTTTTTTCCACAAACTGGCAACTACCAAGACTCTTGATGCTGACCAAACACAGATACCACATGAAACCAACGGTGTTACATTATTGACTCACAAACCTTGTTGGATGCTGGAACCAACTGTCGGAGTTCTTCCAGAGAGATAAACAGTCATAATTTTGGCAATCAATTTAATTCCATTGAAATAAGTTGTTTCGGCAGCTAAATTTCACAGTTTTTTAATGCATGTGTGACCGAGCCTTAATACTGATATTAAACTTGTTATATTTCCAACACAAACCATCAAAGTATGGCCAGGATAATGTGATTATGTGATGAGTATATTGGAGGAGTTGAGTTGGACACCTACCTTGACCTGCTTCTCAGACTCTGCTCCTGTCTCTTCTCCTCTCATCACTCCCTACCACCTCCCCCTGCGTCGCCGCGGGTCAGTGTCCCTGCTGCTCTCATTGCAGCAACTTTCACTTCCCTAAAAGTCCCTGTCACTGGAGCTACAGGCTGTACGAAACTTTTCCCAACACCTTGGAGACCAGTCCTAATTTAACACATACTAATGTGAAGTAGGATACACATCAATTATCAATCATGCCAAAATAAGCTAAAAAAAAGGTATCTTCCGTGCAGTTTAGAATAGAATCGTTGCAGACTCCTCATTCTCTCCCTCCTACATGTTTCTGATGTCAAGGTGAAGCCTGCTCCTCGTTCCAGTTACAGCCAATGAGATTTGAGGATGCAGAGGAGTCGGGTTGGGAGGGATGGAGATGAAGGGGGCTCCCCTGTGGTTCCCATAATGCTTTTGAAGTTTCAGTACAAAGGTCTCTCCGCCTCCTTCCTCCCTCCCTCCCCCTGTCTCTCTCTGACTCACTCTGGTTCGCTGTGTCCGTCGTGCAGGTCACTCAGTCTGTCTCTCGTCCTCTCTCTGTCTTTTCTTCTCCCTCTTGTGTGCACACTAGCAGAACAACACAGTCATGCTGCACATATATATATATATATATACACAGTACATAGCAGCCAGCAGCTAGACATGCAGGTGATGCAGTCTGTGTGAAGTGTATTGTCTGATGTGAGGCCGCTGAGGGCCTGTCCTGCATACTTTAAAAAAACTCTTACCCCTTTTCCACTGGTCCAAAATACCATTTAAACCTACTAAGATCAGGCTTTTGTGTGCAATGGGAATGTGTAAACTCTGCATTTACACCCGGGTCAATTGACCCTGCAGTAGACACGGGTTTGTATCACTTCGGCTCAGCTTTGATCTAAACAGAAGACCCGGGTGAAGACGCTAAATTCCGCCATGCAAAGTGATGACGCGTTATCAACATCCGGTGGTGGTGCGTAAATAAGGAAGGAATTTGGGATGCAGTCTATTCAAGGACGTTTTATTACTGGACACAGAGCCCCGTTCATTCCTATGAAAGCTGCTCAGTGGTGTTTTAAAGCCAAAAAAGTTCGACTTCCTGGCTGTGAATATACCTGGATCACCGAACGGAGCCGGCTAACTTCCAGTTTAGCTCCCGGCTAACTTGAAGGTGAATAAAATAATTTAATCGTGAGGCTCTTCTAGACTTTACAAATGTTATCGGACCAAATTGCTCAAATTCTGACAGTGAAACAAGTCATTTCGCGGGGGTTGTGACGCTCAAAAGAATCTCTTTCACAATGAGTCTATTGTTGTTTTCTCTTCTGTTTCCGGTGCATTCGTGACGTGAAATGTGACGCCAGTGACGTACAACGTAATGCTTCAGATAAAAGTCACAGACAGCCTGCCTGGCCTGCGGGAAGTGGGAATGGGGTCAATAGATGATTTTTAGAGGGTTGACCCGCTAACTTGTGTAGAGCCGCTTATTTTGGTGGAAAAGCGGTATCTGTGAAGTTTGCCAAGATACAGGACACAAAGGGAAACTGGCTGCACTGCACAGATGGTGCTTCTGTTTGTGGGATTATAGCTATGAATGTGTGTTTGAGAGAGAGTGTGTGTGCGTGACAGACAGACATGTGACGATACAGTGGGATGCTTTTTGAATGTGAATGTCTCTTTCAGGTTTGTGGATAAAGACTTTTGCAAATGGTGGATGTCAATCCTGCTATATTCTGAATTTATTCAATGTAGATATTTATGAAACAGCAACAGAATGAGCGGGACATATTTAGACTGGATCAGTTGAATCTATGAGTGTTATATAAATGTTTCATCTCAGCAGTAGTGATGTTCAGTTCTGTGAATCTAAATCTGAATTGTTTCCGGGGGCCTCCTGGGGTCCTGGAGGGGGGTTTCAGGGAGCCCCATGATGAGTGGTTTTATTTTAAAGTAACTGAATTTACCAGTAATTATCCCAGCTGTTGCAGAAAACATAAAAATGACAATTACAATTATAGGTTGTCGTCTTTCTTGAATAACTCAGAGCAATTTGAAATTGAGGTCATACAAACACTTGAAGAGTCTTGACTCAGTGACTGATGATTGACAGTCACTGTGCTGTGTTTTTGATCGAGCACATACAGGTTATCTTTGTGTGATGAAACACAATCGTTAGTGTTGTAAAATGAGATAACCTAACTGGATTCTAACACTGCTGTTCTCTGCAGGCTGGCCTAGCTGGAGGTAGTTTATTTGAGGAAGAAATGGGAAAAGGCAGTGTTATGTAGTGACTGTATGTACCCTACACATCAAATTCTGCTTCTTAATTCTGCTTCTCTGTTATTTCTCTCTATTATCTCTTTATATCTAATAGTCCAATCAGAAAAAAAATGCCTCATGAGACAAATCTGATCCAGCCCAATGGGAATGAATTTTTAATCAGATCATCAGGGTTGGTGTAAACCTTTCATAATTCATTCAATCGGAAAATATATTTACTTAATAACCAAGTAATCACTTAGTCTGATTGTTTCTCTCTGGTTGGAATATATTTTCTTCGAGCGCATGTTCACCTCACGTTAATAAAGTTAAGAAAAATACTTTTTTTTTCAGGCAGATAAGACGTGTCACAGCATGAAGAGCCAAAAAAGTTATATTCTGATTAACTGCTTTGGAGCATGTAAACACATCTTTATTGGATCACTTCATTCTGATTAAAGATTACATGTACGCTTAATGATTTCAGTCAGATTGAAGAAATAATGTTCTTCTAATGGCTTTCAGTCAATCTGTTTGAGCCCCATCTTTCAGTGCTTCTAGGCAGTGAGCAGCTCGTTCCACTCTTCAATGCTAACAACTTAAAAATGATTTCTTTCTCCAACATCTGCGAATGGCTTCTATGTTATTGTTCGGGTCAAGTAAAGGTCATGGCTATGGAAAGTAAACTATGGTTAAAGTGTGGGGAGGGCTAGCAACTTGGCTAAGGTTAGAAAAAGATAATGTGGTGATGGTTAAAAAACAAGCTACATAACTGTAAGACAAAATACATACTTCTGATTCCTAATGTGAGTGACAGCAATTTTGATCTTTTTTTTTATGCTTTTGAAAGTCTGATTCAATTCAGAATCGAATTTTGACTCAACACTATTTATTTTTTACCGACCCCTACTAGACAGGAATCATCCATTGCAGAGAAATCCAATATGAGTGTTATTTCTTTGGATATTCAACTGTGTAATAGTGGTTTAGACAGTGAGTTGTCACTTCTGGTGATCAGGTGTATAATCCAGGTTACATTTGCAGCATTTCCCTTTGTGTGCTGTTCTCCAATGGCAAGCCATAGTGGTAAGCTGATAAAGTTCCATCATTGTCATCTCAAGCAGCAAATAATGATGCACATGCACAAGAAAGGCAGCTTCCTTGTTGGCCCTGCCACTGCTGACCTCAGAATCAATGCAGCCATTATGTTCACTTTGGAAACAATGAGGCCTGAGACAATACAATGTCTTAGGCAATGTATATATTTGTCTGTATATGCTTGCAAATGCCTGACTGTGCCTTTCACAGAGCTGCCACCTGCTAGACTGTAAGTGTGTGTGTGTGTGTGTGTGTGTGTGTGTGTGGACAGAGTAAGACATTTTTTGTTTATATAATTTTAGATTTGCATTTGCTAATATCTGCCTGCTGGCATGTGCTAGAGCAAGACCCTGATTCCCTTCCAGCTCCAGCTTAGTAGCTGACATCTGGAGAGAATGGAGACAATTTCTCCACTATGGCTATGGTATTGTGTATAGTCAATGTTCTCATAAAGATGATAATTGAATACAAAGATTATTACAAATATAACTGTTACAAAACTATAAGTAATGGCAGTGACAAACGCAATGTTTCAGCTTTAGAAGATGTTCAGTGATGAAGGCATGGCTGTGTTACTGCTGCACCATTTGTCCATTCCAAAAGCAATTGCTCGGAAAATTTAAACAGCAATAACTTCTCAGTCATCCAAAGGAGAGCGCATGGGCACAATTAGGATATCGGAAACAATAATGCTTTGGGCCTGACTTAATTACTGTAATTTGTACATACCAGTCGAATCTTTACCCAGTAGTCTTCAGCACAGCATCCCTATAATCATTGGAAGAGTGCCAATAAGTTATGTGAGACCTTTGTTTGTAATATGGAGCCAATGACAACCTTTGGTATTGGGTTTTGTTGATTTGAATGGATGATTGAACTGTTCTGAAGGTAATTTCTCATCATTACACAACACAGGATTGCATAACGAAATGAAAGTTTGTAAAACTTCAGGTTTGTGATCCTTTTTCATTCTTCATCTGTAAAAGTCAACAAGAACTAGGCATGGGGATGTAGCCTTCTGAAGTATCCTCAAGAAGTAGAGTAATTTCTGAGCTTTCTTTGACTGATTTCTTTAAGTGTGGTACTCACTGTGTCGGTTCCATGGGGGAGATTGCAATGAATGTTGAGCTGAAATCAACAAACAGCATTCTGATATTATATTACCATAATATCTGAATGAAATGGATGTTGATGTGTTCTCTACACAATGTGACAGCCTTAAAAAACAACAACAACAACAGGGGTATTCCTTTAAATGCTAGCATCCCCAGTACTGGAAAATGTTACATCTCCAATGGCTACAAGTATAGACCTTATCCAAAATAGGACAGGGTATAATCTAAGTGAATGGCTAAGCCTGCCAAGGACAAGGGACTGCTGAGGAAAGGGTGGAAGAGGACTCATTAGCTTGTCAGCGTGTGTGGGTCTGTGCTAAGAGAACAGGCAGAAGAAGAAAGAGGCAGCAGACAGAAGGAGAGAATGCTTACCAGTAAAAAAAAACACAATTTCCAAATGGAGTCCTGAGTTGGTATAAAACAATCAACCCAGTAACCCTAGGAATGACGTTCGTATGGACGACGCAGCATGTAAGGATTTACATCCAATCCCAATGTTCAGTGCAATGTGGAAACATAGTTTGCCCTTTATGTAGTGATGTGGAAAGTAAGGAAGTGGAAGTTGGGGTGGTGGATGGTCATGTAGCATGTATGACTTTCATGTTGGAGGCTGGAGTTTGCGTCACAGATCTGCAATTAGTATTTGTCTTATTGACCATTACCACAATTGTTCTTGAACATGAATCCACGTTGTAATAGCCAAGATCTTTAACTGTCATGTGGGGATAATTAAGAAAGGGATTTGGTAAAACAAAGATGCTTTGGCATTGGACGAGGAAAGAAAAAAGTTTTTACACAGTGTAGTTGTCAGGAGTCTCACAGCCTGAGGAATGAAGCCTCTCTGTAGTCTGGTGGTACAGCAGCAGATACGTGTGTATCTGTTGTCAGATGGCAGCAGGGTGAACAGACTGTGGCTGGGTGGGTGTTGTCTTTTAGTATCTTTGGGCTCTGTGCAGACATCTCACTTCACTGATGTCACTGATGCTCTGTAGATGGTACCATTGATGTTCTGGTGGTTTTAATCAGCCACTGTAGAGCCTTCCTGCCCTTGGCTGTGCACGGACCATGCCAGGATGTGACTTGTATCTTGCAACTCATGAAATTAGGCCCACTGGGAGAAGAATTAACCACCACATAGCTCGAGGAGATTGAAATGACCTTTCTAACCTTGTTGGTGGTGCTGCTGCAGTGCAGTGTGTGGCAAAGACGAATCGATGTAATGACTGTACAGAAGCTAGTTAGCTTGGTAGTGAACAACCCGTGTCTCACGGAAGTGTGCAGTGCTTCTATGTGTTTTTTGTTTGACAGCTCAACTGCTGGCTTAAATGAAATTCATGTATTATTTTTGTCATTTTTTCCCCTTTTTCATCCTGTCACTTTCCCTTGTTGAGGTGGGGAGTCCTATAGAATTGAGGTAGGAGCTTGCTTCATCAGGTTTTTGCCTACAGTGACTAGTCCACTCAGATCTTTACATTAATTTATTAGGCACTGCACAGCCTTTATAATTTGCATCCATTTCATTCTAAGCACACATCAAGACACTGGATGTTGAGGTTTGAAAGCAAAGTGATAAAAGAGAGAACTTCCAGTCCCTCCTACTGCTGTGTTAACTACACATGACAACCCCTGCACTGTTTTACTACAGATGATAGCGATTTAATTATCACTCTGACAAGACTGGAGGATCCATCTTGCTGTGATGGGTGCTCTGGATTCTATTTGTTTTTGTCAAAAACACTTATATCATGAACACTTTTTTCAATTGACACATCTCTCAGAGAGACTACGACCCCGTCACATACTTTCAACAAGACAAATCAAATGCAGGATGTCTCTTTTTGAAGTAATGAAAGGCTTCAACCAAGTGTGGAATTTCCTTCTGACTTTGACAAACACACACACACACACACACACACACACACACACACACACACACACACACACACACACACACACAGTATCTTAAGTGACACCTGCTCTACCACAATGATTGCTGACATCTTAAAAGCAGCTGCAACAGGAAATATTTTATTTAGTTGTTTTAGTAATCTTGCCAATAAAACCCCTTGTTTTTTTCCAGATGAAATGTCGAAATGATTTGAATACATTTATTTCTCCATATGCCATGTGTCCTAGTGACCGTCGTTTTATCCCAGCTGAAGGCAATATTGCACGTCACCCATCTCAAAACTCCACTCGAATGTATGAGGGCTTTTAAAATATATCGTGGCCTGAAGCAGCTCTCCTCACCAACTCGTGGAAAGAGAATTTCATCAACTCAATTTCAAAAAGAAGACACTTCCAATTTCATGCCTATCATTCCTGGCCTCAGGGTGAAAGGGCATCAGCGGAGTGCTGCTGAGTACTGGAGTGGGCTCAGTTGATTTAAGCTGAATAAGAGGAGCCTTTGATGTTTCAGCTCAAGGGAAAGTGGTCTTTCAGCAGCTCGGCAATCAATGACGGCGGTCCTTGATTCATGTAATATATCACTGCTGTGGTGCCAGATCCATATATCTTGAAATATCAATATTTAGTGGCTTATAACTATCGTGGTGTTTAAATAAAGAATGCATCTTTAAGATTAAAGCAAAGTGATGGATTATTTCAAATGGTAGCTCAGACTTTCAGTTCTTGTTCTCATCAAAGCAGCTGCTCCCAAAAAATGTTTGATGAAGCAAACTTTTTTTGGAGATCAAATCCAAGGCTAATGGTAAAATTACAACCCAAACACAACTGTCCATTACAGTTAGCTCTCAACGTTTGCAGAACTACTTCTTGGCTCAACTTTGAACTACTATACTTAACACAAAAGTGCTTAGTTGTGGTTATTTCTGACAGTATGGAAGCACTGGTTTTTATACGCTTATGTTTGTGCCCTTTTGGACCTAATATTAGCAACACATGGCACAATCATGTTTTTAGATGTCAGTCCTTAATCTGGAGAGTAGGCTACAGAAAGCTATGAAAATAACCCTAGTTATGAACAGAAGCTTTATTTAACATGCATTTCATTCAATTACATTTTATGTCATATTTCTGTCCATTTTGTTTTTTTTCTATTTAAGGGAATCACTAAATCTCAAGGCTCCATATTTTATTGAATGAAATTTCAGTTTGATCAAGGATGATTACAGAACGTCTGACGTATGAAAATCCAGTTTCAACTTTTATGACCCTGCAGTTCAAAGTAACATTATGTAGAAATTGGCATTTTGTGTGATTTACCCTCTCACTGAAGTTACATGGTGTAGAAACAAGTATTATTACCATCAGAATGATTTTGAGGCTGTTATTTTTAAGGTAAAATAGTTGCATAACTTTACTTTAAAGCATGACTACATACATTTTGAAAACTGAAATGACACAAATGAAAAGCTGAGGTAAGATGCACCTTTGCTTATCGCAATAATGTTGTTGTTGTTTTTATTGTTGCTATTGCCATACTTGTTCTGGTATGACCAGTGGCTCAGTTGGGCTAATGTTAGCAAACTGTGGATACATATTGGTCTGTGAAAACATCAACCTGTGCCGCACCACCTGATTTT
The DNA here is from genome assembly GCF_040436345.1 of Pagrus major. Classification (NCBI taxonomy): domain Eukaryota; kingdom Metazoa; phylum Chordata; class Actinopteri; order Spariformes; family Sparidae; genus Pagrus; species Pagrus major. Next base: position 7,422,292 of record NC_133236.1, read on the forward strand.
CATGTGATTATCGATGATTTAAAATGATCTGATGTCATAAGTAGTTTTATGTGTTGTTCCCGTTCGTCCCAGTGTATTCAAGTCAGGTCGGTTCATCGCTGCATGCATGCAACACTCCCACTGGGGGTCACTCAATAAGAGAGGCTGGTGTTTGTGGACGGCCATAGTTTAGTATTGTGTCAGTCTCACTTCTACTTGGATTCATTTTAGCTTATTTAACTCAACTTCTAACTAACCTACGTCAAGGTAATGAATATAATATGTTCCCCACCTAACAGAAGCCTTCTTATTAGGCGATGCCTTTGTTTCATCTGAATTCTGTTTGAACAACTAAATGAACTATGTGGGTCCCTGCTCCGCTGCATCTCAGAGGAATATGAATCATCTAAAGGTCGTAAAATATGTACAATTATTTTTTGCCAGGCTTAATTACAGTTGCGGTTTGAGACAGTAATTGGCGACTGGGTACTTTTTGATCTTAAGCAGGGAAGGAAAAGCTGCTGCAGCAAGAACGAACATCCAGGCTTCGACCGGAGTGGAGGAGTGGCCCCAGATGAATTAGGTGGAGAAGAGTATGGTGTACTTGATGAGGTAGAATGTGAGAGATTGGAGAGGGAGAAGACCATGTGTTTCCTGGCTGGCAAAATAACTCCTGTACATCTGTGGTTTTCATCTGCAGTCTGCTTGCTGTCCTCCTGTAATGAAATTTAGTTAGCAGCTCTACCTACGGGATGTGGTTTCTACTGTGTGCTGTTACTACTACTACTGCAGATTCTTTTTTTCATATTTCCTATGAGATGTCATTGGTATAGTTATGCACAGTATCTGTGCACATTTTGATGGAGAAGTCCTCCTATTTCGCACAAGGCTCATTTTACCTACCTGCATTACAAACTTGCTCTGTGAAGTGTAAAACACATACTCTTTACAAGGCTAACAGAAAGATGCCACTGAGTTGCATTATGGGAAATGTAAGATGCTATCATATTTAGAGCTTGACCTATACTTGGGACAAAAATTCAGCATATTTCAGCCGTTCTTCTAACCTAGTTGAGCTCTTTCTTTAATGTGTCTCTTGACTCCAGGCCTGCTCAATTCAAGGACAGTATGTAAAACAGGAGTAATGTAGCCATATTTGAGTGTTTCCTTAGAGAAACTGTCTGCAAATGAAAACACAGAGAAACATATGTTTCAGTTCGCCCGTAGCAGTGCTTGAAGTAACAAAGTATTCACTTGTGCTTTGTTACACCTGAAACAACACCCAGCTCATCCCTGCAGCCAGGTGAAAAGAGGCTGAATTTTACCTTTTTATTTTGAAGCGTTTGGATGTTTTTTCATACAGTATATGTAGTGTTGCAGCTGAGTAGCTCTCCATCATGGACTGCCTGCGGGTTGTTTTTTGAGATGTAGCAGCAGATGGAGGTGGTCGTGACTGACGGTATGTTGTGTACTCAAATGGCGCTGGTAAAATAAGTTTGTTGTCTGGGTCGGGACGGTCTTCCTGCACAGTTACACACAACAGTGTTCCGACATTTGTTTGACTTAAAAAAACAGAGCTACTGTACCGAGTGAGCTGATCTGTCCTTTCTTTATTCACAATATCCTCTCTGTCAGCACTCATTTTCTCATCTCACACTCTTCTGTTGTTGTCAGTCACATAGCGATAGTGCAACTGAACGACACAGCTGTAAATGATTGGCTGTTCACGTGTCACTCATAGCATGCTCCATTATCAAGGGATATAACAGCCTGGGGCGTATTCGTTATGTGCTTTCCATTGGTTTGCATTTAATCCATACAGGTGAAACTATCAAACATTTTATTGAACTATCTTCTTATTGCTATAGATGATGCGTCTATTGCCAATACATAGTTATTGCTTTATTGCCCAGGCCTAATTTCGAAGGGGTTAAGTAACTCTTTACATTATGAGGGCATAAGGAGCCGAATAAACTTAGAGTGATGTATATGAAGCTGATCCTCCTCAGGGAACTCTGACTTTCTTCTTGTCCATTTAATAATCATGTGGTTCAGCGAGGGCTGACTTTTGTGTCAGTACAGGAGCAGCCCGGGAAGAGCGAGCACATAATTGGGGTGGCTAAGGTTCTAGCTCTCTGTCTGGTGTGCTTTCACGTTCTACTTTATATATTTCATTAAACCAGATTACATTGACTTCAAGTGTATATGTGAATGTGATAAATTAATATGTCAGATGCTCTTTTCTACCTATCCAAGAGGTTTGAACCCAGGTCTTTTTAAATGCCAGTCATTAAAATCAAAGTGTGAGAGCTCAGTGAGTGAGCTGTAATTCACAGCCACACTGCACTGCTGGGATGTGTGTTTTCATACCTGCTGCTGCTCCGCGAGCTGCACAAGCAGGTGGGTGACAAACCAGGAGCCAGTATGACCGGCCTGAGAAACAGTCGTGCGCCTCGTCTTCTCTCCTTCCCATTCTCGTCTCTTTTATTCTCTATTTATTTATTTCCCCTCATTAGTTGTGCGTGTTGCTCAGTGACCCGGTGTTCCCGCCCTTCGTCCCTCAGAGCAGCCCTGCCTGAACAGTCATATTTGAAAAGCTCTTGAGCCTCTTCTCAGCTGTGAGTGAGCACATTGCGGAGGGTGGCCTCGCTAATTGGACCTGAATAAATTGGGGGCGGCCCTGTCAGGTTCCACTTGGGCTCTGAAAGGGAGTGTGGGCAGGAGCTCTCATTTACCACATTGGATGGTAATTTACAGTAAGAGGTCTGGGAGCAGTTTGCGTCAGCACAGGGGTAATCAGAGGAGGACAGAGGAGGTGAAAGAGAATACGCAGGGACACCTCTGTCTGGAGACTGATGGTGGAGGAAAACATTTGAAGGGTGATGTATTTCACACTAAAAATGTACAAAATGTTGACTTCCAATCATGGTAAACACAGAAATGATACTTTAATTGTATTAATATATTTATTTGCAGTTGGAAGTGGATTTCCATAGTGGTTCTGCTCAGAAAACAGCCGATATGCAAGATGCTGCTCGTTAGTGCAACAGGTTGAGCAGCTTAATACCTGGTGATATTTTCTGGAGGAGGATGCTGCATTGTAGTCAAAAGAATGTGTTATTCTACAGATGCATGCCAGTTGCTGAAAATAAGAAAGTTAGTAATAATGTGCTCAGCCGTCTGTATTTCACATTATCCTCTAATCTTTATTCATTTGTTCGTTTGTCAAAGTTTTCCTCATTAATGCCCTTATATCATCGCAACGACAACAACAGTTACTTCAGGTGGAAAATTGGCAGTTGATTTGCATTGTGGAAATATGTGAAGTAAGCAGACTTGTTTATTTCTGTTGTCATTTTTAGTCGTAACTAACATTTAGAGATATCTCTAGTAAAACACGATGGTCCAGCCTGTCTGATGTACACAACAGGGCATCTGTTGCGTAAATTCAAGCCTTCTTTGGTCTGTGGCCCAACAGGTGAATAACATCTCCAACCTAACGTTAGTGACAGTGTTGTTAATAATGATATATGAAAGCATCAAACATGCATTTTAGATGAATGAGATGTAAACACTTTGAAATAACATAATAAAAAATAAAAAAAACAATACAATTGTATGTACGTGCGTGATGCTACCCAAAAGTTAATGTAAACAAAAATTGTGATTTGGTCTATATATGAAGAAATCCTTTAAAAATAAATATATAAATAATCTGTTTTTGATTTAAAAAACAAACACAAACAAACAAACAAGTCTTCTCTATTAGTGCTTGGCCAGATTCATTTGTCTCCATGCATGATGGACATACAGATCACTCACAGGTCAGTCTAAAACTGTATCACAGTTTAAACTGAACTATTAAAGCTGACTGTATATAGATTTATATCTTCGGAGCAGCTCATTAGTGCTGCAGGTAAGGTTCTCTACACTTTGCCAGCAGATGGAAACTTGATGCCGTGCCTTTCATATGCAGAGCTGTAGCAGCTCAAGAGCTGCGCTTCAGAGGAGATGCTGCTCAGAGTTAAAGAGAGCGAGATCAAGTGTGCTTCTCATCTGAGACTGTGACAGCGCCATCAGCTGAGGTGAGGTCAAAGCAGCAGCATGTCGTCATGAGGTGTCATTAATGGATTAGTTTATTGATTCATTATTTTAAGGACTTCTGGTGGAACAGATATTCATACCTGGATAATGTTAGTACATGCCTGTGATTTTTGTGTAATGGAAACAAATTTCAGTTGTTCAGTAGTTAACTGATTAGTTGTGGAGTCAACTTTTCAATCAAAGATGTTGATTTGCTTGTAAAAAGCTGTAAAATTCTTGGTCTATTGGACAGTTGTCTGCTAAAGAAAAAAAAAAAAGCTTAAAAAAGTTGGACATTTTGGGCGAATTTACTTAATTGCTTCAGTTAGGTAAGAAGATCAACATCACTCTCATGTTTGTGCGTTGATTATGCAGCCAGGAGGCAATTAGCCTAGCTTAGCATAAAGCATGGAAGCACGCGGAAACAACTAGCTGGGCTCATACTGAAGTTCAACAATACGTATACCAGCATTCATCAGCACAAACACAACATCAACAAACAAACAAACAAAAATGTAACAACATTTGTGGTTAAAGGGATAGTTGCATGCTTTAACTGTGTCTGTCGGGCTGCGTGACGTTCTGGAGTCTCTTCTCTCCTGTGAAGATGCCTGGCAGGAAGTCTCTGCAGCTGTCACTGATCACTCAGCATGCAGCTCCTCTAAAATCAAAAACTTGCACTTTTGTGGCATACTTCATGCTAAGCTAAGCTAATCTCCTCCTGGCTCTAACTTCATTGTGTATTTCCCAACATTTTGAATTATTCTACTTTGAACTATACTATAAAAAAATCTAATGCATTTTTAAAAAAAATCTTTCCTGTTTTTATGCTACTTGCTCCTCTTCCCTCATCCAGAATAGCTTCTGCTGTAATGAGCTGAACTATTCCTGTAGGTAACATGCCACAGGAAGCACATCATTAAGCTCTGTGCATGCTGTTGTTTTGCATGTGGCTGGAGTGGAGTGCTCATTTCATCCAACATGTTCAATTAAAACATTGAGAAGAGGGCTTTTAGATGGTGGGGAAATAATGGATGTCTTCCAGCCAATAAGAAAAAAGAAATCCCAGAGGAATTGGTAAAACGGACAGACACAGGGCTTAAAGTGCCCCGGCATGGTGCCAGATTTCCAGCCTATGAATCATTAAGAAAGAAAAACAAAGTCCACATGGATTTGTTTTTGACGTAGTTTAACCAATCATCTTCTGCGAAGCAAAGGGTGGTTCCACCTGCCAATGGTATGAGGCCAACCAACGAGTGCTAGCCAATCAGAGGCAGAGTAGGGTGGGTCTTGCCAAGAAAACCTGATTGCGATGTGGCAGCCCTGCAAATCGGCTCAAATGGGAGCAAAGTTTATTAAATCTGGCGAAGATGCAACCTTACTTGGGAGAGGAGTTATTAACAAATGGTGCTGGGCAGAGATAGAGGAAAACGGTGGAGATGGGAAGCCGTTCAGCACACAAATTGAGTTAGGCGGGTGCTTGCTTCTGCAGGGTGTGTTCGTAGAAGCTACTGTACGGCAGCAGCGGTAGGAAAGTGCTTGCTCGTCACGAATTAGATTCTGTTATACGAGTACGTTACCGGGAACGACAGCTACAGCTGCCACTGAGCCTTCAATGACCGACGTGTGTGCACGTTCATAGCAGAAGGAAGCACTTCAAAGTTGTCAACTTGACACTTTGAAGTTATAGCAGTTCTCACATGCATACTGCAATGCACATAATTCTATATTAAAGCACATACTGGACATTTATACTGTGCAATACTTTTTCACCCTTTCCCTTCCTCACAGTGTGCATAATATGCAATTCATACATAATTTAGGCAGACATACTGGACTTTGCAGGGTGCACTGTTGGCTCAGCAAACTGAAATTCTCATTTTAGTGGATTTAAATCCAGCTCCTCCCAGCTCTACTCTTCACTGTAATAGTTCCTGTCACTCCATGTTGCATACACATGACAGGACAGGCTGAAATTGTTGTGAAATGCTGAAAAAAAAACTTGAGCACCATTTTCTGGTCTACATTTTTACCTTTTTTGCAATGTAGCACTGTTAAAGCATGCTAAATTAGTTATTAGCATTTCCTGTTGGTAATGTACCTGCAGGTATACAGACAGCTATCTAAAAACGTGTGTATGTCTGTGTCTGTGTAATCAGATTTGACTTCTAGCTACTGTACGGCAGCAGCCCTCAGACTGGACAGAAACGAAACAGAACTTACCAAAACAGTCTTGGTTTGTCTTTCCTCAATCACTTCTGGTTTGGTCCAAAATCAATTCCTCATAAATAAAATCCTCAATTCACAAAGAAAGGTGTGAAAATATTCTAGCTCTACATGCTTTTCTCACCTGCTGCTGATGTCCAACTCCCTTTCGCTCCCTGGCCCTGTCTTCTTTCCCAACCTGCTGTGTCTTCTTGTACCCCAGCTCATAGCTGTGGTCAGTAAATCACCTCCATACTGTATCCCCCATCTTCAAACTGGCTTCTCTGCCTCAGTTGCATTCAGTCCCAGTCTGGTGTCCATCCGTGTTCACTGGGAGGCTGGCGAGGCTGGTTGAGCTGAGCCCCGATGCCCCGGGTGACTCTTGATCTGAGTTTGCAGTCCAGGCAGAGTCCAGTCGGCTACCAGAGCCACTGGCTCCGTAGCTAAAGGTATCTAGCTACAGCCAAGGATAGTTAGCAAAGAGCAAGAGTTGTCAGTTACTCTGGTGATCTTGTGCCTCCTATGTTTTTTGAGCTACTTTTAAAATCTGGTCATATTTTACAATTTACACCCTAAAAGGAGCACTATGTAGTTTTCAAGAAGAAATTCAAACTCAATATTTTAATATTTACAATATTAATGAGGTGATTATACAAACTTCTACCATTAGTGAATACACAAGCTGTTCTCAGAGGAAAATAAGGCCCCAGAACACTGTTAGAAGCTAGAAAGGTGGCAGGGTCCGCCACATATAAACAAAGAAAACAGTATAAACTGTGTTGTCCTTTAAAGTCAGTTTGTTTATTCAGTTTATTCAGTCATGAAAACAAAGAGAGTTTGATTATTTAGTTTGTTTAATCATGAAAACATTGAGTTTGTACCTAAAAATCAGTCATTGAAGATCTTTCTCTTTCTGTCTATAGTGCACCTTTAACTCTGGTTTTGGTGGACAAAATTAGATAAACACCTAACATTTAATAACAATCCATTACAGTACCCTCGCAAAGATGCTTGTGAAGCTTAAAACTTACATTTTTTTTGTTGGGACAGTGTCACATAGGTGTTAATTCATCTTTATGGTAATGTCAGGGGTAGTGATATGTCAGTGTTGATAGTTGTAGTGATAGTTTTGCCGCAGTAACAGATATTTATACATTTTCAGCATTCATACATGCGAGTTCTGTCGGACAACGTGGCTGCAGCTGTACAGAGTGTTCTAAAGTGTATCATGGGATACTTGTAATATATATTCCCACATGAACGAAGCCTCGGGAGTGTTGCCCCTGGTTGGATCAGATGGGTGTAAGGGCGGCCCCAGGGCACCACAGCAAGAGCAACAGATCTCCAGTCCCAGATGGGTCCCTCTGTCAACACACACACACACACACACACACACACACACACATGCACACACAATCTAGACAAACTACGATTGAAGAAGGAAAATAGTCTGTTCTACATTAGCATGGGAATTGAATGGATATGCTTCGATACATCTCAGTACACACACACACACACACACACACACACACATACAAACATATTCACTGTATAGGGAACATGTTCACTGAATGGAAAGCAGTCACAGCAGGGTATCCAGCAATGTACAATAGTAATTGTATATAATTTTCATTTTGCACGTGTGTTTGCATTCTGTCGCAGCGTGTCACACTAACTGAGCCATGAAATAAGAAACAGAAGGCTCCGGAGGATTGCAGGGTCAGGTTGACCTGGCAGGGTTTCTGAGATGGTGGACGGAAAAAAATGTGTCCGGTCTGTTTGTGATTGTAAACAATAAACACAGACGCTGAATATAATTAGGAAGCGACGAAATACGACAAAGTACAACAGAGCTGTTCATACAAGCTGGCCTGACTGCTCAGCAGACCTTGACTGAATAGTTTGTGAGCAGACCATTGGGTTGAAACAGCAAATAGAACTTTCCGCTCAAAATTGTAAACAGCAGAAAAGAGTTTGTGTCCAATTCTATAACTCTCCAGCCGACCTTGATGGGTGCACACAGCCTCTCTGTGATGGAAGTTGTTGCCGTCTGTGCATGGCACAACAACAAGAAAACTCCTGCAATTAAACAATTCTGGCTTGCCCGTGGACCCAGCATGTGCCTTTCAAATGTTCCTATATCTCCACAGTTGTGCCAACAGCGTGAAGCTGCTCGTTGATGATTGTCTTCTGCATGTGTGACCAGAATTGTTAATTAGCAGCTGCTCAAACAGATCTGTAGTCTTTCTTCAACGCAATCACCAGAATAAATGTTGGCTGTCTACTTTTCTGCAAGCTAATTTAAATTGTTTTATGTTGCAGCTTTTTGTTTCTTTAGATTTGTTTTTTAGTTCCGTGTTGTGACAGTGTTTTGCTTATGCTCTGGTTAGGTTAAGGCAGAGAAAGCACTTGGTTAGAGTTAGGAAAAGACCATGTTTCGGCTCAAAATACCTGGTCAAGAATATCAGTTTTTTGCTGCCACAAACTCGGCTGGATTTTTTTCCTTAAAAATATCCTTTTGTGTTATACTTGCAAATGAAACGGAAGCTGGTGGCTGAGTTGCAAGAGGCTGGGAGGCAGTGGAGCTGGAGCTTAGAGTAATGCAAGCTGTAGGACTAGCGAAGAGAGGCAAACATTAGACTCAGAAGGATCAAAAGGTAAATTAACAAGAGAAGTCGCTAGGCGCAACACTACTGTGAGGCCATCAATACCACGGCATGAAGCGGAAACCATCTGGCAGCCAGTGAGGAGAAGTCCAGGGCTTTTGAGCTGGTGCTGAGTAGATGGGCTGCAGGTGTGTGAGCAGCAGGAGCTCCAGCCAATCAGGGAAGCCACACCCAGCCTCTGCAAGACAACTCGGACCCTATCCAAAACACAGCACACTGAGAAAATACTACAAAGAGTCCATAATCATGACAAAAGTACCATTTTACTCTGAAAACTGTCCTGCCTTTTGGAGGGGGGGACAATATTGATATTGTTTCACTTCCAATCACTCAACACAGCACTGTGCTCCAGCTCTGCTGCCTTTAACAATTCACTATCATAGTGGATTTCACACATTTTTTTTTCTTTAGCATCCGTCTATTTTTGCCAGAGCAGCTTATGTCTGTGAAGTTAACGTTTTACTTATAATTATTGGCAATTTATTTGAAATTAATATGTCATTGTCTTCTCTTTACATACGTATTGTAAAAACTAGTTTTTCTTGGTATGTATGTCACTTCGCAGACAGATGAAGTGACACGGGAGACTGATTGCTATGTTTTCCTTTTCATGCCAAGATATAAGTTACATGTGGACGCTCTTCTGGAATGCAAGTGGGCATCTGAACAGTAATGTAGACGTGACAGTAATACGCTTCAAACTTCAAAGTGGTGGCATGCAGTGGACATCATTTTCAAAATAACATTGCTAAAAGGAACCCAGAGTCAGTATTGATCACAGTACAAAGGAATCGACTTGGTTTTGTGTTGACTGTCCAGGCGGTTCTGTGGCGTGTTTACTTACCTTGCTTTTGTCCACAGTGCAGGCTGCAGAGCTGGGCTGCAGTGGGAACTCCTCACTGCTCCTGGAATGATCAGAGTGCGTCAGTATGGGCCTGAGTGTTTGCAGACAGAGCAGGAAGAGCCTTTTATCCCCCAAATCCAACTTCTTCACTTTATATAGCTATATTGGAGCTGGGATTTTAAAAGTTTCGTGGACATCGTTAAGCGATGACATGCCAGTCGAAACCATGCACATAACAGAAGACCAGCATGCAAATCTTCATGCATGCTATCATGTTGAACATGTACTTATTTTCCTTTCTTCAACAAGGTCACTTGGGGACACAAGGATGTTTTTGTCCCGCTTTCGTGTTCACATCAGATTCTCATGTTGATGTCAGTAAAGTTTTATGTACTTCTAAGCGTTGCATGGTCGCTGGAATGACGTACATGCTTTTACTTTCATCTGAGTGCTGTCAGCTAACATGCATTAGGGGTTTGAGCAAGATGGGACAAAAAAGGGAGAACGTAAAGCTCAGTGTGACTATTTGTTTTTTAATGAGCTTTTTGTCCGTGTGGGGAGGGGGGGAATGTGTGCGTATGTGTGTGTGTGTGTTCTAGTCCATGTACTGCATACGTGCTGCATTGGTGTGTGTATGTACGTGTGCACAGCTTCCCTGCTGTATGTGTGAAACAAATGGATATATTTAGGTTTTGTCTTAGCAGCAGTTTTCTCGTCTCCAGCTGTTGAAAAGCGATTCAGTGAAAATGTGTTTTTCTGTTATTAGGAGGCATGTGGCCGTGTGAATAATGCATCCCGAACACTGCTTTGTTATGGCAGCGTATACCGTAACGTTCAAGGCCGGGCGGTTCAGAACGGCACCATAATGCATCACCCTGTACGCTGTTAAATATACATGAGTGGTGAAGTGGCTTTCTTTGTGAATAACATTAACTACAGCAGTAAAAAGCCGCTGCAGATTTCAGTAGACTTAGACATTTGGGTTATTCAGGTGATCACGGGGATTTGCATGGCAAGCACATTCACCCACCCATGGAGGGCAGCAAGCAGGCTTCACTGGTCGCGTGCCAACTCTCATGGAAGCCAACGATCGTACATGTGTTCAGTGATGATCTGCAGCGCTGTCTGCTTTTAGCAGCCAGCAGCGCCTGGTGCTTGGGTATGGAAAGCAACAAGAAACTTCATCATCATTTTGACATAGAAAGCTTTTCTTTTTTAATTAGGTCTTTTTCCTAAATGTAAAATAAATAATTTGTCATTTAAGTTGAATTTGTTGTGACATAGTGTGTATTTAACAGCTATTTTAACATTGTCATTATAATTACAACTTGTAAGTGATTTTTTTTTTTTAATTGAATCATTCTGACATATTATAGAGTTTTGGTGAACATGTTCAAATTGCCCATTTATTGTACACATCCAGCAGGTATAGAGCAACATTAGCATTCATTTGGAGTTATTCTTCTGTCTACCTGAAAAGGTTAAGCTAAATGTGTCTGTTGTTTGGTGCTGATTAGGCTGTTAGCTGTTCATTATGAAAAAGCTCTGTTACGGCAACTGTTGTCTGCTGCTGTTGGATATGATTTGGATGAGAGCAGTGAGACCAAGTCCAGCTAAAAGACACTAAAATGTTTTGTAGAGCTGAGATGAACTGCAGCTGGGTGAAAATTCTCTTTTGGTTTGTCATCAAGACTGACCCTGTTCACAATACACAGTCATTTGACTGAAAGCTGTAGTAATGTAGAAAACACAGCTTGTCATTATACAGAAAACACAACACAAAAGAAAATAGAATTAGAGGAATAACTGCACACACAGCCTCTCTTTGCCTTTGACTTCTGATGAAGCTGAGCTTTTTGTAGATGGCACTTTTTTCCTCTGCTCTGATATGAGTGCTATATCTCACTGATTCCTCTGATTCAGACACAGAACCAATTTTGGCTTGAAACACACTTTTTTTTCAATTTCATAAAGAAGTTTTTACAGGAGCAGATGACAGTGTTGCACGTCCTTTTGGAGACAGATTTTATAGCTACAGTTGGACTCAGATTCTCACACTGATATCTACTTCCTCATTTCTTTTTCAGTTATTCTCTAAAGAGCAATGTGCTGCTGATAGAAATACAAAGCCAAATAATTTATTTTTTAACAAATGTAAAAGCTTCATTAAATAATCATAATATGCAACATATTTCTACATCAAAATGTCTACAAGCAACTACTTGTAATTTATACATTTTGATGATGAAGTTATGTACTCCTTACCCGAGTGTTTCCTACAATGTGCTAACTCAGAGAAACATTGTTCAGGGTAACGATGCATTTCACATTGGCTATTATCAATGGCGTCATATCGTTGAGAGAACCCTAGTGACAAGACATAAATCACATACTGTGCATTTAAGATGAACGTCTGTAATACAGTGGAGGTGTGTTACCCAGTCCAATAAACGACTTAACCCAGGCAGGGAATAAGAATAAGCAGTGAATCATAAATCGCTCCTATAAAAGGTAAACAAGTGTTTTACAAACTATAGCATTTTGAGCGATGATACGCAGGAGACCATTATGCTTTTCTCAGTGTAAATCCATCATCTAGATGTCTTTTACCTCCCTTTCTTCTTCTTTAGAAGTGTAGTTACATAGTGATGAGGCCTTGAAATGCTGGTTCTGCATCTATTTCTCCATGACCTTTAAGAAATGAAAGGGAATTAAAGCAGCACACATCTTAAGCAAAGGCACGCACACATATATAAAACATACATAAGCACATCAGCTGTTTTGGCACCTTGTCATAAAATGTAATCTCATATCCAGACACTGAAATCAAGAATATGCAGCCTGTTGTGAGTTATTCCTTCAGAACCAGATTATACAACATTAATCCTGGTCATCACTCGCATGTGAGTGACTCACTTATTTTGAATAGAATAATAATGACATGGGATTTAAAACTGCACTAATTCATATTCTAACAATGGATCATATGGTTATGTCCAATGACACTGCTAGAGACATATCCACAAAGAATTATCACCTCACCACAGTTTTATGGGCCTTTCACCATCTTTCAGTCCGTGTTTTAGTTTTGTGTACCGCAGCTTTTATTGTTTTGGTTCTTTTTCACTGCTCTAGTCAACCTTGATTACAGCAGCAACAGGAAACTTCACCAAAAAAAGGCTCTGATAAAACCACTGTTCACTACACCAAAGAGCAGATTAAGTTAGCAACTAGCTGGCGAACATAAGGGAGCCACTAAAGAGCCAGCTGCTTCTTTTACAATGTAAACTTAATGGAAAAAGTATTTTCGGGCCAGTGTGCATCACATGACGTTGTTATTATGGTTTGGCAACTATGTCTAATTGGCTTCAAGCCTAATGCTGTTCTGGGGGGCCTGGTCGATGCAGAAAAAGCTGTGGCGTCCAAACCCAAAGGTGTATTCATTTCACCAATTTGTGTAGCTGTGTGACCGAGTATCAGATAAGAGCACGCCACAGTCTGGGCAAGTGTAACGGCTGAGCAGCTCTTTGTCACTGTATCATTTTGGATAATCCTCCACCAGAACTTCATTTTCTTAACACTTTTTGAAAGAGAAAAGTTGAAATCACAGTCAATGATGAATGCAGAAAACACAAGAAGTTGTTTAAGTAAGGAGAACATGCTTTTGGCTACATTCATTCTCTTCAAAGTGTATTTCAGTTGGCTGTGTATCTAAGCCTACTTTTGTAACATGTTGTGCAGCCTAGCTTTAAATTACCCAAATGGACTGCAAGTGTATGAAATCCCAACTTTCTGTTATGGATCATTATAAAACTGTTCCAATATAAGCTCCTTTTAACTTCCCTCAACTTTTTTATTTGGGAGAACAAAAGCGGGCCTTGTTGCTTAAGGGGGAGATGGGACTGGTGGAGGATCGGTGCCGAGGACTCTCACACATATTCTCACCCTTGCGGTTTGCCAGGCGGTTGTCTTGCTTCCTGCATTCGGCGGGCCGAGCCCTCCAGTTATTATGATAATGATGGAGCCCTGCCATCAGTGTGTGCTGCCCATTGTGAAGCTAAGCTCTCCATAATCTAGATGGGGGCATTTAGCCATTTGGAATGCTCGCAGATAGACAGATCTGCGGCGGCTAAATATAGGCTAGGCTAAGGATTTGAATGCTAATGATGATACCTGAGGTGTTTTCTTACACCTGTGGGCATTAAAATGATAATGTGGCATCTGCTACCCAACTGCCCTTTGGTTAAATATAGTGGGTTCATTCATGCAGCTCTTATATAAGAACAAATGTCATTCAAGCTCTATTTGCATGTAGTAATCATCAGCAATGCAGTAAAGGAGTAGAGTAAGAAAGAGAGGAACTCAAGTGCTGGTGCCTGACTCTCTGCTTCTTGGCATTAAAGCTCCATCAGTGATTTAACTGTGGATAATCGATCGCCCTTTGCTCAGCCTCTCTTCTCTGACTCACCCTCCTCTTCCTCCTGCTTCTGTCTCTCTCCAGTTGGTGCTACCAGAATACTCCATCCATGGGCTCTTCTGTATCATGTTCCTGTGTGCCCAGGAGTGGCTGACTGTGGGCCTCAACATCCCCCTGCTCTTCTACAACACTTGGAGGTGACTATCCAATCAATGTGTGTGCATGTGTGCGCGTGGGTGTGTGTGTGCGTGTGTGTGTGTGATCCTGGACTGAAGATAACAATAGGGCTTATGATAAACCGCCTTTTTGCCAAGTGGCTGTGTGTTCCAAGGAATTATGTCCGTATTGAACAATTCTGAAGCATGCTATTTACATTCAGTGCCGGTGTTCAGTGCCAATGCACAGGAAATAGTGTGCCTCCATGTAATGTAGCAAGGTAGTAGCAGTGTGAAGGACCGGGTGGTGGAGCGCTGTGAAGCGAATCTTGCTTTTATGCTGGAGATCAGAGTTTGCATCTTGTCCTGCAACTAATGTTCATCATTAACCTAACACAATCTTTCCATAACCTTAACAGAGTCATGTAGTTGACTAACCTTAACCTTTATGTATATGCCATGAAGGGTCATTGCCTCTTGGACTTTTCATAACCATGCCATGATTGCAATGCATTTTTTTGTCTAGGAATTAAGAATTGTAAGACAGTGTTTCGCTGAATGGTCCAATGTTGACTTCCTTGTCTTTCGATTGGGTTTCATGGATAGTACAAGTTTTTCTAGCATGTTCTCAAACCCAACAAGTCAAATACAGCAGCCTGGTCAGTTGCCCTACTTTTCTAATTCTGATGTAGTACTTTATCTGCTAGTGTCATTCCTGGAAGCCCCCCTCTGCTGAAGTAGTATAAAGCACAGGAGAGGTTTGTGTCAGGGGGTGCTTGGATGGGCATTCTGGGGTTTTTAGATTATGTTGCATAATTAAGTTAATTTAACGTAAATTATGTTGGGTAAGTGATGTGACTGACTGACTTTTAACACAAAGTGGAATATTTTCCGAAACTTTACCAAGTAGTTTTGTTGTCTAAACCAAGAGGTTGTTGTGCCTAAACCAAACCAAACCTTGTTATTTGACAACGGTCACAGTAATGTGTAATAACACTCCAAAACTCGTAAAATGTCAGAATATGTGAAATGTTTGTCAGCAATCTTTATTTTCAAATTCTAACCCGACGTTGCAAGTAGTTTTTGTGCATAACTTGACCGCAGTGCTCTTTACATGCAACACTGACACTCGAGGGAGAGGTAGAGCGTCATAGTTTCAAGCTTAAGGCCACTGACCAAGCTGCTGTATTTGATAAATTGGGACTGAGAATGTGAGAACACTGTTCTGCTGCTGTAAATAATCTCTGTTGTGACAAATGTGTCTTAATGCACAGTGCGTGTCTGTTTGAGGAACAGTTGTCAAAAACTACAACGCCCAGCTGTTTTAGGTAATTACTGTGCTTTTACTCCACAAATGGAACCTTGTATTTGTGACACTTTAGTAAAGATATTGTCTTTAGTAGGAACAAATGGGTTTGGGGCTGACAGCCACAGACAAGGTAGGGAAGTGTGGAAAAAAGTATTGTTTATTTCGGTCTTATAATGGGATTTGATGGCAATATGAAAAAAAGCCTTCTCATTTAAGCTTAGTTAGATTAGATTAGTTTATGGACTTGCATTTATAATTTGAATTAAGAGCAGGTTTAGAAAGACCATCAGTGAATATTCTCAACACATCCCCATTTAAAAACAACTGCATATGACAATATTGTGCATTATGTTGTATTTATGACATTGTTCATGTTAAAAAGTATCTTCACTAAGTTGGAGTTGGGCTGAATCTTCCCCCATCGGCACAGTTTAGTATCTTCCTTGACAACATAAGTAAATATGTAGAATCTCATGGAGGTTACTCCACTTTTCAGAATCAGAATCAGAATCAGAATCAGAATTCCTTTATTTGTCCCGCAATGGGGAAATTTCTTTGTCACAGCAGCCAAAGGACAGTTATTACAATAAACAATAATAAAAAAGTAAAAAATAAACAATATAATAAGAAGATAAGAAATAGAGTTGACTCGTATATACATAATATTTACAATATGAACACTGTTTTCTACCTCGTCTGTGGATCTCGGCCCCGAGCCTGTTGTTTCCCACTGACGGCAGACTCACAAATATATAGTTTGTTTTGTTGAAGTCTAAATAATTTACTAAAACAGCTGTTCAGTCTAGTTTTCAGCAAACATTACTCAAACAAGAGGAACTAGTACATTTGCTGGGGAACTCTTCTAACACACATTTGGTTCACTAATGAACAGTTATAGCAGTAGAACTGTGTTTGTTGGACTGAGTCAAAATAATCTACACTGGTGTGTGTTCATGGCAATAAACGAACATGTCACCTAGTGCAACAGTGTGGAACAATGGAGCTCTATGGAACAGAGAAATAAGTGTAATAAATGAATAGTTCAAAGCAAGTATATCAGTCTCGAGCCTCTGAAAAATAGGTCACCAGTCAGAGATCTTCAGATTTCCTTACGCTGCTCCTTCTTTGTGTGTTTCTGTCTTTGTTGTTGTTCTTCCCGCCGGTGCAGGTTAGACGTAGACTGCTGGCAGCCTGATTGGTTTAAGCTCATGTGCTCAGTTGGTGAAAGTGAGAGGAGAGGAGAGGAGAGGAGAGGAGAGGAGAGGAGAGGAGAGGAGAGGAGAGGAGAGGAGAGGAGGAAAAACATCTTGCTGTCTCATTAATTGGAGACTGTGCCAGATGCCCACCGGCTACAGATGCTGCTTCCTGCACAGCTGAGAGATGAGAAGACAAGGAAAGGAAGAGATAGAGGGTGAGACAGAGATGGAGGAGGGTGGAAAATGAAGGAGAAAGTAGCAGGAGGCAGGACGGTGAGGCAAGAGAAAAAGCCAATGAGTGATAGGAGAGAGATCTAATATTGACAAGGTGATTCAGAGGAGAGGGAGGGAGGGAGGGAGACATTGATGGTGAGCTATTTAAACACATACTTCATGGATACATACAGTATGTGATCAGAGCAATATACATGGATTGGTGTGTGTGTATATGTGTGTGAATGGATGTGTTACATCCATGGCCGGGAGGCTGCATTAAGACCACATTGACAACTTTGCTAGCAGCCTCAGCAGTTTGTCAATATAACTTGTATTGAAGGATGTCTTGTATCCAGGAACACCAGTACTTTCCAATTAAGGACTCTCTTAAAGGCTGACAATGTTACGGAAAAGACTGTTGTGGAGAGAGACCATTTTGTGAAATGATAAGATCCTTTTTGTTACAAGAAACACAAGTCTCGCCCAAGTCTTGCTGACAGTTTCTCCAAAGTCAGCTTTCCAACTCAAGTTCACATTTCCACAGTCGTCCTCCCTCAGCAACTCACAGATTTCAGAGTCAGACTTCTCCTTTGGCAAAACTTGTGTTTCTGGTTAAACAAGACGATCTTACTCTTAAACAACAAAGGGCTATCTAAGTAGGAGTCATTTCCGTAATGTTGTCAGACACTTCAAATAGCCTGTCAGTGACCAAAACAAGCACTTTTAGTGGAGTTGCCCCAAAGGATTACATTGCAGCTTTTACAGCCGTGTCGCAGCTGCCAGCTGAGGTGATCTACTGGACCAATCCAAAAATTTTGGTAATGAATCATTTACACAACAAAACATGTAAGTTTAGAGCCCTAGAAAAAAACTGAATTCCCTTTTAAGTTATAGTCGAGTTATAGTTTGAGCTCTCGACCTTTGTGTGGTGCTTGAAGTATTTGAAAAATTAACTTTGGATATGTCTTTCCAGAAACTTTGTGCCGGTTACTCTGGAAAGTTCACTGCTTTCATAGCAAACATTTGTTCATTACAAAGTAGTTCCACTAAAAAGTTCAGATTAAGGTCTGATCATTGTTCAGTAGAGTTGAAATGCCATTACTGTGCATTTTGCTGTTCTAATAACAACAGGAAGCTAATGATTTTGGTTTTGACCTCTGAATCGGCTGAATCACCAACACTGTCCGAGGTGCATTAGCAGTGGCTGTGACACGCTGTTCGTGGAGGAAATAAAGCTAAAAGCCTTAGCGCCAGTTTGCTGCAATTTACATCAAAATCCATCCTTTGTCTGAGTCATATCTCAGTCAACTCTGAACACAAAGACATGATACACATATTTTTTACAGTTACATATTACCCAAAGATATCATTACTCCTGCTTATAAATCATAAAAAAGACAGCACTTATAACTCCAAACCTTGCCTAAGAATCATCTTTTTTTTTTGGTTTTCTTCAGTATCAAAGTAATTCAGTAATAGTTGTGTGTTCGTCCTTCATTAATGCAAACAGGAACTACTAACAGCTAATTTGGCATACATTCAATGGTGCCAGTTTGCCAAAATGAAAACAAATACAGAGCAAAGCATAACTCACTGAGTCCAAGGCGACATTATACTTCATTTTTAAATCCCCCAAAGCACACAGATTATGGGAACATAGTCGATGTCTCAGTTTGAGTTTAAGTGGGGGCCTACAATGTCTGACTGGTTCAGAGTAACTGGGACATTATTTCAGGAAAGACGTGTTGCTGCTGAATGTGATTTATCAAAAATTAATTAGGCCTATTTACCTACAGTGGCATTATGAATGTCAAGGGATGGATATCTCAACCTTATTACATGAAATCAAAAACATCTGCATTAAGAGATACAGTATGTGTGTTTATTTGGGTGACCTGACCCTTTAATTAGATGGTAGTGGAGATTGTCAGGCAAACATGGGAAAAGTACAGGGGTGTAACCGTAGATGTTGGAGTCAGAGTACATGGTGGAGTATGTACAGCTGTGTCAGGATGCCTCTACTTAAGGGACAGGTTCACTGTGTTTTAAGTCTGCTTCGCTTGCTGTAATCATTCCTGCTGTTTATACAGGAAATTATATCCACTATAACTGATCGGGGACAGTTTTCATCCCGTGTATAAATGTATTCCACATTTTGTGCCTGTCTGATGTAAAAGTAAGGCTTCATCTCTCTAGGTTTGTGAAATAATGAGGGTGTCTTGCAAAGTTACAGCATTTTTAGTAGAAATGTCCCTCTTAGGAGGAAAACTGTGGATTTTGTCCCAATCTCTTTCATTGGAAACACGTTAGAACAGGTTCTTGAATGGCTACATCAACTGTGTACTGTTTCAATGTACACATGGGCATACGCGTGTGTATGTTCCTGGCGTCAGTAGAGAAACCTTAAGGTCTGTGAGGATATAAGTAGCTGGTCCATTCATGGTGCATTGTTTATTAAGAAATAAAAATATAAGTTTATGCCAGACAGAAAGCTCTCACAATATGTGAATGTGGGGGCGAAGAGGGAAATTCCATGAAGTGCTGGCCATGTAGTGCTGTACTTTCTTAGACTGATTTGGTTGCCAGCTGAATCCTTTTCAAAGTCTGCGTGTGTGCGTTTGGTGTGCGTGCGTGTGTGTGTGTGAGCATAGTGTGAGGGATTTCTCAACACTGAGCATCTTCATATGTCTATGACGTACGGTAAAGCAGGAAGTGTTTGTCAAGTGGCTGATACCTTTGCTCAGGGGAATTGTGGATTAATCATGTGAACAGTTCTTTTTCTATTATTATTGACATTTTATCAGCCAATTGTGTGTAGTAGCTTGTTAACTGTCAGTTGTTAACTTTGTTTACCTCATCATCAGTCATATGTGCATGTATCTTTTGTAGAAATACATGGCAGTTATATTCAGTTACTCATTACAAAACCCTCCTGTCGGACTCAAAATACATCGAGATGCATTTTCAACTTGCATTACTGAAGATTTCATACATGCATGAGTCATCTATTAACGGAAGTGAATTAGTGAATGTACATTGTAATTAATTCATGACAGCCAAATGTATGAACATTCCACAGTCATGAACAGCCGACATACATGAATTAACATACAGTATGGACGTGGATAAACCATCTGTCAACATGTGTTAAGACTGAACAGACCACATGCATATCGATGGCAGCTTCTTGCTTGGACTGCATTACCCATCATACTCTCAAAAAACATAATTTGACTGTTTAAATGAGTGAAACTCTCTGCGATGGGCTCAAATGAGTGAAAAGTAACCAGCAGTATCCATCTGAATGCAACTTGTCTGTTACATGAATGTACAGTTAACCATTGTTACAGAATTCTGTTCATTTGTATCAGCTCTGGGGTTAAAGACAAAGTCCCCCCTGTAAAAAGTAATGAGGCAGTTGTGTATCAGAACATAAACAGCCCTCTCTCAAAACACCAGGCAGCAGGGGAGATTCCCTCTTCATGTTTCCTCATGGTGGCTTTCCTTGAGTACTCATTTTTAGTATGACATATTTTCTGTTTCATAAATCTAACAGCCCCGCTGAAATAAGTCTCACTGGGATGTAAAAGCTCCAGGAAACATCTTACAATTCCCCAAACCCGTCCTGCTATTAATCAGCGGCAGGTTTTGTGTTTTGGTGACATTGCACATCTTCATTCCACACAGCTTCAAGAGAGAGAGAGCTGCTTATGTTTACAAATATTGATTATGCTAAAAGCTGAGCAAAAACACATGCAGATTCTATTACAGGGGGGATTTTCTCCTCAGCGTTTAAATCAGTCAGCGGCTGATAAAGGGTCTTAATTTTAAATGGGGGAAAATGCTTCATTGAAAATTAATTCCAAAGTTTTATTGATAAAATGTTTGGATGATTTTTATGTACAGCAGTTTAGTTGTATTCACTTCCTGTACTGAGCTGACTGGATTTAGAAACTTAGAATGAACCCCAGCCTTGATACCTTCAAAGCTGCATAACTGACCTGGGTGAAAATATATTTGAATACCCATTCAAATATTCAATCATACTTTTGTTTATCTTGAGTGGAACTGATATTTTGTACCACAAGATAATTCACACAAATTGCTCGATTGAATCATTGCTAAGCCCTTCTCTCTTCACATACACCTGTCAAGTTTTCTATTTTAGCATAGCACACAGCAATTCAAAGTGATAACAGTAGTAGATGTACCCCTAAAAACGTTAGAAATGCATGTCGGCTACAGTCACAGCTGTCACTAGCAGACGACTAGCATTCTGGCTCCCAAGTACTACTACACAGTGTATCAGTCCCAGGCAGATCTTTTTTTTAAGTGAGAGGCACAAAATAAAATACTTCACTAATGACATGCTACTTGGCTATGAAAGTAATGGTAGTGTACTAAAGAAGATAGTAAGCTTGTTAGCATGCTAACAGTTTCAACTATAGGAGATCCACTGCTCAATCCATTTCTTATAGGCACCCTGCTTCAAAATGTGGAGAAATCCAAAGCTTGACACACGTTTCGTGCCTAGTTATGTAAGCTAAACTATGGACAACCACTGTTCAGGGAAGGGCTTTAGCAAATGGTCAATCTCCACAAACATATTCAACTACTATTTCGCCCACGTCTGCTGCATGATAGTGTCCACCTAACTCATCATGCCATTTTTTCCATACTATTTCCTTCCCCATTTCCTCCCATCATCTCCCCTGCCTTCCTCCCTCCTTCCTTTCCCCTCCCCCCGGGGTCTGGAACGGGTCAACTACCCGCGATGTGGTCTTTGCCCTCTGTGGTAGGTACTTCCATTCTCCAACGGACACTAAGGAGCTGCTCTACGACCCAGCATCCGTGATGAACGGTGACACACTCAAGTTCTGCCTGAAGGAGGCCTGGTGCAAGCTGTCCTTTTTTGTCCTCTCCTTCTTCTACTATCTTTACTGGTGAGCACTTGACAGGCGGTGTGGGGGGATAATTGGATTACATGTAAAGAGATTACATTAATCTGATTACAACAGCTAAAGTAAAAACATTGCAACTGAACTGAAGCTACTTAAAAACATATTAAATATGCCCATTTTTTGAAAGGAAATGGTAAATAAGTAAAAGCTGGAAACTGTGAAAATGAACACTCACATCATGTGTTTGATTCCAACCCTCTTGCCATCATGCGGTTATTTAACTTGGTTTGATTCCCCAGCTCTGAAGCAATGCGAGTGCAAATCACTGAATAAAGTAACCATTTCTCTGGCAATCACATGCAAGTTCTGTGACATAGTGTAGATCTGCCAGGTTAGTTAAGCTTCCTGTAAGGCCCACTACTGCTAATGCATGTGATGTTGAGAGAATTTGATTCTTTACTTCATTGACAAGGACAACAAGAATGCTCAGGTGGACAGCGAAAGGATTAAAACGCTATGCGTTGGTTAAATGTTCAATATTTTGTGTTCTATACATAATCCTGTAAGTTATGATATTTTTTAAATTGCCTGTGCAATGTTTACAAGTTGCCTCACAAATGTTTTTGCTAAAATGTTTGACTGTTACATGATAATAATGCACACTGTTCCTGTCCATGTCTAATAATGTTATTAACGACTGCGGATTCTTGTTCCATGTGTCATGTGGGTGCTGCAGTGTGTGGAACCTGGAAATATCCCTCTAATAGGTCTTATCAATGGAACACTTAAAGGTACAATCCTTATATATATTTTTTTACCTTTCGTGCTTTTATAGTAAATTGAGACAGAATAGCATTATTCTTTTGGAAATTTTACCCCAGTGATCTTCCATATAGGCACCACAGTTCTCTTGATCTTGATCTATATAACATTTACTATTAATTTGCCATTGAGGACTGTTGTGGCTATAGGGATATTTAGCTTTAAACTAGCTTGAGATTTCTTTGGAGCCATGTCAGCTGCAGATTGTAGCTTTTTGATGACTGAGCTCCAAGATTAATATTTTTCTTTTAACATTTTTGATGATTATTCCATAACACAAAAGGATTGCAACTTTAACATGGAGTTGTTCTTGTATGTGTGTGATAATGCTGTGACTAAACATTGTACAGATGCTTTATTATCCAATTGTTGTACAGAAATGATGTGATGTTGATGTGTCTTTTTATAGGTTCTTTGCTAATTATGATGTTTATATGTTTATCACAGCAATATCGCACAGGTAGAAAAGCAACATCATGGGTAATACGTCGAGTGATGTTCTTATTCTGGTTTTCATAAAGAGTAGTATCTCTACAGTTAACCTGAAATTACATCCTAAACATAACATAATGCTTGGAGATGAGGTACTGCTTCTTGTTAATTCTTATATTTTCAAAGATACACTGAATTGTTAGAAAAATGTGTGAAAAACCTGACCTCATTCTCTTAGCGAAAGCACCTTTTTCCTACAGCTAAGCTATTATGATTTGATATTATCATGTATTAAGATAAGGAAGATTGATTTTCAACACATAAATACATGGATTGAAAAACTTCTGAAACAAGTACACAAGACACAGATTAAAAACTTAGTAATTTTCAGGTTATAAGACTAAAGATTTCTTTTCCACTGACAACATCTGTTAGATATTACAAATACTATAGACAATGAGAATACAGTATTCTCCCTCCTGGCATGGTAGAGTGGTAAAAACTATGGTAAAAAGGAAAGAAAAAGAGCTTGTGTTTTATGCCTATACGTATCTCATCCATTTTCATGCCTACATCAATCAGTAGAAGTGTGTTGTAGGTTCAGTGAAAAAGAACCTTGTTATTTAAAGGGCCATGCTGGTGGTTCTTAGGTCATTAATAAATAAAATGTGTACTTTACATATTTTAGCTCATAAGTGATGTAAAGTATACATGTTTCTAGATAATGCACTAAAATATATTTTACAAACAGATTGGTGTGACTTAATCTTGATCTCTTTCAGAAAACACCATGCAGGTTGCAGCTTTATTAAGGGTGCAGTTTTATATTAAGATTTGGGGCCCAGTAGTCGTGTACCTTCAGCACGATTGAGTGGGCCTCACTGGACACTGAACACTGAGTGTCTGTGGTAGTAAACCAAGCATTCATCATGAACTTATATCATCTTGCTTCTCCATTCCACTCCATCCCACCCTGCTCTAGCTCATGTGGACTCATCTGCTGTTTTAGAGACCCCTGGCAGCAGCAGCAGCAGCCGCAGCAGCAGTGAGGTACTTCGCTACGAAGCAGGGTAATGATTGATTCACTTTCAGTTCCATCAAGTTCAAGAGGACGGGTTTCTTAAAATTCGACTGCCAGCCTGTTCCCAGTAGATTGCCAGTCCAGTTTAGCTAAGTACTAGACTAAAAATGTTTGTGTTTGGCCTCTGTTACCTCCCAAGATACGCAGAGGATGTTTGTGAACAATCTTTTATAAACTGATTGCATCTCTTTTATCATCCGCCACTGCATGAGGAATTTCTGATGAAAATATGAAAATTATACAGTAATGACAATCATTACTGCTGAAAATGTGTCACCTGACGCAATAGTTCATGTGTCTTGTAACCACCCACACCCAGTGAAATATTCAACCCAAATACTTTTTCCAAACTGTCAATGATATGATTTATGCACTAAATCAGTGGAGTACTCTTTTAATATTTCTAAAACTGTCCATTAGAGTAACGTTCTGGTTCAAGTGTGACCTGTTGACTTTTTGTTTCTTTTCTAAATGAGTCAATTTAGATAAATGAAGTGGGGGTTTATTTACAGTCTGTGTGACTCACCTGCAGTGACCAGTCGCGCTGGTCCCTAAGTTGATTTGGTTCTAGACATGTGGCCATATAATCAGATCTCAGCAATTACTCTGATTCTTATTTCAGATACACCAGGGGTCCGTAACAATAAAAGGAAAGAAAGAGAAATAAAACAAACAAGATAAACTTCCTTCCTACAAATACATGAACCTTTCTTAAATGTCTTCTACATAAGGTTCTTATAATCAGTGTGTAGGCCTAACCATGGCGATGGTCAGTATAAACAGTGAGCCAATATTAAATGAGTTTATACTGTATATATATATATGTATATATATATATATATATATATATATATATATATATATATATATATATATATATATATATATATATATATATATATGTATATATATATATATACATATACATATACATATATATAGATATATATATATATATATATATATATATATATATATATATATATATATATATATATATACCAGTGTATAGAACTGATGGAATTGGAAGTGATACAATCTGAAACCTGCTTCATGAAGCCTGTTTCTGTTTTCTTACCCTGTGGTACCGACCCTTCTTCGTCACTGCTCCCCAAAACCCAAACACACTCCAGTATTGCTTGCCTGCATCTGTGACCTAAAGATCCTTCACGCCCTCACAATAAATCTTACTGCCCTCACACACACACACACACACACACACACACCCCATGATGTATGCACACAATGAAATTGTGCATGCCCTCACAGACACACAGATGAACACACGGCTCCACCTGAGCGCTCACCTCCACATCTGTGTGACAGGTGATTTAAAATCCTTTTTGGTTGCTCAGTGAAGCTTATCTGTTGCAGATGATCCAGTGGAATTACTCTATAACTCTTGATTTTGTCCAGCGGGGCACAGCAGGAGGACAGAGGCACGGGTTCAAAGGGCACTGAGCACGCCTCGGCTAAATATATTTCTCATATAAATTCACCTTTTTGACACATTTTTGTGTACTAAGTAAATTCGAATTCTAAGTAAAGAAGACACCAGTGCACAATGTATTATATTTTGTTTCAATATAAAAACTAAGAGAGAACCTCCTTGTTAGTCTTCACAGGTCCTACCTGCCCGTCAGTCCCTGGTGAACTCTGTGCTGTCTCAGCCTCCTCAGCTGTAGCTCCTCTGACACTGGCTGATAATGAAGCCCTGTCTGACAAATGGAAGTTCCCCCTCAGAACGTGACTTTTGACCTTTACCTTCCAACTTCTTCCCTTTCTCCTCCTCAATTCGTTCCTGTCACAGGGCTGCTATGTGAAATGTGATGTACTTCAGTGACTAATACATTTCCCTTCCAAGATACATGTTGGCTGCCTGTCTTTTCTCAGCTCGGTTTAACCCCTGTGGTTCCCTCTATATGTTGTTGTTTGCTGCTACCTGTGTGCTATCTTGCTGTACATTTACGGGTCTAACCTTTGTATTGTATTAGTTGTCCTTCCCATCCTCCCGGGCATGAAAATCTGGCCTTTCTATTTGCTCACAAACATACACACAAGCACACACACATACACGCACACACAAGGTTAACCTCGGCTCATTAGCTAGACAGCTGCTGAAAGCTAATGGAACATGAAATAGGCAACATCTGTCACTAAAGTAAAGCGCAAGATATGAATTTTTTTTTTTACAGGCAGTGGATGGGCTTACCATAAATTATTCCTTAATTAAGGTAACATCATGAACATGTGTGTATTTCTAAAGTCATATTTATATATGGGGATGAGCAACCTAGTCAGAAAATCCATCTGTTACTATTATTGTGTTTTCACTGGTACAGCTACTGTACTATGGACCAATTTGTGGTCATTAAAACACAATGCATTTTTCAGTGAAGCAGTAGCAAACGTGTTCATTCAATGTTTTCGCTTGTATCACAATGTTCAGTGACATGTATGTGTTTGACAATGGACTACATTACACTAGGATGTATGTTGCTGTTGGCATTTATAGGTTGTGAGGAAAATGTCGACTACTAAAAACCAGTATTATTTCAGTATGACAAGAAGTTAGCAAATCAAGTTAGCCTTTTTGTGATGTAATGTTGTTAGTCCGTCGCACCGGCTGATTAAAAGAACAAACACTGCCGGCAGCAGATTATATCAGCTATGGTTAATTAACATTAATGGGGCGAGAAACTTGCAAAGAAGACCAAAACTGAAACTCAAACACTATCTAACATCACTGCACCGTTGGGAGTGGGTGCTGTGTATTTATAGTTCAGTCATGCACAATAGAGTTGTGAATCTTCTCCAGGCCAAATAATCAAGAATGATCAGTTTCAGAAATTGGAATTAACCAGTTAAATAATATAGTTTTAATGACTTTTGTACATTTTATCAATAATTTCAACTGATCAACTACGTAGTTGTGAATCCGGACCTCAAGTATGTGGATCAACTAGCAATGTCAGTCTGTTGGTCCACCACTTTGATCCGGACTGAAAAACCGGCATTTGATTAAAATATCTTGACACACAGTGGAGGGGTGCCTGTAAATTTTAGTACACACATTCATGTTCCCCAGGTCAAAATTCAAATGGTCTAATACTTTGGTTAATGACTAAATACCTGTAAAATTAATGACATTTATATCAGCCTCAGTTACACTTTGTGTTAGCTAAACTAAGATTGAACACAGTAAACATTATACCTGCTAAACATCAATATGCTAGCATGATCACTGTGAGCATGTAAACATGCTAATGTGTTCATGTAGCTCATGTGCAGCCTCGCAACATGTTTGTATACTCTCAGTCTTGTTTAAACTTGCGCAGATTAAGAACTAGATTCAAATTTGAGAAAATGGTATTGAACCCCAACCACAGTCACAAACCAATAGCCAATACTGACAGCATTACTGAATCTCTGTAATAATGACTTTAGTATGTGTTGTACTTCTGAGCAGTATATCAATATTACATTGTTATTGTGATATGAGTCTATATACATATATCATCTTAGATTTTGGATATCATTATAAAGTGATGTCATTTACTGAACTCACCAGACTGTTCTACTTAATACTTTTCTTTACACACTTAATCATTATATCCACATCACTGACTATTGTTTATCAAAAATGGCATTGTGCTGATAGTCAGTCATCCCTATAATGTACAATGTAATGTGTATGCATGTATATGTGTTCAATATATAATGAAGCTACAGAGTGTAGAAGAGCAATATGTCAATAACCATGTTAAGCACACATTTGAATGCATCTTAAGCAGCTTTAAGCAATAAAACATGTTAACCAGTAGTTTTAAACAGTATCACAGTAGGTAGCACACACATTCATTAGAGGAAATTACCTAAATGATCTAACATGTTTGGACACAGCTGTGTTGACTTTCTATTCAAAAAAAGAATAAAAACAAAAGAATAACACTGCATAGTCTGCAGTAGATGTTGTGGATACTGATACTGTTCAGTGAAAATTACATAACAGGTGAATATAATTTGATTTGCCTTCCTTTGTGTTTCACCTCACACATGCATGTGCTGCACTGCACTCTAATTAGAGCTACAATAATTGGATGTGACCTCGCTGACGCAGGGTTGTGTAATACGTGTGTAATAAGGTGTCATGTAAAGAGCATGTGTTCAGCACTAATTCACCTCACATTATTGGCTCTACTATTCAAGGGGACTTCATTAGACTTGGACACATTTATAGTACAATCCCTGGTCTAATGGCTGGTAACACTTAACACTGATAACAGCATGCAGCCCACCTGGACACACGAAATTAAACAAATACAGAGGGCCTGTTATTGTTCTGCTCACTCTTTGTCTGAGCATAAAAATATCATATAAGGTTTTGAAAATACATTATTATAATAAATTATTTCTAAAAGAAGCTGTTACTAATTTCCAACATATGATCATGTGCAAAGGCGTTTTTCCCCCTTAAATCAAGATAATATGATAAATAATTAATATCTAGCAAATTAAACAGCATTATATTTCATCCATAATCACACAGACCTAAGTGCCGGTTCTCCTCTTTCCTGCACTATCTCATATAACAAGTCATATTTTAGCATACATTATGTTTAGTTAATGTCTAATTAGGCTGTGAAAGTGAAGGAGCTGTAATTTAAAGAGCTACAAGTCAATCTACTAATGATGGAGCCAGTTCTCCGAGGTTTTAATGGGAGGAGGTCAAGTCTCTGAGGAGGCAGCAGCCTTTCACTCTTGATCTGTCTGTCTCTCTCCTCACATACTGTATATCCTCTCCTCTCTCGCTCTCTCTCTGCATCATATTTTCTCTCTGTCCATGGATATTCATGAGTCAACAGAGTGAACTTGCAGTCTTCTCACCAGCAGAGATTAACGGAGGTGTTAGGAGCGCCGAAAGGCCTCGGGGATGAATACAAACGTTGGGAAGCATTAGTTACTGTCAGTGAGGTGCCTATCTGTTCTTGTCAACTCACAGCTCAGTGAGACAAGTGTTGGATCCCCAATCTGTGGCTGTTACTGTGTCATGCCGTCCTTTATTAATCTGTTTTTTTTCCCAGGTAAACATCACACATCACTGTGGCTTCGGTCAATAAAAAAAAATGGAAAGAGAAAATCTTAATTCTGGTGAAATCACTCAGCAATGTCTGCTTTACAGCTTGTATACATGCTCATTGCATTACATGATGCTCATCTGCTTCTGCTTTTTTCTTTTGCATTAAGTGGCAACATTTCTACAGCTGCAGTCTTTTCAGAAATGAATCAAACAGCACAAACATGCCAGGAAGGATTGTTGTTTTTACACTTTTAGGTCATGGTAAAAACCTAAAAATGTAAAAATGAAGACAATATTAAGACAGTTGATGTAGAAGTTATTGGAAACAGGAACAAAACATTATTGTTACAGTTTTATGTGTTATAAAAACTGTATTTCAAGATGGTTTGTCACAATATTTATTATATTTATTTATATATATTTAACCACTGTGTGTTGCTGTAGTTGCAGATAATAATCCTTAAAATTGTTTTCAATATTATCAACATGGCTCAATGACTGTCAGTCAGTAGAGTAGAGGTGTGTTCAAACGTGTTGCTGGAGTGTTACTGCAGCCACACACAGTGAGTGGACTGGAACATCACAGCCGTCAAGATAAAATGTTTCCATCAGAGCGGTCTATAACTCATTTAAATGTACACCAGTGTTTCTAGACTCATGGCTGTGTTCACACATACTCTTTTATTGCACGACAAAGCGTTGTAGAAGGCTTTATGTGAGGAAAGAATCTGCTCGTTTTAGCATCTGTGTTCCTGTGATTCACATATGATCACACCACTTGCTGAGAAATGACAATACTCACTTATTACAAAAATCTTTTTTTTTAGTTGTTGTGAGAAACACAGATCTTGGTATCTCCTGTCATTGACTGATTGGAATAAAATAAGTTCCCATCAGCCATTATTCTTCTGAAGGGGTGAACTCTACTTTCTCTGCTCTGACCAAAAGCTTTAAAAAGCAGCTGCATTCTGAGCAGGATGCCAAACTAGCGCATAATACTAAGATTCAAGATTTTACAACTCTGGAAAGCTATCACAACGGCCACAACAGTCCAGCTATTAGCCTCCATCTTGATGGTAATAAATGACCAATGGTGAAAGAAGTATTCAGATGTTTCACTAACATAAAAGTACAGTGTACTCTGTTGAGCATTAAACTCCATCTTAATGCTGACAACACACTGTCAACGTCCAAATAGCGAAGGGGTGGTCTACATGTTATTGACAGTGTTGAGTGTAAATTACTGACATTACTGTAGATCGCCCACAGAGTCTTATTCTGTCGAAATGACGGACTACCTTTCGATTAAAAATAAAGAAAAATATTTCGTCAATGACGGAAAGTATTTGGTTACAGCGACCTCTGTTCACACCTGACCACTGTTCACACCAGCCAAGCAAGTTTACCACCTTGCTTGGCTCTAAATGTTTTGTCCCCTTTGGCCAAGGACATTTTCTTTACCTGTGTCCGTGGGTTGGTTGTTCTGCAGGAATACATACAAACTAGGCCAAGTGAACAGATTTCCCTGAAACTGAAACTCAGCTCAGAAAAGACCCCATTAACAGATAAAGGGATGGATCCAGTCATTTTTTTTTCATGCAATAATGCATGGATCTTGATGAAAAAATCAGATGTATTTAGGTGGATAGTATCTATGAGTAGTCGATCCAGCAGATTTAAATGTAGGCATGAATGAGTTAAAGGGGACTGTTGGGCCTTGACAGAGGTATGCGCTCTACTGAGTACCATTCTGGTTGCTTGAATTTGCTAAAATGAATTCAGCCACTTGCAAATGGACAATTGTGTTATTTCTTTTGTCAAAAGTTACATAATCGTGCTTTGATCCATACTATTATTATGGCTGTTACGCTATAAATCACAGCGTGGCTCTCATGGAAGGCACTAAGCATGGTGGGATTCCTCACAGTCTCTGCACATACTGTAGGTAGAATACCACACTGATTAATGCAGGAGAAGAAGCGTTATGCAATCTTTCAAAAAACAAACAGTATATGTGAACACAGCATTAGTCTGAATAATGCAGATTATGACAGAGGAGCTTGAAAGGGACGTCACATCTAAAAGGTAACTGTCAGCAACTGAAATAAATAAGTCCACATCTTTCAAGTAGGCAAACAGACCCACCACTAAAGCTGCAGCCGGTTGAGACAGCAGTATTGAGATGAATCAGCAGCAAAACTAACTATGGATCAATGAAATGTTTGAACACACACACACACACACACACACACACACACACACACACACAGTGCTCGTTATCTGAATGCTTCAAACAGGCCATTGAATGATTTGTTATGTAATCTTCACTCTGTCACCCCCCTGCCCGCCTGTCCAATCACACGAGCGTCAACTCACTTCCTATTTCCTGTTTCTTCTTCTTGTGTTTCAGTATGATCTACTCCTTGGTTACCTCATAACAACTGATATATCAGCAACTGGAGAGAAACAAAAAAATAAAACACCTCTGGATACACAGACTGCCGTTGTCTCGAACTGAAAGACAGGAAATTTAAAAGTTAAAGATGAGAAAGAGAAACATTTTGTCGCTGTGAAGCCAAACGACGAACTGGATGGAGGTCGGAGCTTCTTTTCTGCTTCGTCTCCTTCAGAAGGAAGGACATGTTTTACGCTCAGCTGTATATAAAACCTGAAGACTAAAACTCCTGTTTACAGTTTGACTGGTCATAGAGGGATCCGAGTTTATCACTGCCTGGCCAACGTTTGTAACACACACACACACAAACACACACACACACACACACACACACACACACATCCACAGCCTTCTCTGGAGTGCTACCGTACTCACTGTACAGTAGCAGCGCCGGTAGCCCAGAGGACGGAGAGCACAGTAGCGTTTGCACAGTTTGTCTCAGGCACAGCATGGTGAAGCACTGTCCAGCCCAGCACAGCACAGCTCACCGACCCTCAGTCATTCCTCCTCGACGCCTCGCCGACCGTAGCTTCACCGGTGAGTCAGGAAAGAGGGATAGATGGACGAGCGGATGGACGGATCACACTGTACAGAAAAGAGAGCGCTCAGGGGGAAACACCGGAGCAGCCAGATATTTCCCCCCGGACGGCACATACAGTCCATGGCCCCTGGGCTTTTCTTTCTAACATTACGTGAATGGCTTTTGTGACGTGTGCATTTTTGGTGTATTCTTTAACAAAAGGCATTTCTAATTGAATTATGATCTAAAGCAAAAGGTATTCTATACAGCCTTCTTAGTGTTGTCCTAGTGTCGTTCTATTGTGGGAAACTTTTCTAAAATCTCCAAACTGACACCTGTCCAAGCTTTTATAGTAGAGGAGCACACATTCTTTGCACAAATAGTGTCTTGCACAATACTCCGCAATATTTGGCTACATATTAGAGATCATTTATAATAGTCTAGCCACACAGGTGAAGGTCTTCCAACATGAAAAGAACTATCCAGCCCTGTTCGAAGACGGGGAGACAATGTGAATCTTTTCTAGCTCGATTTACACCACGGACCAAAATGTTGTCTTTTCAGTATTTAATTGATTTATTTATGTCTATTTGTGAGATACTGAGGGCTTGTCTTCATGCTCTATTTTAAACGAAATATCATTTTTCCAGTGTAACCACGCCATGATAAGAAAGAATGAGTAGTGAATAAAGCAGAAGATGTAAAAACGTGTCTTCTCTCTGATTTGTCTCAACGCAACCGTAGCAGATGGTGAAGTAATACGACTACTACAGGCCATCACCCCTGCAGCTTCAATCGGTTCAGTGTCCTGCTCACAGGCACTTCAGCAGGGGCAGGTGCTTGAACCTGCATCCTCCACATGTAGCACAGTTTTCTAAGCCCCAGACCACTCTTTAGATCTTCACACGATGAGCTCACTGCGTAAGCCGCCGCCACTCAAGGAGCAGATGGGAATGCCCGATTCTTGTTGTTTTCTCTTATTCTAACTCAAGCATTTTCTATCCTTACTGTGTACGTGACCGACCAAGTTGAATTTAGATATTGTTTATGAAATAAAGTATTTTAAAATCAAAGTTTTGGTGTTTTTATTAAATTATAGATATACACTTCTACTCCTTGTACGTTTTTATACAGTGTGTTGTTTTTTAATATGTTCCTTGTGCATAAGATTCATAACCACCACAGGGGAGCAGAAGAGGAACGAGGTGGGGGTAAATTAAATTATGTGCATATTCACTTCAAGTCAACACGGCATGGTTAGGTTTTGAATAGATATTCAAATATTTCTTCACTTGATAAAATCATAAAAAACAATAGGAAGAAAATGAAAGAGCGTGAGTGCACCTGGTGCTGCAGCTGGGTACAAGAGTGCAGTTCTTGGAAACATGTAATGCCCGTTTACACTACACAGATTCTAAATAATTTGTGCCTTCTTGTAAATTCAGCATTATATACATTAAGTTTTGTCTTTCCTTGTGTAAGTGTCGTAGGATAGGAGACAGCTTTTGCATAAATTGACCACTGTCTATAAGAGAATGACAAAATACTTTAAATATGACTGTGTGTCATTGTGAAAGATGGTGTGCGTGTGTGTATGTGTGTGTGTACAGTTGAGCAAGAGTCCAAGCTGTGGCAGACCATTGCTGACAGATTGGTGACAGCCTGTCTTCCCAGTACGCACCTGGGTGCTGTCCACATCGCTGGCATATATTTCATCATAATTAAACCAGACACACACTGCTGACCTTTTGGCCCCTCATTGTGTGTGTGTGTATGTGTGTGAGAGAGACAGAGAGAGAGAGAGAGTGTGTGTGTGTGTGTGTGAGTGTGTGTGTGTGTGTGTGTGTGCAGCCTGGCAGTGATGTATTTGGATTAGCCCCCCTCCTGTACCTCCTCCTCTCACCTCCCTCTGTTTCTGTTCTCTTCCCCAAATCCTCACCAGCATCCAGCCCTTCTCTTAAAGCTGTGAAATGACATTGAGCTCTTGTCCCGCAGCTCTGGCACACTGCGCTCAGCCGTCCGGAACCCGAGGTTTGCCTGTAAAACTCTGTTTCTTCAACTTTTCACAGTGAGGGAGCCAATTTTAATCTCGCTCTGCATGGGACTGAAGCTCACTGATGCATATTGGTACTCTCTCCCTGTGAAGGCCCAGCAGAAATAGGCTTTGTGACTCACGATGAGTTCAAACACGTAGCTTTTCAAAGTGTGAACGCAGGATGGTGAGTCAACTTTTGTAGAATGGACTGACATGTGACACAGGAGAGCAGTAGTTATTCTGTCAGGAACTTTACAATGTGACAACAAGGCTGATGATTGTGTTGTGTGCTGGTTGTCATTAACTGACTGACTCGCTCAACACAAAAAGTACTTGTGTGCACAAAGTTTTAGGGAAAGCCAGCAGTCGGCGCTAACCTTAGTGACAAATACATCACTTGTTTCTACTGTCCTCTTAATACAATTCAGCAGGTGAATTGTAATGAGTAGAGCTTTTAATGTGACAGGACAGCAGCAGGAAGTGATTGCTTTGAATTAAATCAAAGGTTACTGTAGTCTAGCTCTAGAGGAGAACTTGATGTGCAGAATCTATAGAGACTGACATGCTGATCCTCACTGTGTTTAGGTTTTTGTTAGTTGTTAACTGTTCACTTTTGTTTTACTTTCCTCTTCCTGTCTTTGTCTTTTTCCCACCCTTTTTCTGTGTACAGCTGTGTACCATTAGTTAATAATGTCTGCGTATTTAAGCCTGTTTCCCCCTCACTCTTTGTTGGTTCGTCAGTGTCCCCAGTGTACCTGTTCCCCAGTGCTCTTGTGCTCTATGTTCCCGCTTTGTTATCTGTGGCTAGCGCAGCAACACGTCACATAAAACAAGCACAGCAGAAACTGCAGACTGGTCGGACCACCATGTTTAAAGAAGATCTTAGTTTTTTTCCTTTCCTTCAGTGTGTTACATGGGTTCTTGTGCATGTAAAAGGTCTTGAAAGTTAAAAAGCCCAAAGTCCACGCCAACAGAAGCTCCTCTCTCCCACAGAAAACACGGCTCCTGAAGTCAATCTTTGAATCAATTAATCAATCTTTATTTGTATAGTCTCCTGAAGTGCCTGAAACACTTCGTCAGTAGTCCCACCTTTAATACTGTGACTCCTTGACATCGTACAACGTCATTGTGACACACCTTTGCAGTACTTCTGCCTACTGTATATTCACGGACAGAGCTGACAAAGCCGTGTTGGCTCAGGCGTGTATGAGCTGACCAATCAGAGCAGACTGGGTATTCAGGAGGGGGGACTAGAGACAATATATAAGACTTTAAGTGAACAATAATAATAATAATAATAATAATAAACAAAGTATTGGCATAATGTAAAGCAATAACAGTTTTGATGTTGTGACGTCTATGTATTCTGTTGCAGAGATATTAGGATGCTTACCAGCTAGCCCCGGCCCATGAAGCTCCTGTGCTAGTGGTGTAATCACCTACACTCCCCTGGTGCTCTGAGCTCCAAGTTCAGACCAATAGCTGCACAGCTACCTGAGCTATAACAAGCTAATGGCAGTTAGAGTTAGAAGTGTTTAGCCGTACGTCTTGTGATATGCTGCCCATTCTTTGTTTTAGGTTTGAATTCTACAGGTGGCCGATTCTTACATATTGCACCTTTAAGCCTCTATTTTGTGTCTGCTTGATAATTATGTGTTATATCAGAATGTATCTCTGCAACTACGACATCTATTTGAATAATCAAGGTATCATAATAAAGGGAACACTGAAGTATTTATTCAGATCTGTAAGTATTGGTATATATGTCACTGGGTTTGAGTAAATGAAGTTGGCACACAGCATAAATGAAAGATTTTTAAAAAGAATTACAATTTTAGAATGAATCTCCCTGAGGAATGATGCAGCTGCAGCTCCAAATCTCTAACAAACCATTGCAAAATATCTGAACATTACCTCTGCCAACTCTTATGCTAATAAAGTGAATCAGAACAAAATTATAGAGGTTTTAGTACAGAGGACTCAGGCAGAATCTCCAAATGTGGCACCATCTGTGCCATTTAAAATTTTGTTAGGTACCAAACTATATATTTAACTTACATGTTACCATAGGTGCTCAAAAAATAGCCCAATTGTGCGCACACTCGGGCTTAACAGTTAAAACATTATCCTTACGGCTGAAAATGACAATAGAAATCAACGGGTTTGTTAATATCACATATCCTCGCAATCCAACTCAACCGCCAGTTGTCTGCCCGGAAGTGACTGTTGTTAATACAAAGTCATGCTGATTCAGTCTATACGATAAAGTTCAATCTCTAATTTCTCCCTCAGACGTGTCTCTCTTATGTTGCACTGACACAACAGACCAGTGTCTTGCTTTGTATTTAAGAGCCACTGAGTCAGCTTTTTGTCTTTGTTCTTTGAGTCCTGTTCACTGACTCAGATACTTTGTCCCCAAACACCTCCCAGCTTTAATGCCATCTGAACACTTCCCATGGAGCTGGATTCCAGTTTCTCACCTTATCGCAAAAACTTCTGTCTTCCACTAGTTTTTGCTTTCACTGCAAGTCCTTCACCATCTTCCACTGTGATCCTTTTATCCTCAGACACACTCAGACAGAGAGGGAGAGGGAGAGGGTGTGGGGGGGTGGCACATGCAGCTAAGCATTATGGGCCTTGACACGTGTGGTGGTGCTGTCCTGCAGCGCTGGGCAGGCAGTCTGTCAGTGTCCTGTGTGCTTCAGATGGTCGTTCTGTCAAACTGCACTATCCATAACATCCATGGTGAGAGGAGGGGGATTTCACCATCTGGTCGTCTGTGTCTGGATCAAGAGAAATGGCTTTGAACCAACAGTTCAAAACTCCTCTGACCGATTGGTCAATTTTAAATAAAGTAGTGCAATTTTAAAATAATAACAGCACAGGTCCTGTTTGTTATATTTAACCATAAAACATGAAGTTAGGGAATTCCCAATATAGACAGTGATGAACTGTCTTTATTGCAACACACACACAAACACTCGCCCAGTTTTGCACATCCCACTCACCCTCTCTTCCCTGTTGTCTAGTTCTCACTCTGCATTTCTATATATACAACTTTGTCTGCCATCTTTCTGCCCCCCACCACTTCACTCTCTTTATCTCCCTTAAGATTTGTTTGCCTATCTGTTTGTGTTAATTAGTGGCCATCTTTAATGCAGCCTTTGTTGATGAAGTTGTATGTGCAACTCTTTTCTGTAAACTTTCATGGCAACTAAACCGTTTGTCTTCTTCTGGCAGGCCAAACAATCTGCCAAAAATGCAAAGTGCATCACCTACTGTGTGTCAGAGCTCAAACAGCAACTGCAATCAGAAACAAAACAGTAAAAATGCAATACGCCTCAGGACAGCATCAGTTAAACTGCGTGGGATGTGTGTCCAACCCATTCGCCAGAAACAAATGTTTGCAATGTGCGTTTCTGTAAAACCACAAATGTGTTGAAACATTTCTTTATGCTGCAACTTCATGTTTTCAGAAACCTTAACTGCCAGCATTTCATCCTGGTGACTGGTCGTGTCCCCTTAAGTTTAACTCGTAATTAAACTTAACAGGCATACAGGGTGAACTTTGATAACTATTGAATCATAAATTCTAGGATCTGCAGTACAAGCAGACTCCTGGCCCATGTTAAACCAAAGATCACCATCCACAAATCACAAAACCTGGTTTATCTGCACTCTCATATATTAAAAAAGCTCTTGCGTAATATATTCGACTCGATCTTCTTTCTGATAAAATTCCAGACGTGTAGTCATTAAAGAGCGGATTGATGAGGGTATAATACAAGTGGAGAGAGTTCATTATGATTCCTTTCACAACACATTTGATCTACCTGCCAAAAACAAGAAGAAGAAAAATGGGCACCATGGCAAACTGCAGCAGGTGTTTCCCATTATAATGTAGAACTCCTGGAATCCACCCAACACTAAATATTTTTCACTGTTTATTAACTGCCCGCCTGTCGTAATCACAGCCAAGTTATTTACCCTATGTTGAAAAGATTAGCTTTCTTCAGAAATGATTGTATAAAGCTTCTATGCTACCTATTGTGAACTTAACTACCAACTGCTAAACTAGATCATACTCATTTATTCATTCATTCATTCAATCTTTATTTAACTCTCGAAAAATCATTGAGGGCAAGCCCTTTTCTTCAATGATGTCAAGTGCACAAATAAAGAAAACATAATAGGTGCAAAAATGTGATAACAAACAGAAACAAGGAACATTATCACAGAGCGAATAAACAGAAAGGGTACATGAAAATGATGTCAGATAAGAAGCAATATGATGGAATACCAATAAATTTGAAAAAGGTGCTTGAAAATAATAAGAAACTGCAAGCAAACGAATGAAAGAATAATTAGAGTTATGTTAAGGTTAATGTTTTCGGAACGTCGCTGTTCTGTCAAAAAAAAAAGCATTACCATTATCTTTCTAGGTGATGTTTCCTACATCGGACTGGTGACTTTTATACACTTAATCCACTGAAATGTGGCAATAACAGGACAGGTTTCAAGTGTCTACCACTGACTTTGGAGAAGTGTGCAAAACGAACCCATCTTGAAGAGCTCTTGTACCTTCACAGCCTCTGGCAAAAACTCCAGTGATGCCATTGTCTTCTTCTTCTCTAGGTTTACTGGCAATGACGTTCTTGTCTTCTTCCTCTAATGGGTTAACGGCACACTGGAGAGTGTAAAGGCTCATTTATGCGCAGTACGTTCTTATCAAACCTTATATAGATACTTCTATGCGTCTGTGAGAGACCTGGCGTGGCCTCCTCACGTAAAGGTGATCCGGGCAGACTAGATCCAGGTAAATGTAGATGAAACCACGAGCCAACGAAGCTTCAGATGCCAGAAAAGGGCTTTTTATTGTCCAAACAATAATGAAAATAACCACACATAATCTGAAGGCACAGAAAGGGACAGAAAGGCAAACAATGGCGTTAACATAGCCTCACACCAGGCTACTTCCTCTCAGAGTCCCAGGTAGCTGAATGAAGCTCCCTTAAATATGGCAGCATGCTAAGCCCAATTGGGGCAAACCATTAATGAGGGGGAACACCAAAACCATAATGGTCCACATCTGCCATTATACACATAAATATCCCCCAGAATAAACAATACAAAATCCCCTTTCGACTCACACAATATTTAACCTGTCACCCTAAAACCTCTGCATGATAATCACCCACACCACTATACAATATCAAAACTAACACCCCTGAGTGCCCTGGGATGCGCCCCCCTGGCCCCGCGCTCGATAAAGACCGCCCCTGCAACGGCGCTCGCTTCCGCAGAGGAGCAGTGGAGCCGGACTGTGAGTGTATGTGAGTGTATGTGAGTGTATGTGAGTGTATGTGAGTGTATGCAGGACCAGAGTCTTTACCAGTGAACAGATGAAGAGCGGGACGAGTAGTGGGTACCTCACTACACGCCAGGATGATAGAAAGGAGGGAAAACTGTCACAGGTGAGTTGTGGGTGTGGTGAGTGTGAGCCGCGGCGCACCGCGCTCCCGACGCCGGTGCACGGCTCACGCCACCCACGTTAACAAAACATGACACAATACCCACATATCATAAACAAAACCATCAAAATAACCTAGTCATCGAGTCCTTAGAATAATATGTGGGAGCGTGTGCGGGTGTATGCATGTGCGTGTGTGTGTGTGTACATATGTCCGATTCCAGTCTCTCTTCGCTCCCTCGTGGGCCACGCCACACACTGGCGTTCACCCTAGGAGACTGTGAGAAGGGGGGGGAGGTTGCTCACCTTCCCACAGCGTCCTTCACATTGGCATGGATGCTAAGCAAAAAAGAAAAAACACTAGAGGCCTCCGCTCAGAGTCAAATCGGACTTGCACAGCCCTTCACTTCCCCCGTCCAATCTCCTCACAGCTGTTCTGTAGAAACTGTTTGTATCTTTGCTCGGGCGAAGTAACATTATACAGATGTTTTAAACTTCTCACCAACACACATAAAATCTCATAAACTCTCTTTCGAACTTTCGCCATTTTTAAAAACTTCTTCCTCTTTCTCCCATGGTCGTGTCTCGCTTGACTGACTGGCTATGCTGCTACACTGCCCCCCATGACTACCAGAGACACTGCGCCGTTGGTCCTTATCCGTCAGCTTTCAGAAAATGTGCAG
Organism: Pagrus major; assembly: GCF_040436345.1. Classification (NCBI taxonomy): domain Eukaryota; kingdom Metazoa; phylum Chordata; class Actinopteri; order Spariformes; family Sparidae; genus Pagrus; species Pagrus major. The sequence continues at coordinate 7,462,841 of NC_133236.1, forward strand.
AAATGCGGACAAAACGAATGTAGAGTATGGCCAGAAGGCTCCGTCCAAATCTACATGTGTATCTAACATTGAGCATAAATGAGCCTTAAAGCTTCCCTCCACAGTTTAGGAGTAGTTACTAACTCATCTGACTGCATTTACCATCATCACTGATTGTTGTCCGCCCAAAATATGGCAGAGTTCTCCTTTAACGCTTATCGAACAGTTTGTGGCCTATGCCTTCATTGAAAAGACCTCACAACTATAGTGTTACGAGTGTGTGAGCTCTGCCCATGAGGGTGCATGTAGCTTGCTTGGACACAGATGCTGGGCTCTCTGTGGGAGTGCTAATTACCAAAGATATGTTCCTCTCCTTGACGCTGAGCTGACCTTCAGTACTGTTGCATCAACCACAAGGTTGGCAGAGCTCACAGAGCTCCCACACACTCCCTGGCTCACACATATTGCTGAGAAATACTGTTACTCTCCTACTTAGTCAGGGGAGCTGTTTGTCCATGGCCTTTCACTCAGAAACAGCCTTAGAGAAGAAGTCCTCCCTCTCCATCTGCCAACAGCTCAAGGCTGAAGGTGCACTGGAGAGAAATGGGTGAAGACTGATCAAGATGTAATCTAGCAATAACTGTGTTTACATGTTTTACTAAGAAAGCCTTCCTTGAAGTCCAGGTCTGAACTTGACTTTATTCAAAGCTGCACTTCAAGTAACCCCTCTCCTCACGGAGCCCTCTTCATCCAGCTTCAAAGAGCTACCCCCGAACTGCGCTTAATATCCATCTATTGTTGAATAAACCACCTTTAAACCTTCTCCAGTCTGGTTGTCCGCTGTTGGGTCCATCTACGAACATTTGAACCGTCACCTAAACGTTCATTTAGTAGGCAGTGCGCAGTACATGCTGATTTAGTATAGTAGGTAAGTATTTTGGGGTTAAAGTGACCATACATCATACAGCAGCTCCTTTGACCCATACGTGATGTAAACAATTACATGTTTTCATTGCAATATTGACACTTTAATGCAAATAAAATCATTTTTTTGAACATTTTAATGTTACATGAAAATGACTTGCCTTGTGATATGTAATAAACAGGTTGCCATTTCTAGGAAAATATGTAACAAAACACTAGTAAAGCTGGTTTTGCAGAATGTCTTTATTTTCCTGACATTGTTCTCAGTTTATGCACCTGCACCAACAGTAAAACACAACATGCTCTTTATGTGAGAGTAACAAACACAAAAGTGGGAAAAAAACAAGCTTGGCATTCTTTCTCCAAGTCTTTATCTGTTGGCCTGTGTTCAGCTGATCATTAATTACCATTAAGAAATGAACATGTTTCATGTTTGAGCCAGCATTAGCCTTCATTATGGCAAACAACACATTTCACAGGTGGTATAAATAGAGTTACAGCTGAGAGGGTGGAACCCAACCAATAATTCAATAATCCACTTTAGTCTATAAAACACCTCATCCTCAGACCAATGGAGGCAACACAGAATACTGAAAAAGGCTATTGAAAATAACAACCATAATGGAAAGACTGTTCATAAAGCGCACCATTAATCTCTGAGAGGCTGCCTTGAACTTTAAAAACTCCACTCAGCTCATTTGTCAGAAATGGGAACACAGTCAGTGATTAACGCTGAAAACAGAGTTGCCTCTTTGCAAGTGTATTTTTTAAATTGCTATGTAACTTAAATTATTGCAAAAGTGTAAAGTACACAGCGCACTACACAGTACACATGTCTGTTGGTCCATATATTTATAAAACAATGTAACATTTATTATAAGGGCTCTCTTGAAATTACAAAAAAATGAAATATGAAATGAAGTATGAAAAAATAATCCATTCTAGTATAATTTTGTTTGATGATATGTTTAGGTTCACTCTCCACAGTCTCTTCATCATCATTTCCAGCAGCAGCAGCCAGCTGTTTTTACCAACAGCAGCACTGATCAACCAACCAGTAGCTGGCAAACACTGAGGAGAATTTAGCAGCTAGACAAGTAAAAAAAAGGTTTTAATGTAATTATTAACCCTAACCCATACAGGTGCAAATCCCCCCAAATCCCCAACATTCAAACTTGCGCAAGTAACGTGACACAAATATTTTCTTAGCGTTCGGTCTGAACACGGCATAAGGGAACCTGATGTATCTGACAAGGAAATTATGCCAGACTACAACACGATTCGGCTCAGGGCAGACTGGGATATCCCTGAATTGTCTGCAAGCTCAAGCTTAAACATCCCCATCGCCAATAAACCTGATTGTGGTTAGTATCTGAATGGACAGTGATGGCATGTTTTCTTCTTGACTGCCGTTCCAACTGTTGAGTCCCAAGTGACCAGGAAATGGGCCAGATGGGTCCTGGTACTTGGTCCAACACTTTATCAAATACTAGTCTTCAATGTAGGCTGGAGTCAAGAAATAGGCTCAAAGAAGATCACTGGAGAGGTGCAGCGTCTGGTACAAAGGAGTTTATTGGGTTCTACACTATAAATCCTTGTAATTGGCAAACTATAAATGTGCCGACAGTCCTATACCCCCCTCCACTGTTTACAGCTGAGTGTCTGACTTTCTTACAGTTAGACTGTAAGAGTACTGACAAGCCTTATGCCCCCCACTCACTGTGTGTGGCTGAGATCCTCTCAATGCATGACTATCCTCCACAGCGCTCTTACAACATACAGCTTGAGCTTCTAATCTCACCGGATGATATATAGGTATTCTACACTCTGTGTGTACTCTGCACACAAGATACATGTTTCTTTTCTCTTCACACAGAGTGTGTAACAGAGGATTATACTTGAACACACAGTATAATAATAGAGTTCTACACAACAGTAACACAGGATTATACTTGAACACACTGTATAATAATTTACACAACACATCACAGGCCCAGTTCAGCACACAAATCCATGAGTACAGCTCTTGGAAATCGAAAGCGACACATCAGCCAGTCATCATCATATGCAAGAAAATCAGTACGGTTCCTGAAAACCCGCTCTCGCCTAAACTGCGATGTCCTCAAGCAACACTAAGCAGCTATTGTATCATGTGGCACAGCCATTACGCATGGCTACAGCCCTTATATAGTGCTGTTTAAATGACCTGATCATAGGTCATGCCTGATTGTAATCTTACTCCACAATAATACAGAAAAATAATCTTTATTTATAAGCTGATCATGTGTTTATTTGTTATTTACATAAAGATCATTATCACTATAGTTTTTGTAAAGCATATAGTGACAAACATATTTACAAAAGACATGGTTTATGGCATGGTTTATACATTTGGCCCTAGATGTCACTGACTCGGGTTGGGATAAGGATCAATCCAAACAAACTGACACTGAGCCTCCTGATTTAAACAAAGGAACGGTTTGAAAGATGTTTTCACTTGTATTCCCACAACTGCGCGTCTGGCTACAACTCTGTACAATGCTTTATTTTGGGCTGTATAAAGAGATGCTATGTGTGTGCCTCTCATTCACACAGTAGACTGTGGATGTGGGTGGGAGTGTTGTGGAGGTTGTGTTTACTTGTTAACAAAGAGTCCTGGGGCTGAATCAGGCAGTTGGCGCCCAAAATAGACCCTACAACCCAGACTTTCTGCTTGTGCCTGTGTGTTCTTGTCTTCCTGCAGAGCCAGTGGGGATGACAGAGAGCTAGAGCACTGTAGTTAACAATGTAACAAGTTTGAGGCCTCAGATCAGCAGGCACAATCCCTGTGGGTAAAGCGATGGACAAACAATCACCTCCTTCAAGCTCCCAAAAGAAATCTAACCTCCAGTAGCTCCCATGTAGCTGCTGTGAGCTGTCAGCAGTACATGACTGCAGCTTTAGTGGGCAGACAAGACTTTACTGAAAATTGCACTGAGTGTGCAATGTGTGTCGATTTCTGTCAGTGCTTAATTATAATTGGCAATTAATATTTGTATTTCCCTCTTCTGACTAAGTGATGGATTAATCAATGCAATCTTAAAAAGTAATCACTTGATTCAACATTTCCATTTGATGATGGCTTAAATTTAAAGATGTGACAGCAGTATCCCACCCATAGTTTACAAAACCGACCAGCAGAGCAATAACAGGAGCTTTAAAACTAAGTGCAAAAGCTAAACAAAGTACAACCAAAAAATCAAAAGGCAAGGTACAAACCAGGAATAACATGGGGACAGGAACGACGGGAAGATGGAACAGAGAGACACTGGAACACAGGGGCAAAACAGAGCAGACGCAGGGAAAGTGAACAGACAAACTGACAGAGACAGAGGGGAGGACCAGGACCTAAACAGACAAGGGCTGATTACTAGAACACAGGTGAGGAGCAAAAAAGGGCAGGAAAATGGACAAAGGGAGGAAATGAAAAGCAAAACATGAAGGGTTAGACACATCTTCTTCCATTGTATCTTCACCTGCACTCTGTGAGAAATTTCTTCAGTTTTTTAATGACAAGATCTCTGCTATCAGATCTATCCCCTCCCCTCTTACCTCTGATCCTGCTGCTTCTCCTATTTCCTCAGTTAGTTTTGAGGCATTTAAGCAGGTGTCGCTCTCTCTTCTAACCAAAATAGTCCAGAAGCTACGGCCATCTTCCTGTCCCCTTGATAGCATCCCACCCCGCTTTTTAAAGGATGCTTTTTGCACCTTAGGGCCTTGTATTGTCGACCTGATTAATTCCTCTTTGATGTCTGGCTGTGTGCCGGCTGCTTTTAAACATGCTGTGGTGCAGCCTCTTATCAAAAAGAGCAACCTTGACCCATCTGTTCTGTCGAACTATAAACCCATTTCTAAACTTCCTTTTTTGTCAAAAGTTTTGGAAAAGGTGGTTTATGAACAGCTCCAGTCACACCTTGACCTTCATGGCATTTCTGAAAAATTCCAATATGGTTTTAAAATAAGCCACAGCACAGAAACAGCCCTCCTTAGAGTTTTTAATGACTTGCTTTTAACTCTTGACTCTGGTATCTCAGCTGCTCTAGTGCTCCTGGACCTAACTTCTGCATTCGACACTGTAGATCACGAAATATTGTTTTCACGTCTCGACCAGTGTGTAGGCCTTAAAGGCACAGCCCTCACATGGTTTAAATCTTATTTATCAGAGAGGTGTTTTTCTGTTCATATGGGTGAACATACCTCTGCCACATCCCCTCTTAAATGTGGGGTGCCCCAAGGGTCCATCTTGGGCCCTATTCTTTTTTCAATTTATATGCTTCCCCTGGGGTCCATATTTAAAAAACACAATATATCATTTCATTGTTTTGCTGATGATCTACAGATCTACCTGCCTATTCAAACCAATAGCCCTGCCTCCACCCAAGCTCTGCTGAACTGTCTAAATGATGTTCACACGTGGATGGCTTTAAATTTCCTGAATATTAACAAATCAAAAACAGAAGTAATTCTATTTGGGAATTCCAACCTTCTTGATGGTGTTATTGGTCCACTAGCCTCCTACTGTCGCCCTACTGCTAGGAACCTAGGAGTTATCTTTGATTCTGCTTTTAAATTTGACAGACAGATAAGTTCCGTCGTCAAATCTAGCTTTTTCCAGCTAAGACTACTAAGTAAGGTAAAGCCCTATCTCTCCCTACCTGACTTTGAGAGGGCGATCCATGCATTTATCACCTGTCGTCTTGATTATTGCAATTCTCTTTATGTTGGACTGGACCAGCAGTCTTTGAACCGCCTACAGGCTGTCCAAAATGCAGCAGCCCGATTGTTGACAGGCAAAAAACGACACAATCACATATCCCCTATTCTTGCCTCTCTTCACTGGCTCCCTGTCCAGTTCAGGGTTAAGTTCAAAATGTTATTGTTTGTTTTTAAAAGCCTGAATGGTCTAGCCCCTCCTTATTTATCTGACCTCATTAAGCCTCACACTCCAGCTAGAGCATTGAGGTCAAGCAACCAGTTACTGCTGCTCTTCGAAACTAAAGAGCAAGGGCGACAGAGCATTTTCAGTTGTGGCCCCTAATTTATGGAACAACCTACCACTCCATATTAGAGCAGCTGAAACTCTGGAGCATTTTAAATCACTTTTAAAGACCCACCTCTTCTCACTGGCCTTCAACTCACCCTGACACCCTAACCTGTTATTTTCATCTTTTAGTATAGCTTTTATTTGTTTTACCTTATCTTAGTAATTGTTCTTATTGCCCTATCTTATTGTTACTCTATGCTGATGATTTATGCTGTTTTTATCTATATTGCTAGCACTTGACTCTATGTATGTTGTGCAGCACTTTGGGCAACTAAGGTTGTTTTTAAATGTGCTATATAAATAAATTTTGAGTTGAGTTGAGTTGAGATGAGACACATGAGGACACATGAGGGCAGAACTACAAAATAAAACAGGAAATAACAAAACCAAATCCTCAGACCATAACAGTTGTTATATTGACTCTCAGATCCAACACTTTTTCACTCCCAACTCTGGCTGGTCAGTGGCCTTAAAGCTTCAAAACTTTGACACTCTACCAACCCCTGTAGCATCAGTTTTGCTATGTTGTGTTGCTGAGATGTCTACTGAAGTTAGCATGCTAACCAACTGTTCTGTAACACCACTTTGTACCACAAGAGGCGATAGTCTCATAGATCCCCTGGTCTTAACTGAGAATATGCAAATGGTGTGATCTCTATGTTATACAAGCTCTCTTAATTTTTGTGTAATAATTGAACAAAATAAACTCACAAAATGGCAAGAGACAAACAGAAAACTACAACTGTAGACCTTTCTGAATGAAAGCTCAACAACACAGTCTGTTTGGTTTTCCTCAGTCTAACAGCCTCTGGTTTGGTCAAAATAAATCCTCGATTCACCGTGAAAGATGTGAAAATATTCTGACTCCACACGCTGCTTTTGCCTGCTACTGAAGCCCGCCTCTCTCCTGTGTCTGCCTCCGGCATGTCTTCTAGTCCTGGTCAGAGCTACTGTAATTCAACTCTGCACAGTGCCCCCTGTCTTCAAACTGGCATCTGTCAGTCTCAAAGCCTCTGCTCAGTTCCTGTCTGGTGTCCAGCCATGTTCCCCAGGACACAACTGAGCCCAGTTGAACTGAGCTCCATTGCTTGTGGTGACTCCCGCTGGGATCCGAGATCACTGTCCAGGCAAACTCTAGTCAGTTAATAGGGACACTGAGCTGACTTGCCAACAGCAGCTAGTGGCTATAGCCAAAGATAGCTAGGAGCAAAAAGTATAGTGAGCAGCAGCCAGCGATAATGCAGCCGCTTATATTTTTGGAGCTTACTTGTTACCCCTGCACTGTGAGTAGAATATGTAGAGCATCACATCCCTTTAGTTTGGTTCATTGAGGTGAATAACTTGTGAGGCACACATACATGCACAAAAGCATGGAATATACCACCAGACAGTGCACTTTTGCCATTATCCTACTCTATTTTTATCTTTGTCTATTTCTCTACTCGCGCTCTCCTTCTCAAAGTGTTTATTTTCCTCTCTCCTTCTCCCTCTCTCTTAAACACACACAGACACACATGCCATCCTTATCCCCTACTGGCTTCATGTTTAGCATGCCAACCTTTCATCTGTTTATGCAGGATAAGTACACCATAACTAATAAAAAAGGAATCCGTGAAACAAACACACACACACACACACACACACACACACATGGGAGCATCAACATACATACATGTGTAGTGAAAAATACACATGATCTACAGGCACACACCTTCTCTGGAGAAAATCTTCACTGGCAGAATTCTATTTCCTTTGAGCTGCATCTGTTCCTAGGTAACCTATTTCTGATGGGGATTTGGATGTGAGTGTGTGTGTGTGTGTGTGTGTGTGTGTGTGTAATGACTCAGTGACTGTCTTACACTGAATGTTTACAGTGTGGGCCAGACCTCAGAATTTACTAAAACACCAGGTTGACAAGCAGTGGGTTACATGTAGTCTGTGATGTGGGATTACAGTAATCTGATCACAGCAAGACTAAAAGGCTAAAGCTCAGCTCGCAGCCCCTATAGGCTGCAACAATCATTACACCAAAAACAACCAAACGTCATATAGGCATACCGTACATATACCAAATATTATTTTCAGAATGAATTAAGGTTTTTCTAAATGTCATTTCCCATTTTATTGGTACTAGTACGCTCAGCAAAGAGATGCTTTTACAGGAAATCACACTGTATTTTGGACAGCAGGATGTGAACACACAGCACCAATTGTTTTGGTGGGGTTTCTTGCTGGTTTTCTTGCCAGCCTGGACCCTCACCAGTATGCTTTCAGAACCAACAGAGCCACAGAGGATGCCATGTCTACTGCCCTCCGCTCAGTCTTCACACACCTGGAGAATAAGAACAGCTACATCAGAATGCTGTTGGTTGATTTTAACTCAGCATTCAATACAATCTCACTTGTGAAAGTTATTGGAAAACGTAACTCTCTGGGCTCAGTACCAAACCCAGCTGCAATGCAACTACATTTGACTTCCTTGCAAACAGACTGCTGACAGTTTGGATTAGCAGTCACATCTCCTCTAATGTACTGCTAAACACTGGAGCCCCCCATGGCTGTGTGCTCAGCCCCCTCCTGTTCACACTGTATATCCATGACTGCACTCCCAGACATCAGGAGATGACATCACCATCATCAGTTGCATTATTAACAATGCTGAGAGTTCATATTGGGAGGAACTCAACAATCTTGCAGAGTGGTGCACAGAGAAGACTCTACTGCTCAACGTCAACAAAACCAAGAAGCTGATTTTTGATTTTAGAAAGAAGGCGGCAAAGACACACACCCCTGTGCACATCAGGTTCCTGGGAATCAACATTAGCGAAAAACATATCATGGTTATCCAACCAAAAAGCACATAAAAGGCTCTGCTTCTTAGGCTGAAAGGCTGAATTCCGTGCCAAGTTCTCATCCTTTTTTGGGACAGAGGAGCAATAGAAAGCATTCTGACTGGAAACATCACAAACTATCATGGTTCATCACGGCCCAGGACAGGCAGGCTCTACAGCGGCTGATTAAAACCACCAGAACATCACTGGTACCATCTACAGAGCATCAGTGACATCAGTGAAGTGAGATGTCTGCACAGAGCCCAAAGATACTAAAAGACAACACCCACCCAGCCACAGTCTGTTCACCCTGCTGCCATCTGACAACAAATACAGAAGTGTCCGCTGCCATACTAGCAAACTATATGGAGAAGCCTAAACTCATCCTCAACATACCGAAAAAAAAAAAAAAAAAAAAAAAGTTTTGTGGACTGAAAAGCAGGTCAAATAAAGTGCAAAAGCTTCAGCATAATATTTTCACAGGTACCACCTACATTCTAGGACTCTTAAACAAATTAGATTATAGTATTTGATGTTTGATTGTTTTTCTACTCTTCCTGTATAGCCTCATGTTCTCAAAACACAGCATATCATATACTGTATTTGTATATGGAAGCATTAAAGTAAGTATCAGTGTCCAAGGGAACCACCTTAGCCGTGAAAGTTCATACTTCACCTTGGAAACAGTTTTTTAAGGATCAGCTCTTTTAAAACTTATTCTCTGCGTTTGCTTAAAAGATGAGCAATAAAGTTCATTTTAAAAGTGCTGTGGACTACATTATAAAGTACCGATCTCACAAGACTGTAGATCCATCTCCATGTCAAGTAAGCCAGCTCCATCCACTGATGAAGACCATGTGATAATGTTGAAAGCTGCAGTATGGACCTTGAGTTTAGACAAACCAATCAACAGACTATGGCAATGTACATTTCTGCAAACCGGGGTTATGTTGAAATATAACATTACTACTCTTTGTTGCAACTTTACGTTTCTGCTAATGGTCGGGTTAGGTTTAGGCACAAAAGACACTTGGTAAGGGTTAACAAGAAATTATGTTTTGGCTTGACTGGTTTTGTCACCACAAACACAGCTGGTTTAGTTGCCGCACACAGTGTCCTTAAGTGGCTTACCAATGTTGAAACGTCACCTCAAACAGTGGCCCTTTTGCTTTGCTTGTGAATGTGATGTGAGGCAAGCATTTTATTTTGCAACTTAGATTGTTGGGATCAGAAGCAAAGATACCACGGGGGCAGAGTGGGCGGTTACCCCAGGGCCCACACTCTGCAGGGGCCTCGTTTCTTTATCACAATGTATGAGCTTGGCCAATTGTTTGTGACAGTGGTGAAGGAAGTCTTTCTTTAGACTGTTTGTCACTTGTGTAGACGGCTGTAGTGATGAACTGCAACATCCCCTTTACTCATGGTGAGTACTACAAAGCAACAGAAAATGATCATTGCCAGGATAAATCACCAAGTGATACAGAAGTGAAGTGTTACAGACAATAAGGAATAGTGGAAATTTGAAACATAAACAGCAAACTTCACAAAGTACCCTGACAAGCACTAGGCCTGATGGGAAATATGGGACGATGCTGACAACTGGCTGATTGAATGACAAGGTTACTATTGGTCGGCGGAATGCTTCATGACAGATGTCTTGTTTTAATCCAGCTAAGCGGTAAAATGGAGGGAAAATACAAATCATGTGCATTAAAGTGCAAGGAGCGAGAAACAGGAAGTATTTAATTGTATTGTCATCTTACTTATCGTCTTGCTCATCTTTGAAACACAACAGTATCTACAACGATGCTGGAACTACAGATGATCTATCTGTTGCTGAAGCTAGCGCCACTAGCCTGACAGTGGTTAACGAGGCTAATCAAAGCACACCAGAGGAGTGAGGACCACTGCCAGCAACCAGAGAACAACTGCATTAGAAGTGATGAGGTGGAGGACACCTGCCCAGCCTTGGATTCTTCCAGCAGTATTGGCAACACAGGACATTGCCATATCCATAACTGACTGTTCTTCACACAAAACTATTCCCATCAGCAGCTCCACTGCCTAACAAAGTTTCAGCTGTCTGAGGCTGATCAAGAGCTATTTGTATTCATGCATGGATGAGGCCAGACTATCCGGCCTCATTTTCCTGTGTGTCAAATGGGACATAAACATTGACAAGGACAAAGTGGTTGGCAGGTTTGCCACCAGGAAGGAGAAGGAATAAAGTTTTAAAAATGAAACATTCTATGTACAAAGTTCACTAACTAACCCTTCAGATTGTTCTGTGGAGGAAAGTGGATTACACAAAAAGACAGCGCTGAAATAGAAGACTGAAGGACTACCATTAGTGACTCCTGTTTGTGGTGTCTGCTTTGTATTTGAGTTAGTGATGTAGACCGCCGTGTTTGTTATTCCTGTGTAGGCAGCTGTCTGTCTGTCGCTGTCCATCTGCAGTAGTGCTGAACCGTCCATCACTGGGTGCATGTAGAGCGCCGCCTGCTGTCCTGTGCTGAAACATTTGAGCACCACAGTGGCATTCTGTGTTCTTCTGTTCCTTCTTTTGTTCTTCAGAACAAGCTTCTCTGAGTGGAATCACAGTTTTCTTAGCCATAAGCTTGCATGGCTCAATAAGTGACAATTTGTGTTTATAGATAGGACAGGATATTTAGGATTTTAGGCAAGATAGGATACTTTAGCTATTTAATATGAATGTAAAATGAAGGGTACCCTTGAGAATCAAGGATCAAGAATTCACTAACTATAGTTTTGAATAGTCTTTTAGCCAAGATAACAAGATAACATTACAGCTGCTGAGCTTGCGTGTCAATTGATCTGTCTCTATGTCAACTGAGCCAACCATATCCACTGGTGACCACCATGTGATGGTGAAAAGCTGGGAAAAAAATAGTAAGTGGACCTTCAGTTGAATTGTATTGTCAAATTAGACACTATAAAGTTTTTCACTTTAAATCATTTGCTCTAAAGACTTGTTACAGGCTCTGTAAAGACATTTAAAAGGCATACACACTTATATAATTTCACAAACATTTAAATAAAGGTTGATTCTAATTCTAGTTAATGTAAAAATACTGCATTTCCCACTATTCAAATCAAAGTTGTCAGTTGGGAAAGTTTCCTCGATTACACACACTGAAACACACTCATGCACACATTCACCCTCCCACACACACACACACACACACACACACACACACAGAGACTGGATGCCATTATGAATTACCATGAGTGGATTTATTATTAAAAGTGAGCTTGCCTGGCTGTGTGTGAGGACTTATTAGCTACATTCTGTATAGCTGTGATGTGCGTACTGTGTGCTGCTGTTAATTAACCACAGTCAGGAGGTCATTTTGTGCACAGTTAATGACGGTGAGCATAACCATACTGCAGTATTACTTTATATATGGTTTGGCTTGGTCTCAGTGAAGAGAAAGACACTCACTGTTAACTGAGCATGTGTACCTCTGGATTGATGTGTACAGTACAAACTTGTGTGTACATCTTCAGGCACACTGGTGTCCATGCTACAGCGTCGTGCAGGCTCAGTGTGAAGTAAAGTACGGCTGCTGGGAAGACTAAAATAACAAGAACATTCAGACTTGTACTGTTTGCACAAATACTCACAAGCATACAGAAATAGCTGAGGGACAACAAAGCCTGGGCAGTTCTTAGAGGAGGAACTGCTTACAGGCTGGACACACTGGATGTGTGTGCACACCTCTAACTTTTCATTTCAGCGTCCATGTTAACAGGTTAGAGCAGTCACACTGGATGCATGAATGCGTGCATGAATCGACCTGTAGACAGTCATATGGACATCATATCAGCATTTTACTACAGTTTTATTGTCTGTATGTGTAGAATATGTCACAGACATGAAGAGAATACAAACAACAGGTGGAAGGCAGTTTTTTTCCAGTGCACTCTCTTTCACTTTCTCTACCTCGCTCCCTCTTGCCCCCCCTCCGGCTTTCTAGCTCTTTCAGCGGGGTAAAGGATAATATATTATTAATTGTATTTATTGATTATTATCAAAGTCAAACTCCATGTAAACAGATAGGGCAGGCAGGAGCCGTGCAGCCTGTATGAACACAAACACGTGAGTGAGCCGCAGCAGCTCAGCAATGCAGCCACGCATTATCTACTGAGAAAAGTAATCCATTAGAGAACTTTTGAGTTATCAAAAATTATAGTAAAACCTCTTTGCGACTCATTGTGCATGTGGGTTATATCGTCCAGACGACGTGTAGCCAACTGTACCTGTACCTTTGAATATATTGACTCTACCGTCATGTTGTAGCCTTCTTTACAGCCCACAATCAGTAACTCTGCAGCCTAATACTAGGAATGACAGACGCAATATAACATTTACAGCTCTTTATTTTGCTCACAATCTGACAGTGAACTGTGCAGAGGCATACAGTATCAGGCACAGATGTTTCATTGTTGTGCTGACAAAAGGAAAAGACAGCAATGTTTTCCAGAAACAAATTACTTTTTTGAAAAACTAACTAAATAATGCATTACTTTGTAATGAGTTACCCCCAACACTGGCCCCCAATCAAGTGTGATAAACTGTAAATCAAGAATTGTACCATTAGGGATACTCAAACTTTTTTCTTTTTTCTTTTTTTTACCATCCAGCGTTTTGATCCCTGCCACTATAATTTAAAGCTGACATATCAATGCAGTCTGCCAGCGGTAACAGGTGGATGCCTGAGCGGTGGTGATGAGCTGAGAGATGCATAAACAGAGCAGAACAGCGTTGAATGAGCTAATGAGTTTGACAGCTTAAATGGGCCACCCAAATGGTGATGGCAGTGTGCAAGCTCAGCTGACACACGAGATGAGTCAGAGCACAACATCAGCCTCAGTTCTCTACCTTAACTAACTCCATGATTGTACTGAAACACTCTGGGTAAAGGAAACTAGAGCAGAAAAAGTGGACATATGAGTGAAGGAACATTAGAAATACAGATGCCTGGTCAATAAAATGTGGTGGTCCAATACCACTGGGTACCTTCAAATGAACAAGTAATTAGAATACCTTTTGGTGTCTAAGCTCTTGATGGTGTACGTGCTGCGTCAGAAAGTTAAACAACCTGACAAAAATAACAATCCTCAACACCAAGGCTCATTAAGACTTTTATAGATTTTACACTGAACACGTTTGGAGAGAAAAATCTTTTGGCAGTTCTTCAAGAGCAGAACGACAAGTTTGACGAGCACAGTTCTGGCAGTTTAAGTGGCCAATTTATACTTTCCACTCATATCAGTTTGACTTTGTCTGTTATACAGCTCCAAAAGAGGCAGCATTTGACAATTTGGACCATACCTATGGACAACAATCCGTGATAGCCCAATTTGCAGCCCTTTTAGGTGACTCAAGTTCACAAACCAGGGAATAACAGTGCAGACAAATAAGGTTCAAGTCCATGAACACCTTTTTTTTTTTTTTTTAGAAAACCACTGACATTTGCAATAACACAAACAACTCAAATCCAGGCTTAGAACAGAGCCTTTCTCACCAGTAATTTGTGTGTGTGTGCTATTTGAAAGACAAAAAGAGATGATTTTATAGTTTATCTAATAGTTCTGGTTTTAGTGGCTAATAGCGCGGCCTGTGTTTCTGGTTACAAAAACGATCTCAAATAGGTCTCTCTCTGTAGGAATCGTTTCATAACATTGTCAGAATAACAACCTCAGCCTGTCGGTGTCAAAAACAAGCAATTTTAGTGGACGTAACTTTGGCAGTCCAAGCTGCCCCAAAGGATTATATTGCAGCTTTTTGCAGTCGTGTGTTGGGGCAACCAGCTGAGGTGATCAACTGGACTGATTCCAAACTTTTAATAAGTATGAATGATTTACGCACCAAAACATGTAAATATAGGGCCCCATTTAAAGATACGTGAATTCCCATTTAAAGCAATCAACAGTGACCGTTGTCTTCACACAGCAGTCAAACCCTGGTCTCCTGGGTGAAGGTCCTGTGACTGACTCATCCATTCCACCCCAACATCCTCCCTATACATACTTACTGGCTGTTTACAATAAATTTGTGCTTTGCTCCCGTCTTTATCACTCTCTGCTGGTACTGCACCATCATATGTGACACACGCTGTCCTCTGGTAGATCACAGGGTCTATTACACCCTTTGGTGTGAGGCTGAGCTGACCCATTCTGCTAGGTACATGATCCATTCAGAAAGTGGAAGCCAGTTAACCTTGCTTGCTAAGTCTTGTTATATATTAGCTTTTTTTTCTGTGTTCGTCCTGAATTATAGAAAGATAACACAAGTCAAACTAGTGCTTACGGTCTTTCTTGGCAAAAAAAAAACAACCTGTGTTTTAATTTCAGTTTGACTTCGAGGGTGCGGGTGATGTTCTCACATGTATTGGAACATGACTTGTGAAACAAAAGGTTTGCTGAACGTCATTTCAATTTGAAGATAAAAACTCAAGATCTGACTGTGGAAAGAGGACCTCAAACATGTCTTTCGCCCTCATTTTCCTCCTCTCTGTCTCCTTTCAATTTCTCCTCCCCCACCATCTTATCCAGCCACCCGCCTCTCACCATCCCTCTTTCTTTCCCATCCCCATCTCATTTCCTCTTATTTTTTCTGTCATTTAATACAACGAAGGCAGTTACAGTGGGTCCTTGGAGAGAGTTGCAGATCAATTTCCCTGCCCCCTGGTATTGAATGGTGTCTTTGTGTTGGGGTAATGCATCACAGTCAGCCACCTCTCCTCTGCTGCGCAACCCAGCGCTTTACTGGAAGCTATCACGCCGCCCAGCTCCCTCCAATCCTTCACTTCCTCCTCTGTCCTCTGACACTGCTGACACGTTCAATTAAACAAGGCATTGTTGCTCTGCTGGAATTACTCTTTAATAATGAGAGAGTTTTTTTGAGCGCTGAGGAGGTAAGATATCTCGAGAGCCCTATTAATAATCTGGGTGAGCAGCGTGAATGAGTAATGCCCGGTCCTTCCTCAACAGCAGCAGAGACTCTTAACCTGCAGTTGAGCGGCTCGATAGCCGATGGCATAAGGTTGAGGTTGATAATGTCAGCTCCCTGTTGTGCCAAAATGTTTTATAGCATTATAGAGCAGAAGTGATAAGGGATACATTCTGGTTTTAGGGGCAGTCAGCATTGAAGCTATTTCTTGGACACACAGATTGCAGCATTTAGAACTCCTGTTTCCACAGAGGGACAGCACATCGGTCTGACTGCACATTACAAACAAAAGCCCACAGCTCTGAAGGCCTCTTGTTCTGAAAATGTACACTTTTTGCCCTTAATATCTTAGTGTTGGGTTAGGGCTAGAATATGTCATTTGGTGTACCGCTACAGAGATATCCTGATAAAGGCAAAACCCCTGCCGATTCAGCACCATGGACTGGACTGACAGTCATCGAGCTACATGGACAGTGTGGCTCAATTCCAAACGAGCCCCCTCACACTCCACCTGTCATGATTGGGACTTTTGATGTGGCTGTGTTGTGTGTTTTTTGTGCTTGTCTGTTCTCAGAGGTGCTCTGCAGAGGCTGCCTGTGGCTTCCTGCTGGCTGGAACTTCCCACTCTCACACACCTGCAGCACATCTGATCATCAGCGCCAGTTTAAATACCCTGGTCTTCTACTCGCTGCCAGATTATTTCATCTCTCTGACATGGTACACGGCCTCCTCGATTGTGCTTTCTTCTGTGAAACTCATCTCTTGTGCTGCTTTGTTTGTTACCTCATTAACTTTGACTCTCCTTGACCTCTCCAGTGATCGACTAGCTACCAGCTTCCTGGCCGCCCTATCACCCAGCCACCAGCACCTCTGCAACCTGCCTGCACTCAACTGTGGATCCTCTGTGATATACCTTCCTGAGCTGCCACCTCTACCTCAACCCGCACCACTGTGAGTCTCCACCACCTCACCTACCAAGCCACCAGTGTCTCCACCTACCAGAGCCCGAGCCTCACCACACCAGCCGAGCCACCTGCTGTGTCGTCTACCTGAGCCTGAGCCAGAGCATCTGCCACTGCCTCTTCTGCATTAACAATAAGTTACTTTAACTATCTCCCTGTCTTGGTGTCCGTATTTGGGTCCGACAAAAATATCCAGTTCAAACCATAACAGCCCCTACACACATTCACTCTGTTTGCACGTTAGCGTGGAGGGACTGCCACATTGGATGTCACCACTTCACCTCAAGGGGGAGTGGGCTTTAAAGCCCTCCAACACCAAGTCTGCATAATTGCAGGCTTACAAACCACACTCCACTCAGGTGCAGCCTGAGGATAATTTACAAATTGTCTGACTTCAAACAGACATTTGATAGACTATTTTTGTGTGCACATGATGGACAGTTGCTTTGTTCAAGAACAGAAATGTAAAGGCATAGAGAAATGATATATATATATATATATATATATATATATATATATATATATATATATATATATATATATATATATATATATATGCACATATATATATATATGCACTATTGATATTCTGTGCCATTTGATAGCTCGCCTTTCCTCAGTAGTACTTTAAACTTACGAATATGTGTTGTTAAGTGACTGAACCCTGTATCCCCCAAATCACTGCATGGATACATATGGATGTTTAATGTACCAGTGTGATGATGTTTTTTTATGGATGTTGATGAAAAGAGATAAAGGTACAGACAAACTGCTGCACACACACACACTAAAAATTCCATTAATATACAGTATACACTGGACTGTATATGTGTTTGCGTGTGCGCACAGAATTTTTATTGGCTGAGGCGATGCAGAGGGAGTTAGTGTCTGCTGGAAGATGGTGAGATTAAAAGAGATGACTGTCTTTAACACACGTAATAACACTCACAGTCACCTTAAAACACACATAAATGCAAGTATACAAGTAAACACTCACTTATTACATTGTCACCAGGCAGACTGGTGATGACTCACTGTTCACCTCTGTCAGTTGCACACAAACACACACACAGACAGAGAAACACACACACAGGAAATCATAAATTACAGGGTATTTCTGGACAAATGAGGTGAGAATGACTTTGCTCCCATTCTTCTCACAACATCTGCTGCTGACAGGTGAGTGAGGTGAGGTGAGCCCAATGAATCAGTGATCATCTTCATGTAGACTTGCTGATGGCAATACGGGGCATTTGGGATGCACAAAAATTATTAGATGAGCAGAAAAATAAAACATGGAATATGTTTAAAGGACCTGTATTTTTATTACATGATTTTTTTTTTTGTTTTTAGAATTATTTTCAATCAGTAGTTAGATATCTATCCCCTGAATTGATCGATACATCAAATGATTTATTCATAAAATAATTGTTGCCCATGAATTCCAGTGGTCCCCTGGCAATCAACCAATTAGCAACAGTAACATTTTAAATATGTGGGAAATTTTAGCATATCAGAAATTGAAAGCACCAATGAACACAGATGACCCTCTGCTAATAACAAAGTATTCCACTATACTTCATGTTTGCCTCGCAGAAGTATTTATTTAGTCATTAAATGCTTGCAAATGCTGTCATTGTTTTGAAGATATACTACATAGAACTTGTAAAAGTGTGCATGCTGTATATTGTCTGGGTGCTGAGCTCCCTGGCAGCTGAGCTCTGCCTGTTTCGTTTCGTCAATGTTATTAATTAACATTTAGAAAATCGATTTTTGACATTTGTGAATCGATTCAGACGCGTAGGAGAAATATAATGCCTGTGTGTGTGTGTTTGTGTGTGTGTGTGTGTGAGATAAGAGATCTTTAAGGTCTCATCCTGTGAATCAGTGGAGACTGGGAGTGGGTGGCACTCATTGATTCAGTGGGTGTGAGTGAGTGATTGGATGTCCTTTTTACTCAGCTGTCAACTGAAGTTGAGCTCTGAAACAGTTTCAGTGCTTCCATGCATGCCTCCAGGAAGTGCGGCGGGCTCGCAAGCCAATTTGACATAGTAGCCAAACCTTGTAATTTCACTTCTCAATCTGACGGGGGCCCAAAAAAATCCCCGCACACAGTAATGGGAAAAGGAGTGGATGCAAAACTGTGGATATATTTTTATGAGCGTCAGAACCCAAGTGAAATGACAGAATTGATCCAAGTTTCTAAAGTTTCTGGTGTGTGTGCAACTTTTTTAGTCAGTACTTTTGTACACTTAACTAAATAGTTATTTTGATGACTATTTTTACTTCTACTTGAGAAGTAAACTGCTCTCCTTGAAAACTGCTTTTATAGTATAATATTACCATTTTTACTTGAGTACAGTTTTAGGCTATCTCACCTCTGTTACTTACATATATAACATTGATACATTCATAACTGAAATTACATAAGTAAAGCAGTTTTATTTTAAGACAAACCACATTGTTTTCCTAAACCTAACCAAGTAGTTTTAGCACCTTAAATGTTATGTTATCTTTTGTGAGTCACTGACAGTCAACCTATTCAGTCAGTTAAGTCTGTGGATGTGGTGGTATGGTACGTTGCCCAAGGGAGATAAGAACAGTAATACCTTTAAAGGGGCACTATGTAGTTTTTGGAGAAGAAATTCAAACTCAGGATTTTAATGTTTACTTATGGTAATATTAATGAGATAATGATACAAAATATGTATTTTTCCATAAGTGAATAAACAAGCTGTTCTCAGAGGAAAATAAGGTCCCAGAACACTGTTTGAAGCGAGAAAGCTAGCAGGGTCCGCCACATATAAACAAAGTAAAACAGTATAAACAGTGCTTTAAGGTCAGTTTGTTTATTCAGTTTATTCAGTCATGAAAACAAAGAGAGTTTGATTATTTAGTTTGTTTAGGCAGAAAGAAATCAGCCAATGAAGATCTTTCTCTCCTCATTAACATTTCTTCAACAAAACTATAGAGTGCTCCTTTAATGCCTATATGGGAAACTTTAGCATATCAGAAATTGACAACTGAGGGGAGAATTTCTTATACATACGCTGCAGTGTACAGTTAGAAGTGCATAGGCATGCTTCCTCTCTATGTTTTCTTTACAGTTTGTCTTATGGTTCCAGAGATAAATAGTAGATGTGATTCCCCTAAATGGGGGCATGGTATCGGCCACATTTGCTGATACTTCCATGCAAGCAGGGTGTACACTGACAGAGAGAGAGAGAGATTAAAATACCACATCTTGTTTCCTGGATCTTTTGTTATGGTTCCAGCTCCTCTGGGTTATATTCACAACCTTCCCTCTGGGATATGGGACTTGTTTTAGTGTGTGCATGTGTTTGTTTGTATGCATGTGTGTGTGTGTGTGTGTGTGTGTGTGTGTGTGTGTGTGTGTGTGTGTGCACAAAATATCTGATTGCATATTCAAAGTTCATGCCATTTAATCCGGAAGGCAAGTAATCAGAGACAAGAGAGATGTAAGCCATAAATAGTATCATAATGCAAAAAGGACAGAATGCACCCTAGGACCAAAATACAAATGTTACAAAGACTGTTTGTTTTGGCCTTTGATCATCAGGTCATGTGTGTCATGCCAGCATCACAGATCTGATTGTGGTCAGTGACCGGTATAAATAACCCAACTGCAAAGATCAGTAGAGGGGTCAGGACTCCCCATTGGGTTGGACAAAGAGTTCTGAATATGTGAATATCAAGTTCACTGCAATCAATTTTACTTTTGTTTTTCCAAAGATCACTTTATAGTCATTTTTCCTGTCTTATGTAGCTCACCACAGAGATACTGACAGGAAATGGTTAGAAGAGAAAGGTAAGGTAACAATAAGGTGATTTATATGTCATCATACAACATAGTTTTGCATAATGAAAGAGGTTGTAGTTCCTTCATGCGTCAACATTTACCCAAACATGTAAACATCCAGGGTGTCTGGGTGAATGTAAACAGAAGCTGTGGTGATGATAATGTGGTCGGTATCTTCACATTAAAAGTTCGACATCAGGTAAACACTGTCCATTTTCTTTTGTAAAAACCTAGCATCAGCAATGTAAACACAGACTCCACCTCTCCTCATCCTGCTCTCTGGTGGCTCTGCACACAGTCCAGTGAAACAGCTTGATCCAGGAAGTTGTAGTGGAGACAGGTCTCTGTAAATATGTGTCCACAACAGTGTATGATTTCCTGTTGCCTCATCAGCCTGAGTCCTGTTTGTTAATTTCATTTTCCTGCGAGCGGACATTAGCTGGCTTAAGGGAACAAGAACAGTTGGATCATATCGAGGATAGAAGAAGTTCTACTGCCAGTGAAGGTAGAACTTCTTTAAGCAATTTAGTTGGGATGGTTTAGATGGAGAGATCATATATATATATATGTATATATATATATATATATATATATATATATATATATGTATATATATATATATATATATATATATATATATATATATGTATATATATATATATATATATATATATATATATATGTGTGTGTGTGTGTGTGTGTGTGTGTGTGTGTATATATATATATATCTCAAAATCAATGAAGATTTGAAGTCAGAACCTTTGAGTCAGAACTGTTCTTTGTTGTTGTTGAGTTAACAATGCAACAAAACAAACCATATCTGCTAACAATAATGATGTAAGAGCTATGAAATATTAAATCGTTCATCTTTGCTCACTACATCTTTGCCTTTTTACCGGGGTGCATAAACTACAGGTAATGAACTTATTTTTAAAATACAAACGTGAAATTATTATTGCTTATTGGTATCGGCTGAAAAAATCCATATGGTGCATCCATAGGTATTGGTATTGCCAGGTATTGTTACATGTGTTTTACAAAGCACACTGTTACGGCTGAAGAAAGAGGTTCTGACCTGGATAAATAACAGAGGGAAAGGTTACTGTACCAATAACTCCCCATGACACCCATTTAAGTGCTCTCACCTCACTTCCACTGGGATTATGACATCTACGCATGTGTGTCTGTGTGTGTGTGTGTGTGTATGTGTGTGTGTGCACGTGCATGTGTGTGTGTGTGTGCTGTAGGGGCCTCAGCAGGATCTCCATTTTGCTCGCAGTGTGTATCTCCGGTGTGGGAGGAAGACCTTTAGATTAACTTTAAACCTCATCCACATGGTTCCGGTGTGTAAATATTAACAACCTCAGAATGGCACAGACACACACACACACACACACACACACACACACACACACACACACACACAAACACGCACGCACACACACACGTATCGATGTTCCTGCCTTTCTCAAGCTGTTTCTTGTCATGTCTGTGTGGTACTACACCCATATTTATTTGATGCTGTTCAGTTTTAACCTCCACCCTGAGTGCCTGCTATTGGATATATTGTACCACACCCTACCCTTGGATGAAGGCATATTTTTTCCTCTTTGAATGAATGTCAAATGAACTTGTCTTCAGTGATGGAAAGGATGTGGTCCATATGAAAAAATACACTGATATGAAATTGAGGAGGAGGAGGAGGAGCGCTGCTGTGTGTCCCCCCGTGTGTGCGTGGGTCATCAAAAGTTTCATCCTGCCCAATGACGAGTGGGATGAGAGGGTGAAATATGAGGAAAATATTGACATTACCTGCAGTGATCCTCCAGCAGCAGAAACTATATGTGTATCTCTACATTAACATGCACATTTGCACCAAGAAACAGCTGATAAACTTCATTGATTATTTAAAAGTCCTGACTCTGCCTCTCAAATCATAAAGTCAGAGTTTATGATTGGTCTGAACCCGCCTGTGTAGGAGCATCTAATGCATCCTTTAAATAGCAGGAAACAGACTGCACCTTTGACTTCAGACCAGTTTTTTGTTGGTCTGTGGTGCTGTCGCTTTCTGCTGCCTCAAGTTAGCAATCCACCATCAGTGTGCCTGACCACACCTCACTTTAAGACCAACACGCCCAGGGGCGCACAGGTGGGCAAAAGTACATTTGCTATTTACACAACCTGGGCTCTGTGCAGATAGATAGAGCCCTAAATGTTTCAGCCTCGTGCTGAGACTCATCACTGGCAGGCAGCTGATACAATGTGTCACAGAGGCAGGACATGCTTGTTGTAGAGTTATCAGTGACAAGGACAACAGAGCACAACAAACTGGTCATTCCAAATTTGGAGTGAGGGGGATGGGGGGGATCAGTCGCTGGGCACTCTTCAGGGCAGTGAGGCTACAACATAGTAAATCCACTCTACACTGAACCACCTTCAGCTCAGCTGCTGTTGCATCACTATGCACCATCTGCTGCATTTTAAATGATGCTCTCAAGGCTTTTTGTGTCGGCTGTGTTCTTGTTTAGAGAGTCTGTGTGTCACACGGCCTCGAGCTACATAAGATAACGCCGAAGCAGAGGCCCGTGAATATCTCTGTAGTGTTATCAGAACATGTGGAGCGGTGGCTGCTCCAGAAGCTAATCATAGCTGCTCGGATGATGAATTAGAATTAGGTATGATAGCAAGATTAGCAGCAGGTTATACTTCTTGCCCTGGATTTGTGTTCTCAATATTCCTACAGGGACTGTGTGTGTGTGTTTGTGTGTATGGAGGGGGTAGTTTAGCCCTCAGAAAGGTCATTTGACTTGTGTCCTGCTGCTCTGTTGTACCGTATGACAGCAGCAGCCTCTCTGCTTGTATCTGTGTACAATTTTTATTGTTTATTGCTCAATTATGGAAGCAAGTTATACAACTGTGACTGTAATGTCTGAAAAGAGACCCCGCAGTTATACTGTAAGTGATATGATGGAAAATAAGTTGATATTTATATTTTTATTATATTTATTATGCTTTTCAACATAATTTAAATAATAACATCTACAGGCAACAATTCACAGCAACAATACATATCAACTTGGTGCTTATGTGTATATTTTGTCTTACAACCAGTTATGTGAACCAGTAAATGTTAATATGAATATATATAAATGTGCTTATTGTAAGTTGCTTTGGATTTAAGTGTCAGCTGCATAAATGAAATGTAATGTAGCTGAAATAACCGAGCAATCATACTAGCTGTTTTTTTACCTCTCATCTCCTCCTGCTCCTGGTGACGGTTTTCAAGGAAGACGAAAAGCTCAAAACATCAGATATGCTTCTTTCCTTACCTTAAAGCATGGACAAGGGGAGTGGGGATGCTGAGGAGGTAGCAGCACCCCCCGAAACGAGGCGTAAACCATCAATTGATTTTAAAAAAGAGTGAGATGCAACCTTGCAGCATAAGGGCGCTCACGTAGATGAGGGAGCGTATGAACAGATAACTTGCTTTGGTCTTGAAACCTATGGTCACTACAGTTCTGTGGTCAGTCAAGTGTATGAACTGTACTCACGACATGAGTCTGTTTACAGTGACAGTTAGACACATGTTATATGCGCTCATCTCATCTACCTCAACAACTCACAAATTGAGCGGATTTATAAGGGTGTGTGGGCAGTTTCTCCTCCTCTTCACCTTCGTGTTGTTGTTGACGGTAGTCGATGTGGCTGCTTTCACCTCTGGTATGTTGCCATTTAAGTTTTCCCTCTTCTGACGTGCAAAACGTTCTCAAAGTGTTAGAAACTGTTGTTGATAACTTTTGGATAAAAGTTATCCTGGCCATTCAAAATAATACAAAACATACATGTCACACACCATTTACTATGACATCATTACATAGACTGACAGCTCAGCACCCCAGACTGTGACTGACTTCCACCGTCCCTGGATTAAAGAGTTATTGTCGATTAACAGAGATATTAGCTCATGCCTCTGGGGCAGCTGTGTAAAAACTGTGTTAAAAAGATAAGGTTTGGACACAATGTTATGTTCTTTTAATACTTACATTGTAGTACAGTTGATCCTTTCATTATCCTTTTAGTATTCATTTTTTCTTATAAGAGGGTTGAAAAGAAGCAAGCAGTTCTGAGTTTTGAAGGGATGCACTTGTGCAGCAAGAATTCAGTAAAATATGAAACGTGCAACAATCATTACATGTAAGTGTTTGCATCTGTGTGTGTTACAGAGATGGAAATATAAGATTAGTTAATGAAATGTATGTAATCAACTCAACTAATCTTTCTCAAACCATCATATCTTAAAATACATTTCCTCCTCTATTTACACTGGTATAAAATGATGAAGGCCTTTTGTTTACATTTGGATTACGGATTAAGCCTTTTATTAGTGTGAGGCACTAGCCCATGGAAAAATCCTTTTATTATGAAAAAAAAAAAATCAATTATCATAAAACCCTCAGCTGAAAGTTAAACCTCAGCAAGCCAACACTCCAATTACCTCCTGGTAGAAATGGAAGAACGTTAATGCATTTACAGCACATCAAAGGCGTTTTTCTCCTCTTCTCTCCTGAATCTCTGCCTCTATTCAAGGATTTGCCGCCTTACTTTGGAGCCCACTCTGTATTCTACATCTTACGCATTCATTTCACCTCTATCCTCCACAGCTGCTGCAAAGACGGAGATTAATGGAGGTTTGATCATGTTGTACAATGATTTAATGATCTCGCTGTTAATAGGAGCTGCTTTTATGGTCAGCAGGAATTCTGCTCTGACATTTACATACACTGCAGAAAAAAAATAATGTTCATCATCTAAAGTTCTTTATTTAAGAGGCCTTTGTAAGTATGGTGGTAAAGACCAAGTAACATATTTGAAATGTATTTGAAATTACCCCCAAATTACCTAAACCTGCATGACTTAATAATATTCTGCTATTTTTCAATAAGATAATAAATAGCTCATGATTTCTTCCAGGAAACCTCCATCTGGTTTCTGCTAAACCTCTGCTTATCAAGCCGTTTGTATATTTCCAACCAGTTTCTGTTGACTTATCCTCAGCAGGCCACTTAATTGATGTGAGTTATCACAGCTTAATTTCCAACTACCTGCTGACTAACATCTGTTGATCATGCCAGCTTAACTGCCTACTGGTTTCTCTCTAACTTCCCCTCAGCAGGCTATTGGAATGAGTTGTTCCAGTGGAAGTTCCATCTAGAATCTGCCCAATTTAAGAAAATGGGCAGAAACAGTGACTCCACCAAGAGCTTCTGGTGGTTGGGTTAAATAATAACCAGGATAACTAAACTTGGAAAAGATGAAACCACCAAAAGTGAATTCCCCAAACCAAGTCCTTGACGACAACTCAATTGATTTCTAGTCAAGTCACATTTCCTTGACAACACACCCTGGGCTCCGCTGGATCATTGCTCTCCTCTGTTTCACTATCTCCTTATAGCTGTATTTCTGTAAACTTTGATGCCTCTTCACTTTGATCTCTCTGTCTATTGCTAATTATCTTGTGTGGCCTGTCCTCTTCCAGGTAACCACGGTGGAGAGGAGGTTGTGTGGCCCGGGCACCACTTGGCGATGCCTCAGCCTGCTGGATCCACACACTTTACATATATTATAATTTGTCAGATATTATGTCAATGCAACTTGTAAATTGTGATTTTGTTGTTCTGTACATGTGACATCTATTGTGTGTCTGTTTGTCCTGGGAGAGGGATCCCTCCTCTGTGGCTCTTCCGGAGGTTTCTTCCATCTTCTTTTTTCCCTGTTAAAAGGTTTTTTTTCCTCAACATGGCAAGTTTTTCCTCACTCGAAATCGAGGGTCTAAGGACAGAGGATGTCGTTTACTGTACAGATTGTAAAGCCCACTGAGGCAATGTGATTGTGATTTTGATTGATTTGATTTGATTTGATCCATACAATCTGTGAGGTGATGACTTCATAACATGACCACAATGACTGACTGAATTAAGATAAAGTTGATACAAGGCTTCAACAATCTCACACAAGTGCAGAATCTACAGAACTTTTCCATCCATCCATCCATTATCACCTGCTTATCTGGGGTCGGGTCACGGAGGCAGCAGGCTCAGAAGGGCAGGAGGGTATTCCTTTTACTAGTCGCTCCAACATTCAGCTACAGTGGTATCTGACTGGTTAAAAACAGGAATCCAGTGAATGAAAAGAAAAGCCATAACCCAAAACTGTAGCATTCATGAACTACAATTTATATTTCAATACCAAAGCCATCTCAGTAAAAACCTGGTCAATTTCAAAAAAGGTATTACGGTACAGATACGGTGATACACACTTCATTTCACAACTGCTAGAAATGGTTACAAAAACATGTTCATTCATTCATTTAAGACAAGGAAACATCCCAGTGGCTGAGTTGGTCAGGAAACGTGATGCAATCCTGCCGTCTGTCCCAGGATCCCCTTCACATGTCATCCGACTCCCCCCGATTCCTTACGCGTCTCTGCACAGTCATCTGTCAAAGAAAGCATGGAGTGACACACAAAATAAGGACGACAAAAGATGCTATTTTTTGCATATTCTTATCAAGAGGATTGAAGTGTGTGTGTGTGTGTGTGTGTGTGTGTGTGTGTGTGTGTGTGTGTATTTGTCCTTCTGTCTTCAGCCGATGACTCATGGCTCTAATAGCAGACTGCTGAGGCAGTCAAGCAGCAGATATACAAAGCTTCACTCACAAACGAAGATATCCTTCAACTAGACTTTTGTACATTTACATACACTTGTAGCTTTTTAAAACTGTTATTTCAATTCATCTCCATATTTCCTGAAGGCTAGATAGACATCTGTCAGCTCTGTAAACATCATCTATTTTGGACTGCCCTTTCAGATGAATAAGATCGAAGTAGCAGCAGTAGCATGAGCCTGGGCTGAGATGAACTAAGCTTAAGTACTGTAAACTGAGCTCAGTTTGAAAAGCTAAGGCAGAATTAGCTTTCAATGGGTCAGAAAATGATCCGTTCACAACAGCATTTCAAACAGCGACATCTCACAAGCTTTCTAACAGAGAGGTAGCTAGCTACCTAGGAGAGCTCTTGCAACCATGATTGAGACTGACTAGGGCTCGCATGTTTACAGCTTGCTAACGCGGGGGAACTAAGGCTCCTAGCTGTAGCCATTAACACGTAGTCCTGCAGGTATCACTACATCATCAAGCGCATAGCACGATCTATTTCACACAGATGAAAGCATTAAAAAAATAATGGACCATGTAGTTTTACTGTAGTCTGTTTAACTCTAAGGAACATGAACAAAAAACTGACCAACACAAATTGTGGAATTAATGAATTGACTGTACGAAATTGTGTTGTCCTTTGAGGATAGTTTGATTTTTGAGTTTACTCAGTCATGAAAATCAATCAGTGAAGATATCTCTCTTCTAAAATGTCTTCTCCAAAACTATGTTATGCGCCCTTAAGCTGTGAAACTGTCGTGTGTTCATGTATCTTACACATCACATTTAGACTACTGTAATGCACTCCAGTCACGCTTAAGTAACACAACCTTTCAAGACTTCAGTTCATTCAAAATGCTGCTCCCGGACTCCTCACAAATTCAAACAAAGCAGTAAATATCACCCCAACTTTAGCTTCATTACACTAGTTAAGATTGTCAACTATCACTTTCTATCTCGGGGCCAGTGCTATCACAAGGCCTGGGTGGGACTGGTCCTTGAGCATCAATGATTATCTTATCCCTTATGAGTCCAAATACAGCCTAAGATCCTCTGGCGGAGATCTGATCCCAAGTTTCCAATGGGCCCATCACAGCCACGTTACAGCTGCTATGCGGTTGCCAGAGCAGATCACGGCCATTCTAGACAGTGCTCGCGTTACCATCGGCTGCGCCACGGCACTTCTCAGCCACATTCCATTTCTGATGGAAGCGGAGCGCAGCCGCATCAGTCTGCACAGAGTGGATCGAGCCAGAAAGGAAGTCAGACAGCAGAACGGCAAAGTGTATCCAGACAAGTTTCAAAACAAAACAGCCAGTGCTGACTGGGGCTGTACACCACAAAAAAGTTGGAAATATTAACAGTAAACACACTTAACAGACATATAACGATTTAACTACCCTACTCAACAGAAGGCTACAAGCACAAGAAACAAGAAACAAACACAAAAACAAGGAGGAATGATAAAGACAGTCTGAGCAAAACAACAACATCAGGCAGGCATGACACTCCGCTTCTGAAATGCTCCCGGTGGATATGAAGTCATGTGGAGGACAGACTGAAAACCAGGGGTGACTGGGCGTTTGCTATCAGGGCCTCGTGGCCAGGGGTCTGGTGCTATTTGTTGAAGTACCAGAGCACAATGACCCAGAAGACACTGACTCCTCTCTCATCCATACATGGCTTATTTATTGCCCTGATCTGATTTGATCCTTGGAACCCCATTTCTGACAGTTAAAGGCAATAAAATAATGAAAACTTAGCCTTTATATTTTATATATATAAACTGTGTGTGTGTCTGTGTGTGTGTAAGATATAATTATGAGTTAAAAAGAAAAAAATGACAAGTTCAGTGTTGACATTTTATCTCATAGTTTTGACTTTTTAATGACTTTCATCTCTTAATTTAAATTATTTATCTCATAATTATGATTATTTAACCTAATAATTTAGACTTGTTATGTAATGTTTATGCATTTGACTTTCCATCTCATAATAATGACTGTTCTCTCATAAATTAAACTTTTCTTGTTCTCATAATTTCTACCTTTTATCTCATAATTTTGAAAGAAAAGCTATAATCATGACTTACCAGGGGAATATTTTTCTTCTTTTTTTTATATCAAGCTTAGTTTTCATCTAGATGTTCAGCTTCGCAGACGTGACGATGCTGACCCTTGTTGAAAACATATTATACAGGTAAGTAGTTTAAGGAATTCATCACTGTGACAGTTTAACATTCAACTGGATTCATTCAAACATTTTATTTCCTCACTTGGAGAAAAAAGGTGGTGGCACAGTGCTCTGGTGTGCTCCAGCAGCTACACCTGTGCTTGTGGCTCTGGAATGACCTGCTGAAGGAGATCAGGCAAGCCACATCTTTGTCCTCTTTTAAATCTCTTTTTAAAAAATATTTTTTATTATTTGTGGTTTTCGTTAGTCCCAAAATCCTTCGCCTCACTGACCATAGGATCACAGGTCTGCACTCCACTGAGATTTGATACAACTGAAATGTTTTTATTTGGTTTCACTCTTCACTGAATCTTCCCAGTAAAATGGCTTTGTAGTTGTTAACATTTTCTGCCGGGGTGAACAGATCTGAGCAGTTTGACACGGTTGCTCAGTCAGCCATGTTTTTTAGCTTGAAAAAAGTCCTAATTTATCTAGATACTATAGCAACTAAATCTGAATCAGGATCATCTGGGACCTATCTGAGGTCTGACCATTAGTTTGGTCAAATGTCTTCAATACCTGACAGTAGCTCTGCTGGAGGTTGAATGTAGCGGAATATCAATGCTTTTGCACTCGTTTTAGGGGTGTCACCTCTTAAGTTATCAGTCAAGTATCTAAAAGTGTGACTTCTCGATTAAATTGACTGAAGAAGTAAATATCAACACAAATGACAAAAATAAAATGATGATCAGACTAATATTTACCAAATACAAGCAGTCAAAGTGATGATAGTGTATTGAATGAGGAAATTGGGAACGGTGGAGGAAATAATGTGTTCACTACAGGTTCTAGTAACTAATACTGAAGGAAAATGTGAACTTTGGAGGGTGAATAACTGTTTAAACAAAGAGTAAATAGTTCCTAACTATATGACTTAACAAAATTGGGATTCTACAACATTTCCTTCATTAATTGTAATAAGATGTATCCTGTGTACTCAGCATACATATGTATAACAGCAGAAAAACACTGGGTGTCCTTCACCTTGAACAAGAATTTTAACTGAATGTGATGAGCATAATGACGAATGAATACCCCCAGATGGCCTTCTGTGAGATGCAACAGTGCTGAAGTGGGTCCACTTCATGAGGTAGACTGTTCATGAAGGTGTGTGAATGGATGTTTTGATCAAGCAGAAACATAATGAAGGTAAAACGTAAAGACACACACTCTGAGTGTGGGTAAGTACCTTTCTGAATTAAAACAGTAATGATCCAAAATCTGTGAGGTAGGCCATAATTATGTCACACTGCCATTTTAATTGAGACAAGCCAGGCTGGTGGCAGCCACAGCAGAATGACTGCAAGACCAGAAACCCAGTGATTAAATCTGTCGATCAACCAATCAGCTGATTAAATCTGACTTCAGTCTACTTCTGCAGGAGCTAATGAGAGTTCATGTATGTGGTGTGTTTATCACTGACTGTACTGCACTGATTTGTCTCTCAGTATACAGATAAATGTATTCATCTCTGAGTGTGTGTGTGTGTGTGTGTGTGTGTGTGTGTGTGTGTGTGTGTGTGTGTGTGTGCGTCCATGTCCGTGTTAGAGATCATATAATCATTTGTCAAGTGTTCCTGGTTCTTTAGAGTGAAGTGGAGGAGAGTTGCCCTCTGCACATTTGGATGCGAGAGGGTCTCAACTGGTTCAGAGATTCAAACCATTAAAAGGATGCTGACTGAACACACACACACACACACACACACACATGCACATACTCAAATACACATTCATTTATGTTTCTGTTTAAAGACATTAAAGTTAAGACTCACGTGTCCACACACTGACACACATGCACAGATGTGAATGAATTTATGAGAATATTTTTCAGCACATAAATAAAAATACAGATGGCTTTGTACAACAAGTACTCAGGAACACACACACACACACACACGATCACAGGAACGGAGAGGGACCGGAAACTGACTACAAATTATTTTCATCAAGCATGACACATCCATTTGACATCTCACCATGAAAAAAGTGCTTAAGCAATCACAGTTTCGGTCGGCCAACATCAGAGCTGCTAATACATTTTCTATGGGGCTCACTGGCGCATCCCCACACCCTATAGTATCTGTCCTCATTTCAAAGATGACTGGAAAACATGGAGAGATTGAGGGAGAGAGACAGGAGGGGAGGTTTTAACTTTTAACTGCCCATTCAAACAAGGCATGCTCGTGTGTCTGTGAAGCTGACGTCAACATGCTTACAATGCCACATATGCTGGTGTTTATAGGGTTTAATGTTTGTTCACAACCACAAACCATCTGTTTGCGTGCTAACGTTTTCTAATAAGCACTTGACATGGAGTACAGCTGGCGGCTGCAGGGAATGTTTTGCAGGTATTTGATCATAAACTGAAGTATTAGACAGAATCTAGTTCTGACCTGATGATGGTGCTTCAGAAAAAGTTAAGGGATCACCAAAGTGATTGCTGCCGTAGATGTTGAGACATGGGCGTAGGAAGCATTTAAAATATGGATGGGACAGTCAAAAAAGGGTTTCAGGGTTCTCCATTGAAAATGTCATTTAGTGTTTTATTTGTCTATTTTAATTGGTGGATTGATGTTTTTATCTGGATAAACTAGCATGAGAAAAATGATCGGTACATTTGTAATTATCCAGATCACATACTTGAAAATGTTAAAAAGCTGAAAGTACAGAAATGTATTTGATGACTAATTTATAATAGTTTTGTTGCACAGGCCCCTGATATAAAGACTTTTGTTTGGCTAAAAATACATATTTGCTAACATTTCAAATAGCAAATAACTTAAAATCCAACACAGAACCAAGAAATCTGATGAAATATCTCACCAACCATGACTTAAGGGGGTCAGTGCTTTTTGCTGTTCTTTATTGAATACATTTCATAACCTCATATAGTTATCAGGTACCCAGTTGAATCAATGAATGTGTTGGTGAAACCGTAGCAGTTCAAAGACTGAAGACTCATTCCTTCTTTCCCTCCCTCTTCATTTCATCCCTTTCTTTCTCTCCCTCTCTTTAAGTCTTGTTTGACAGCTTACTTTCCTTTTTCCTGTCATGTTTGCCATCTTCCAACCTCGTATAATCTCTGTGCTCGAGGCTTTTTGTGGTGACTCTCAAAGTCAAGGGAGGACCCACTTTACCAGCTGCCTGGCATTCTGGCATCAGTGACTAGTTATCGTCTGCAGTGCGGTCATGTGTATGTGTGTGAGTTTCACTGATTTTGAAATTTTCCCAAAAAGAAAGTGGGATGATTTGATAATGAGCGCTGATAGTCAAGTGAATAGACGGATGCATCTTCTTCATGGTAAAAGTGGGACGAAGCTAAGAATAATTTATGCACTTCGGCAATCTAGTTACAATCAAGCCATCAAGACGAGCGCCACGCTTTGAAGCCGATTTGACACAGAGGCCAAACCCAATAATTACAACATCACTTGATGCACAGGGGCCCAAAAATAACTTTTCAATAAGCTTACATTGTGAAAAATTGTGGATTCAATATTTTGAATGTCACAACCCCCACAAAATTACTTGTTTCATTATCAAAATTTAATGCATTCACACGATGATATTTCAGAGTCCAGACGAGATGCATGATAAAATAATTGTATCCCTTTTCAAGTAACAGGAGTGCTGAACCAGAAGTTATGTGGCTCAGCCAGCGGAACTCTCTCCTGTGCATGCATCAGTGATAATAAAGTTATTTATTATGGCTTTATTTACTCATGCAGTAGATCTGGCTCATAAACTGCTCTGTTTATGAGCTGTGGCATTGTGGATAAAAACACTGATCTCTTAGGCCCTTCCCCCGGTACTCTGCTGCTTTTCTCAGGGTCACTCATCCTCCGGAGCCCCTCTACACTGTTACTGCAGTGTCTCTGCGCTTGTTAATGTCTGTTCTGTGGTCTGATGAAATAGTAAATTCACCATGGCCCACTGACCTCCGTTTGGTTGTCTAGCAGGACTAGCAGGGAACCCAGGGGGGTCTGGCACTGGAGGACAACTGAGGGCGCGGGTACCACCAATCTCCCTCCCTCTTGTTGTCCAGTGGACTAATGTTACCAGGGCCATGACAAAATCTCTGTTCTTATTATTTCCTAAATGTATGATAAATGGTTGTCTGGTGTTGATGGAAGTGGATTATGAGCCAGTTGCCCTGTCACCATAGTCGAGTGGATGGCTTAGATGGGCTGCCATGCTGCTTCACCGCCATCCAGCCCGTCCGGTCTACCTAACGAACCCGGAGACACTGCAACTGCAGCAAAGAGCGGCTCCAGAGGATGAGTGACCCAGAGAGGAGCAGCAGAAGACCGAAGAGAAGGGCCTGAGAGATCGGTGTGTTTATCCACAAAACCAAGCTCATAAACTCACTTCATATTTGACCAGGTCCTTCGAAGAAAGTAATGGTTTTCAATCAGACACATGGTGGTACAATTTCACCTGCTCGGCCAGCTGTGATTCCAGTCTGAGACATGTGACTCCACTGTATGTCACAGTGTTTGTAGTGATAACACAAGAGCCTAGCCAAGAATAAGCTCTTTAATAATGACCTCTCATGGATGATCATCCACCTCACTGGTCAGGAGGCGCGCATGTGTGTGTGTGTGTGTGTGTGTGTGTGTGTGTGTGTGTGTGCGCGTATGGGTGTGTGTTGTATGTCTTCATGCCCACTCAAGGTCAGAGAGTACAACTCATGTGAGTGGGTGACTCACTGAAAAGGAACATTATGTACAATGTACAATTTCAAGGCTGACCAGAAGCTTTAATGATATGGAATGAAAGGCTGACAGGCGCAAGAAATAAATGAGGGGGATTCAACTTCGAGGAAATGCAAATTATGACTTTTCAAGGTTGCGAATGTTACTTTCAGAATGTTTTCTAATACTATTGAAAACCAACACAAATTTCTGTATAACCTTTTGAAATATAATGTCATCTTCTAAGACTTTAAATGAGCCCAGCAAGAGATAAAGTTCAGTCAGGTATGACAGACAAGCAGGAGGAAATTAAATAATAGTCGAAAACAGAGGATGAAAGAAAGATATGTAATTATGAAGGATAAGAGGAAGTGAAAGGATTCATTAACACCAATTACTGCTTGATTGCTTCATTTCCACATGAGACAATGTGGCATATATCAGCACACAAGCTGAAGCTGTGTATTTTGTACTGATGGATGTATTCTAAAGCAAATCCTGCTCCCCCCACTTTGGGAACCACTGTATACAGGAACTTTACTACATGGGCTCAGGAACACTTGGTAAAACCATTGTCGGTAAACACACTTTATTCGCAGATGATTGCTTTCTATTTTTATTGACATTATATATACATTTAAACTTTTCCGGTTTAGGTTTTGTCAGAGGTTAAGGTTACGCTAAATAGACGACCCAAGTGCAGACACACAGGCGCACACACAGCAGGCAGGATAAGGGGAAACAATAGGTGAGCTTTTAATTAGCAAAGCTAAATACAAAAAATTAGGAATACTGAACAACTAAAAATGCGTCACGAGGACAAAAACAAAGTAGCAACTAAAAGCTAAAACAAAGTGTAAACAAAAGTAAAGTTCAAATCAAAAGAGAAACCAAACACCAAAACTACAAACATACCAAAACGGGAGACACGAGGAATCACTGTAGGAAACAATGGGGAAGAAGCTGGTGGAGAACACAGGGAGACATCACGGGGAAACACGGACGAACACAGAGGAAGACAAACCAAGATGGACACAGGCTAACACACGCTAACACGGAGAAAGTCGGGAACGGGAAATCACAGAACATCACGGAGGGAGAAACAAAATGAACTGGCGAAGACATGAGGGAGGACAAGGACTAAATACTGACAACACTAATGAGGAATGAGGAACAGGTGGAGAGAAGAGGGAAACTGACAGGGGAGGGAAGTAGAGGAAAAACTCCGGGAGGGAAGAACACAGGAACTGAAAAGCAAGACAAGACACATGAGGGCAACATTTCCAAAATAAAACAGGAAACATGGCAACACAAACTGGGATCGTAACAGGTTTAGGTGATTATAGCTCCAAGCTCAGCCAGTGGACGTCGAGTCGATACAAAACCATGATATAGAGAGTGTCCTGTTGTGAAATGTGTTGCTACAATCTGGAGCCAGCATTTATTGCATATTCCATCACCATTGGTTTTCTCTCACTGTGAAAGTTCAAGTCAAGGTTTCCACTCTGCTTTAAAAAGCTATGTAAGTGTGTAACCTCCACTTATTTTAGATTGT
The DNA here is from genome assembly GCF_040436345.1 of Pagrus major. Taxonomy (NCBI): domain Eukaryota; kingdom Metazoa; phylum Chordata; class Actinopteri; order Spariformes; family Sparidae; genus Pagrus; species Pagrus major. The sequence continues at coordinate 7,498,608 of NC_133236.1, forward strand.
GATAATGTTAGCAATGATAACTGCAGGGCCCATTGTGATTGTGTGGTGTTTTTTTAAAGGAGTGAGAATAACAATGAATGAGTCACAGGGTTTTGTTTTGCAAATGAGTCATTGCTGGTTTTAAAGGGAGACCCCCTGAGGTAGGAACTTTGGGAATCACAAGGATTCAATGCTATGAAAGGGAACATACGCTTAAAAATAGAAATGATTCTGTGAGGTCAGTTATGTATGTGAACATAGAATGCCTCTCTCATGGTTGGAAATAAAAGAGCAGTTGCTTACTTGATAATTTTGGCAAAAAAAAAGAATCCTTACATTGCACTATGGACACGAAAAACAAATCTTTGCCCACTGAAAACACAGGTTCAGATCAGATTGTGCTCAAGTTACCAGTTGTCCAGAGGCTCATGAGTTTTAGTGCCAGAGAATTAACAAAGAGAACAATAATAACCATAATGAGTCACATTTTCCCATCTGGTCAGGGGCAGCAGGCTGCCCACGTTCAGTGAAAAGTTTGACTCTGCAGCATCTTCTTTATCAACACTGCAACCTCCAACAAGACCTTCATGAATCATATGAACCAACCGCCTGCATGAAAAACACATCATATACAGGATATCGCTAAATCTGATTTTTCTATCTTTTAACAAGACTTATTACAGCCTTGCTAACTTCCATAAGAAGGTGAGATGGTCTTTATACCAAACATTACAAAAGTGTTAAAGGGAAAAAACACGTGTAATTGCAGAGCTTGTAACAGAAAGAAGTGAGAGAATAATCTCTACTGTAGTAACAAAATGTATCATTTGCATTATACCATCAGCAGATGGTATTATAAAAGAAATATCTGCTGCCATACCACCAGACTACAGAGCAGCATCTTTCCACAGGCCGTTAGACTCCTCAGTTCATCATCAACACTCCATTTTGCAAAATAGATGTAGCAGGACTCAAAGGACTCAAACATTGTTTTGTTTTTTAAACCCTTGTGATTTCTAACAAAAAGAAGACAATAAATTGACCTTGTAACTTTGGTATACCCACACACTGTGCGACCACTTTTGTGTTTATTTAATTGAAACAGCTGGAAAGTAATATCCTTTGACTTTCAGGGTTTAATAGAAAGAAGAAATGTAGATGACAGTCACATCATTCTATTTTTCATATGTCTTGTGAAGAAGCACGGTAAATGTAAGCAGCACCCAGGTGGAACGGCTGTCACGGGAACAGTTGCGCCCCAGGTTGTGTCAGGTGGGAACTTCCGCCCACACTTCAGTTGCAATCTGGATGATGAACTGAGTGCTCCGTGTCTTCATTGCTGCTATCTATATTTTACAGATTTTATATTTTGTTGCTGCGTTACCAACCTCGAAACCCGTAACATAACCTTGTATGTCTAATTTTGACAGAGTTGTCAAATGCGTTTTAATGGACAGGGTGTACCGTGACTTCCTCTGTCAGAATAAATGAGCTGATGTCACTAAAGATGTCCCACTTAGTTGCTCTCCAGCTTCATTTAGCGTTGTCCTTCACACATGCAACATTCATCAGTGGCTTTGAAGTATTTCACATCCTGTTGTAATGTTTCTCACACTGTGTAACACCATGTGACAGACTCGTTGAAAAGTTGAGCACCAAAGAAAGGATTCAATGGAAATTTTAATCATGTCATTACTGTCTCAGAGATGAGTGATGGATGCATCCAGAGGAAGGGTTGTCCCAGAGCTCATGAATCAGACTTCAACTATCCTTCATCTTTCTATCTGTCTACATCTATCTGTATATGTGTCCTCACCGGCTCTCTGTGCTCATGTTTTGGATTCATGAGCTGGTCTGTACCCTTGGTTTGTCCTCCTACAAGATGTGTTATCTTCACACCTTGTGTAATTCTTGCAGATGGAACAATTATGTAGTATTTGGGAGGAGGAGATATATTCAGGCTGCTCATGCGGACAATTGAGATGAGACTGCTGAGATTAAACTCAAATCAAAGTATATTAAGTTCTTTGAAGGTCATGAGCGGACATGGTGATGCAAAATGTCGGCACGGAGAGAGGCCAGTTGTGGTAGGTGTCTACTTAATTGGAAAATGTAGTTCCCTGTTCTCACATCTATCATGGATGTTAAAAAGGAGCAAAGATGATATGCATAGTAGATAAGAATGATAAATGGTTTATCTAGAGGAATAATTCATGTTGTAATGTTAACACCACTAAAAGGAAGTTTTTATTAAAGTTTGTGAAGACGGTCTGAGATCTATTCTGTGAAAATCAAAGCAATATTCTCCAAAACATTGATAAATCATTTTCGGAATCCAAAGATGTTACACAAATCTCAGAACGGTGAAGAGATATTACTTCAGTGTCTAGCACCCTAGGTTGGTAGGTTTGAAAATGTTATGAAAGATAAATTGTGTGTGCTGCAGTATTTTAGAGAAATAAATAAGTGAGTCACATTAAAGCTGTATCCGTATTCATATATTTTGGAGTTTCCCTCCAAATTTTACACCAATTTTGTCTAAATTCCCATACAAACCGCAAAACAAAAATAAATGTGATTTAAAGGAGCAGTATGTAGTTTTAGAGAAATATTCAAACTCAGACTTTTCATATTTATAATATTATTGAGGTAGTAATACAAACTGTTTCCATAAGTGAATAAACAAGCTGTTCTCAGAGTTTGAAACTAGAGAGGTGGCAGGGTCCGCCACATATAAACAAAGTAATACGGTATAAATTGTGTTGTCCTTTAAGGTCAGTTTGTTTATTCAGTTTGTTCAGTCATGAAAAGAAAGAGAGTTTGTTTATCCATATTGTTTAGGCAGAAACACATCAGCCAATAAAGATCTTTCTCTTCTCATTAACATTTCTGCCCCAAAAAGTGCTCCTTTTATTGTGTGATTCCACCCATTACTGTTTACTGCAAATATTAGCAGTAAGGTTAACAAAATAATAGTTGATGGCAGTAATACTCCATTAAAGCACTGCAGAAGCACTTTGATGCATTTTGCTTTTATCAAGAGTTTTTCTCGTCCGCCAAGAGTATTTTTTTTTCTTTCAATATTTCTTTTTTTTTATTTCTATTGAAAAGTAAAAATGTGAATCAAATGATCAAAAAATGCACCTTTAGTGTGTGATTTCATTGACCTTGTTTTAAGTGAAAGAGCTTAAAAAAACCCACTTTAGACAACCTGCTCAGCACACAGTAGTACTATCCACTGAAGCATTTAGCAGCAAAAGAACCAGACATTTTCTCAGTTGTCAATGAAGACCAAAATAGAGCAAAACAGAGAGTGAATATTGGTCATGTTACCAGATGGATGCTAGATGTCGAGCAACTGCATAGGCAACTGTTTGCTAAACACATAAAAATACATGTCAAGAACATGTGAATATTGTGGTTCAACTCCTTCAGCTGCCCAAAAGTAGCAAAAAAATATCAATAAATGCAGCTTTTAGAGTGCAAGTTCTTCAGGAACACACACAAAAAAGAAAGAATCAGGTGACCTGATGATCAAAACAGATTGCCTCAATTTTTTTGTGTGCTAAATGTATCTTTAAAGCTTGGAAAAAAGGCAGACACTATTTCAATTGTCTTTACATTTTCACCTATAGATTGTTATTACAAACTCTACTATACATACATCTAAATCTTGTTATAGATTGAAGTTATGGAAGTCTGATGATGATTCAAGTAATCCTAATTGTCATTCTTAATGTGCTTCATCCTGAATCTGGTTTACTTGCATAAAAAAACATGGGACCAGGCATACTTTCATTCATGACACCATGATATGCAGATCATAAAAAGTAATATGAATATTTTAATATTGCATGTATAACAAAAGCACTGTTGGGTCTCAAGCACTGATCTCATCCAGCCTCTGTTCCCAATCATTTCCGGGACTTTCTGTAGATTACATCTTAAAAATGTTGTAGATTTCTCACACATGGTTACTAATGCCATCCTTTTACATACATTTAACATGATTTTCTTCACACAGGATGTATAATTAATCAAAACCTGATTACTCTAGGTTAAACTTAGTTTTTCCACAACAGCAATGTCCATCAGTTTGGATGATGCAGCTGAAAACGCAGCATCAGAGTAGAGCAGCGTCAGAAACACCAGATTAAAAAGCTTTTTGTCCCAGAAGTTGGACACAAATTGGAAGCAATTCTTTAAACAGTCGAACAAGTTGTTGAAATTTACAGAAGTTGGATCCAGTTTGTGCCGAGAACTTCTTCTAGATAAAATGTAATGATCTCCCAGCTGCAGTAGGCCTCTCATAACGATGATTGTAAGTATTTTTGACTAAAAGCAACCTCACTTTGCAATCATTTATATACTGTTCCACAGCTGCACAGATTTGTGATGTAGAGTAGCCTACATATTAGTTTGCATGCACGTGTGCATGTTTGTCTGTGTGTGTGTGTGTGTGTGTGTGTGTGTGTGTGTGTGTGTGTGTGTGTGTGTGTGTGTGTGCTCATGTCGTGTATGCACTCACATCATTTCTTTGCAGCTGCACTTTTCCCTTTTTAGCTATATGTTATTATTGTTCCGCTACAGTAGGCAGCTTGAAGTCCAGCTCTCAGCTTCTCTCTCGTGTTTTTCCATGTGCTTTTCAGGCTGTTTGGGCAGCAGCAGCATTTAGCAGCTGTCTGGACCCTTTGACAACAGTGATTAGTTAGCACAAAAGAACATGGAGCGCAGGTCTGCTGTTTGGTTCCTGAAATGACTCCTGTCTGCTCTTATATTCTGCTTAATTTAATGTGAATCTGACAGTGTGCAAAATGACTGTGTGTGCATGTGTGTGCTGCAGGAGGCCTCACATAATGTGTGTGTGTGTGTGTGTGTGTGTGTGTGTGTGTGTGTGTGTGTGTGTGTGTGTGTGTGTGTGCCTGAAGAGCTGCTCTGTCAAATTAGTTTCAGTTACAGCACAGACATTCAATACCAAGCCTCATATCTCAAGTTTGTCTCTGTGCTGCAGACAGCAGGCAGAGTTATGCATTGCAGGATAACTGATAGTTGAAATATCTCTACTCTGTTCATGTCCCTGCCATTTGTTGGGCTGATTTATGTCAGAAGACGGCCACCTGAAGTCCGGGCTGGATGAATATCTCTGTGAGGAAGTGAACAGGCGATGCCAGGGATGATTTAGAGCTGAAAGGGACACCGTTTTATCCTGGGCCTATTGGGTTTGTTTATCTACAGATGACAGCGAATATTCTTCAACACTGACACTTTAGATACATCAATGTAAATGTTTAGGTTAGCCAAACAATTCATTTGCATCCAGTGCCCGATCCTTTCTTGTGGTATACCCCAACAGTGTGTAAATGCCTGAACTCATCAAAATGAGTTTGATAGATATAGACTTAAAACCTAACAACAGTTCATGCTGTACTGGCAACTCTGATCACAGAAATACAGCATGCAAAAACTTATAGTAACATGAAATATATTTTTTTAACCAATCTATCAAACTGGTGGAGTATTTTGCTGTGTTAAGACCAAATGCAACACAAATTATTCACATGACTAGATTACACGAGTATCACAAAAAGATTGCGTCAATCGGCAGTCACGAGTTGAAAATATTGAATTCAAGCAAAATTTTCGCGTGACGCTGTGTCGCGAAAGCATATCAGCTTTGACATTCATGCTCACGCTGCTGATGTCCGGACATTGAACATGAACAACAATGGAGGAGAGGATAATAATCACTAATTTTGGGCGTTTGTGGACACACAGAGCTGTACGATAACACCTACCGACACAGGACAAATAAGGAGCTGCCGTGGAGGCAAGTGAGCGAGAAGTTCTGGCTACCTGGTAAGTTTTGGAAATACGTCTCAGCACAGCATTGCCCTGATCGATCCGAACTCCATTCAGGGAAGAAGAATTTTACCTTGTCAAGTTGTTTGCTTGTCGTCTGACTGACAGACTGACAGTCAGACGACTGACTTAAGATGTTGTTATTTCGGCGTCCTTCTGATCCATTTATTGCAGTCAGATCACAGAGAAATCTCTTCGTTTTGGATTCATAATGATGTGGTTCACGGTTATTTTTATTCGCGTTACTTACGCGAGTAGACACGATTACAAATGTATAACCCCTCACCTCAAAGTCCACATATGGATGTGGCTGAGGTGGATGGATGAGTCAAACACACCCAGACTTTGACCCGAAGACCACTGCACTTTAACATATTTTAAGACGACCGTGTCTTTGACCTGACTGCTTCTTAGCCCTATTTTGGTGACAACCAGTGTATTTGCATGACCTTGAAAATGTCTTTGCCCTTCTGTGTGGTATTTTGGTGTACAGGTGGGAGCAGAGGCACAAATAGGCTCCTCCAGGAACAAGGAGTTTCCTTTAAAAGAGGCAGTGCAAAGAGAGTTGGTGGTGTCATGGTGGAAAATGGCAGCCTCACTTAGCTGTTAATATAAGGATTTTATAAGCAACAGAATACTGAATCCTTGCAAATAAATAAACAGATAACAAATGTGCAGACATAAAAAATAATGTTTAAAATGTAAATACACTGTTTTAATAAATCACTTCCAACCTGAAGATGTGTCTGAATTGGCATTGAAAATAAATGTCTAAAATTGGAATCAAATAATGTTTAAAGTAGTGTACATTTATCTATACAGGAATGTGAGTATTTAGTATATAGTATAGTATTTGCTGTCCACAGCTGTTTTATACTGCATTTCTCCTTCAGTTCACTAAATCCCTGCAGCCATCTGAAGGCAGCAGGACACATATGTTGATAAATCTGCAGCCTCTGACCGGAGATGATCTGTGTCAGAGGGACATTACTTGCAGATATTCACCATATTTACCAAAATTAAGAAGATGTGCAATTGACACCGGGCTGCATCAGATTTCAGCATCTCATCAATCTTGTAGATTGTTGCCTCCTTTCCAACTTTCTTTTTAGCAAGAGAAGCTTCATGAACAGTTTTTATTATTTATGTTAATCCAAAATTTGGTTTCGATACAATACCAAGTATTTCAAGGCCAATATCACCGATACCAACACATTTACTTTTTATTATGAAAACACAGGACAGTTTTTAAAAGCAAATATGTATCTTATTAATGTAAAGTGAAAGTGCATACATACAAAAAGGTTATTAATATTATCATTAGAATATGATTTTATATTTCAAAATGTTACTATGTGTGTTCTCTTTCTCATGGTTCTTTATGTGTTTAAATACTTTTGTGGTGTTGCCACAATAGTGCAGCTTTCCTACACACATCACAGTTCACAACGTTTTCATTTACAGCTGTGAAGTAGCTCCAGACGATGCTCCTCTTGCGCTCAGCCATCACTACATGTTGGATGAAACTAGTGGTCAGGGTGCGTACTGGTGCTAGCTGAGCATGCACAACGTCCGAGCTGTGCACACGACAGGACAGCAGCATAGCAGTGGAGAAGAAACCAGAAGGCTTAGATGTGTTCAGTTTTAAGACAGCTCTACTTGTTGATGAAATATAAATAAATGAGAACAACATAGAAAAGTAACTGTCAGTAACTGAAACTGATCCCTTTATATCGATCCAATCGACACTTGAATCGATCTACAAAAGGAGTACGTAGTATTGGTAGTATTGATATTTTGGGATCGACCCGCTCACCCCTAATTTCCAGCTGTGTTTGGTGCCAACAAAAGACAAAAATGGGTTTTTTTCTACAAGACGTCGGGACATTTTCAGCCATGTTGGTGGTGACACAAACTAGATATTCGTGGTTAGCACCTACCAAAAGTGGTCTAAGGAAGTACAACCGGTGAGCCAGTGACAGGGCCATGGGTTGTCCCGGGTTGTTCCCACTGAACGTAATCATGTTTCACTACAGTGGTAGAGTTGTTATTATCCTGCCAGCACCAGTGGTATTTTCTGAACTTGCTGCACAGAGCCACAAGTTAAAGTCTGCTGGAGTGGCCTGTGCCATTTTTTGTGCAAAGGTGGAAACCACACCCATCGAGGCTGAAAATGGCCCCCACTTACTAGGGCTGCAAATAATGATTTTCATTATCAATTAATCTGCCAGTTATTTTCATAATAAATCGATTCATCATTTAGTCTATAAAATGTGAAAAGTGGTCATCATAATTTCCCAGAGATTCAATTTTAGGCAAAATTGAGATTAAAAACATCTTTTTACTCATTTAATTGAAACCACAGAGAGATACATCATGTGATTTTACCTTTAAGACGATATCTGTCTGAGTGATCACTGTGCTGCCTGGCTCTTCCTGCTCAGTCTGATCTACTGTATTAACTGGTGTGCTGATACTGTCGGCAAACACTGCCCTTTCACAGAAACATCAGTGTCAGCAGTCAGCATCTATTTCACAGTCTATATTTCATGTCTCAGGCAGAATGTGCACCAAACTGCCTCACTTATGGTTACTTTGACATTTACACTACAGCCCTGAGCAAAGAACGACTCTGTAAAATACCAAGGGTTATATAAAGGCTTGTCCAGATGGGATTAATTGTACCAGAAGAGGTCAAGTTTATAATTTCAGTCTTGTGCACAGAAGCATTATTTAATAAAAATAAAAATACGTGCCTCAGCAGTCTGTAATCTGTAGAAGTATAACTGTACACGATTCACCCAGGACAGAACATTAAATGAAATCCCTGTCCTGTAGGATTTACAGATGCAATGCAGCCTCTTCAAACTTCCCTTCCTCCGTGACAGGGCCCTAACCTTGCTCGGACCTGGCCGAGTCTGTGACCGGAATGAGATCCCCCACAATGACGTAGTGAACGCGGGGCTGAATCGTAATGCCCTTATGGGCCATGTGTGGAAACCAGTTGCAATGGATTATCTATCCACCAGGCAGAGCAGTGATGATGGAGGCTGAAGTGTTTCTTCAGCTGTTCTTACTGTATCGTAGGCATACAGTATTTGATATGTGTGAGAGAGTTTGATTCCCACACAGAGCACATTTAATGATTATTAGGCTACCATATCATGAGGTCATCAATATTATTTCTCCAGCCATATTACTTTCACTTCCATTCAGTACTGTTGAAAAACAAAAAGATGAAGCATAATATTGATGACATAAATGAGATAATCTTTAAATATGCTCGGTCTTTGATCATATTTGTATTTGGAGTATTTGGTTTGAATATTTCACTGGGTGTGGGTGGTTACAACATGCATGAACTATTATGCTCAGGTGAAACATTTTCAGCAGTAATGATTGTCATTGCACTGTATAATTTTTCTGATATTTTCATCAGAAATTCCTCATGCAGTGGCGGATGATAAAAGAGATGCAATCAGTTTATAAAAGTGTGTTCACAAACATCCTCTGCCTATCTTGGGAGGTGACAGAGGCCAAATACATTATTAGCATTACAGTGCATGTCTTTGTTCTTATTCAATGGATATCCCAACAGGTGTCCCAGCCCCCCACACTCATCTGGCAGCTGCAGGGCTGTTGATTCAACTAGAAAATTTTGTCCTGCATTTTGTCAGCGTGCGTCCAGACACAAACAGCACAGACAGATCTAGAAAGCGAGAGCCACCATGCGCGCTCACTAAACTCCGATCAAACTGTCCAAACCTGGCTGTGCTGATAACACATAAAGCACGAATCTGTTACTATTCATCCCCTAACATGCTATGAGAAACATTTTTCGTGTAGTACCCCAGCTAAAATAGAGAAATTTGTGAACGCGAAGTCCCCGCCATTTTGTTTATGTACTATGAAAATAGAGGCTAAAAAAACTCTGATGAAACTGTAAAACAAGTCTGTGGGGGGAGAAATGTTTCACTTCTCTTGGCGGGAAGCTTAGGAGATGACAGGAGGCAGGGTGATGACACATAGCAAGAGACTATGAGTAGGGCTCAAACCCTGGGCCTCTGCAGGATGTCTATATATGGGTTGAACGCTCTACCAACAATCAGTTACAGTGGTAATGGCCTGCAGTGCTGCCCTTTATACCTTGAGAATACACAGTAAACTCTGTTGAGGATCATTTCTATTCCTCCACAGTTATTGACATCAGTATCTGACTGAAAATCCTCTATTGTTCTACTCTCATGTCTGTCCCTTTCCTACATGACCAGCACTGTTAAAGCTGTTGTTGAGCTGGTATGTAAATCATGAGGTGATGTAACTCACAGCAACTGTGTCAGACCAATGTGAACACATAACAAAAACAATGGGAATATTGCCACATACTAGGATAGACAGGGTACTACGATAGATAAAATATGGTAAAATTAGCTGTGTCCTCTGCTTGATGTGTGTCAGATTGTACAAGATTCAGTCAAAAGTATTTTAAGAGTGAATTAATCCTTTCCCAAGTCTGCTGTATGGCTTCTGAGTTCATTATATGCATAAAGGTCACAAACATTACTATTTAGTACTCTAAGACCATCATAAGGCATTATGTCCACCCCAGTAAAGATCACTTTACTGTTTTGGTTCACGATTTGGTTTACTCTTCTCAGCGAGTCCATCTCCATCAGAAAAAACAACCAAATAGGTTGACTTACTATAGCCAATATTTAAATGTTCTTGTTCGGTGGAGACCTCTAGTGGTCCTAGTTGTTTTTACTGCAGCAAAGGCCGAAGTGAGGCAAAGGGACAGATGGGTAGATCAAACAAGCACAGGACTTTGACCCAGCAGAATGCTGTTCACGTTCAGTGTGAAACCACAAGTCAACGGTGAGTGATTTACTAACATACATAATCTAAATGCATTTACATGTGTAACAAGGGTACATTTGTCTACTAGTTTTATTGTAGTTTTAGTGCCTAAACCTAATCAAGTAGTTTTAGTGCCTAAACCTAATCAAGTTGTTTTAGTCCCTAAACCTAATCAAGTAGTTTTAGTCCCTAAACCTAATCAAGTAGTTTTAGTGCCTAAACCTAATCAAGTTGTTTTAGTCCCTAAACCTAATCAAGTAGTTTTAGTCCCTAAACCTAATCAAGTAGTTTTAGTCCCTAAAACTAATCAAGTAGTTTTAGTCCCTAAACCTAATCAAGTTGTTTTAGTCCCTAAACCTAAACAAGTAGTTTTAGTGCCTAAACCTAATCAAGTAGTTTTAGTCCCTAAACCTAATCAAGTTGTTTTAGTCCCTAAACCTAATCAAGTAGTTTTAGTCCCTAAACCTAATCAAGTAGTTTTAGTCCCTGAACCTAATCAAGTAGTTTTAGTCCCTAAACCTAATCAAGTAGTTTAAGTCCCTAAACCTAACCAAGTAGTTTTAGTGCCTAAACCTAATCAAGTAGTTTTAGTGCCTAAACCTAATCAAGTAGTTTTAGTCCCTAAACCTAATCAAGTAGTTTTAGTCCCTAAACCTAATCAAGTAGTTTTAGTCCCTAAACCTAATCAAGTAGTTTTAGTCCCTAAACCTAATCAAGTAGTTTTAGTCCCTAAACCTAATCAAGTAGTTTTAGTCCCTAAACCTAATCAAGTAGTTTTAGTGCCTAAACCTAATCAAGTTGTTTTAGTCCCTAAACCTAATCAAGTAGTTTTAGTCCCTAAACCTAATCAAGTAGTTTTAGTCCCTAAACCTAATCAAGTTGTTTTAGTCCCTAAACCTAAACAAGTAGTTTTAGTGCCTAAACCTAATCAAGTAGTTTTAGTCCCTAAACCTAATCAAGTTGTTTTAGTCCCTAAACCTAATCAAGTAGTTTTAGTCCCTAAACCTAATCAAGTAGTTTTAGTCCCTGAACCTAATCAAGTAGTTTTAGTCCCTAAACCTAATCAAGTAGTTTAAGTCCCTAAACCTAACCAAGTAGTTTTAGTGCCTAAACCTAATCAAGTAGTTTTAGTGCCTAAACCTAATCAAGTAGTTTTAGTCCCTAAACCTAATCAAGTAGTTTTAGTCCCTAAACCTAATCAAGTAGTTTTAGTCCCTAAACCTAATCAAGTAGTTTTAGTCCCTAAACCTAATCAAGTAGTTTTAGTCCCTAAACCTAATCAAGTAGTTTTAGTCCCTAAACCTAATCAAGTAGTTTAAGTCCCTAAACCTAACCAAGTAGTTTTAGTGCCTAAACCTAATCAAGTAGTTTTAGTGCCTAAACCTAATCAAGTAGTTTTAGTGCCTAAACCTAATCAAGTAGTTTTAGTCCCTAAACCTAATCAAGTAGTTTTAGTCCCTAAACCTAATCAAGTAGTTTAAGTCCCTAAACCTAACCAAGTAGTTTTAGTGCCTAAACCTAATCAAGTAGTTTTAGTGCCTAAACCTAACCAAGTAGTTTTAGTGTCTAAACCTAACCAAGTAGTTTTAGTCCCTAAACCTAATCAAGTAGTTTTAGTCCCTAAACCTAATCGAGTAGTTTAAGTCCCTAAACCTAACCAAGTAGTTTTAGTGCCTAAACCTAATCGAGTAGTTTGAGTGCCTAAACCTAATCAAGTAGTTTTAGTCCCTAAACCTAATCAAGTAGTTTAAGTCCCTAAACCTAACCAAGTAGTTTTAGTGCCTAAACCTAATCAAGTAGTTTTAGTGCCTAAACCTAACCAAGTAGTTTTAGTGTCTAAACCTAACCAAGTAGTTTTAGTCCCTAAACCTAATCAAGTAGTTTTAGTCCCTAAACCTAATCAAGTAGTTTTAGTGCCTAAACCTAATCAAGTAGTTTTAGTGCCTAAACCTAATCAAGTAGTTTTAGTGCCTAAACCTAACCAAGTAGTTTTAGTGTCTAAACCTAACCAAGTAGTTTTAGTCCCTAAACCTAATCAAGTAGTTTTAGTCCCTAAACCTAATCGAGTAGTTTAAGTCCCTAAACCTAATCAAGTAGTTTTAGTCCCTAAAGCTAACCAAGTAGTTTTAGTGCCTAAACCTAACCAAACAGTGAGCCTGTTGTTGGTACGTTACCACAGGCATGTTGTTGTAGGTATGATGGTGTGTTGAACTGTGCAGCACAGAACAGCAGATTAAGTTTTAACAGCTAAACAGCCAGATATTTTCCTCAGGAGGTCGCACAGACCAATATCAGAGCTAAAAGAGAGTGAATATTGGTCCTAATTTTACCAGGTGGACAGAAACAGGACTCCAAATGAATAGTAACTGCTTAATGTGCAAGTAGTGTTTGCTATCAAGTTCACTATATTTACTTGAGGAGGAATCGTGTGTTAATGTTGGGTTCACAACTTGTTTCCACTGACCCCAAATAGCTAATCATCATTAACTGTGTTTAAAATCAAAAACAACAGTCCACCATATGCATTTAACTGTCCATTTGTCTCGCAGCAAAGCAGTTATATGTAAACATTTTTCCCCACGCGTTAAATGAGAAGAATGACACTGATGCCCCTGTGGTAAGAAAATTGTTGGAATTGAATTAGTCTAGCTTAGCATAAACACTGAAAGCACAGAGAAACAGCTTTCTTGGTACCTTAAAAAAAAAAAAACCACAGCTATGAAACCCACTCATACGTACTGTATTTTGTAAATTTATTTTTGTGACGTTTGTGACTTTGATCTGAGTTCCATGCTGAAACTATTACCAGATGAACAAACTCTATGTGCTGTGCTCTTTCTCGGAGTCTTGTCATCACCATTGGAATGACCAAAAGCCTTTCTAACAGTGATTGCCGACCTGCCCAGACGCACAATTTACATTCTGTTTGTGTACAGATTAAAGATACATTATGTTCATTAGTAATTTGAGTTTGATATTGGAAGTGATCCAAGCTTGATGTTTCCCCCTCCTTCCAGTCTTTGTAATCGATTCTTGGCTCCACGTAGTCCACTTACTGAGATGGTGACGATGATCATCATCATCATCGCCACATGAGACTGATGTCAATCTTTTAATCTAACTCATACAAAAATCCCACAACTTTGAAATCTAATTATTTTGAGTGTACAAGCGAGTCACATTTTTTACAGAACGCGTTGGTTTATACAAGCCTATTTTTCAGAATTCAAACATGAACAAACCAGGCAACAGATTCTTGCTGACAGGTGCCAAATATAATGTTACGAGAGCTTAAGTACAGAATTTTTTTGGTCTTAACTGCTTCTCAAAGCCTTGTGTTGATGCAAACAAGACTTAAAATGATGCTGGTGTTGGTGTATGTGTGATAATGGCTTATGACTGCTACACTGATGATACCTACTGAGTGGAACATTATCTCCATCCATCAGTAAAATGGTCATTTGTTTATTGTAATTGCCACTTTGGCAAAGGGTTCAAGAACATCTATTTTTAGATTAATTACTGTGTATTTGTAATGACACTGGGGATCTTTTCTTCTTCATCCTCTGAAACACCCACACTCACTGTACAATACACACACTTATACAACTGAAAGGGAATGAACCTCCCATGCAATACCAGTACATGCAATGCAAAAACTGAATTAACAGTTCTGTGAAACAAAACATCATAATTAGTTTTGCATACTTTCTGACTGTGTTTTGTGAGTTTAGCTTGAATGCCTACCTCTATACTCAGAAGCTAAAAACGTACACTGCTCTACTCAGTCTATACCACAGAGAAGGATATTATATGAAGTGCCATGCAGTGCTGCCAACCCTTTCATAACTAAAATAATTATTTTCCGTTCTAAACATCACTAGAAGTCTCCAGATGATGCCATACCTTATTTTGCATGTGAATATATTTATAGGCCCTGTGTGGGATATGGCATCTTCAGACTTCTTAAGATAAAAAAAAATGCAAGTCAGCATCAGCTATACCCAATCACATGGTCAACAAGGAATACGAGCTACATTTGTCAAACACCCCTTTACAAAGAAGTCAGAGGTGGGTTAAAGTGGCACCAATATAACATGTCAAAATCAGTTCAGTAACAAATAGCAGTACTTTCCATCCTCTGAAAACAGTGTGATGTGTTTTGAGGCTCTAGAGGTAGTGCCATGAGGGTTGCAGCAAAATGTGTTAATTACTTGTGAATTTAAGCTTCTGGGGACATATCTGAAGTATCTAAACTCAAGGTTCACTTACTAACTTTTATTGGTGCTTATGACTGTATCCCACAGTCATCTTCAGGGAGCGGAATTTGCTTCGGCGATCATGTGACTGAGGTACAGTACTTAAATACTTATATCACATGTGTGAAGTATAAATTATAAGGGGACACCTTGTAGTTCCATTTCCCTTAAAGGTAAATACATTTGCCTTAAGTTTAGAACATTTAGAAAAAATGACTATTACTATTTTGCAATAGATATTGTTAATTTCTTTTTATTTGTTGTGCCTAATGTATCCAGTAAAGGACTAGTTCAAATTATAATAAATGCCCTTCAAAATCTGCCCATACATCATTGAGGAGATCCCTTTAGAACATGTGCCAATATGTATTTACAGTTTGTCAACTTGTAAATATGGTCTAGTAATAATACAATCAATAAAAATTACTCCAAGCCATTATAGTTTTCAATGGAACGCCTGGTGGCTAATTGGATGATTTATGATGGCTGACTTCAATATTTACTGTCTGCACAGGGGTCAGTGAAACCCTCTGTAAAACTTGATCTTACAGAACACAATGAACATGGTGTCTGTTGGGCAATAAAACAGCAATTTTTTGTGTGTTTTTCTGTCTGCGATTTTCACTCCTCAGTCATTTCACGGATCCTTGTTCCTCTGGTTTATACTGCTTGTCTCCTGGGCTGCCTGGCCTAATAACTTAGTTCTCAGCTGTGTGGATTCAGAGAGCCCAGGAGGAACATGTTGCTGTGGCTGGAAATATCAATAAAGTTTTATTGGTCTGCGAGGACAGGGTAGGAAAAACAAATTGCAGAATAAGGCCTAGAAGTGGAAGAACACAATGTTACATAACATAACACATAACTAAGATTTGCGAGGTGGAAAAAGAAAGTAAAGAAGACAGGCACACATTTATGGCAAATTACTAATCTCTTAAAAATTGTCACAGACTGTTAGTTAAAACTGTGACATGCTTAAATCATCTCAATCTATTACAATTAAACCAGCAGTGATTACCTTAGATATAATCATACTAATCACCTCAGAAGCAAGGTAATGAAACGCTGCTGATGTAATTTCTCCTCCACGCATTCTTTCACATTCCCATGTGAAAAAACAAATACCTTGTTATTCCGACAAAAAGCAATTTCTACCCTCAGGGCTCTTATTATGCTAACTCTGCCCATATTGGAGCACATTCAGCAGAACAGTTTAACTATGCATTGTGACATTACACTGTGATTGGATTAAAATGATTTCTATCTGCTGTCTTTCAATGCTGCTGTGTGTCTTGAGCCGACCAACAGAGCATAGCCACAGGTCATAGGATTTACCCTGAGATCAAATGGTTCACCTCTTGTTATGATGAGTGTCCAACATGGACGACCTCCGACTGGACAACACAGGAAACCAAATCTACAAATCATCAAAATTAATTCCATATACCCCTACCTACCGGGAAACGTAATGTGATCATCTAATGTTGTTATGAGCATCTCTATGTTAACATGTAGTGTAAAACACTGGAGGCACTCTCCATGCTTCATGTAATGTATAGATGACAGGCATTTCAAATGATCGTATCATACCATGGGTACATTTGAGCTTAAGGTACACAAAGACTTTCCTGAGATCATCTTCCACTGACTGGAATGGATTAGTTATATTTCCAAGCAGCTTTGTATACCATCATGTGAGGCAAAGCAGCTTTAACATGACTGCATGCACCCTAGAAATCTGTATTGAGTTTAAGAATTTTATAACTATATTTTTTGTTTAAGAATTTATTACGTTCATTATGAAATTATCAAGCTTGGACAGTCTATAACAACTGCCTGCACCTGCCTGAGTGGATGGGCTTTAATGAAACAGGTCGTCTGTGACATTGCTTGATTTTTACATTGTCTCCCATGTTATAACAGTAATACTACCTTTCCAAGTATTAACATTTTTATTTCACAGCGTCAGATATTCTCGTAAGTTCTTCTCGGTTCTTATCAAATGTGCCATTCTTCCTTGGTGCATCCCAACAATCATTTTCAGCTTGCCCTGATCAGGGTCATATCTGAGAGTTGTTTTTGTGTATCTATATGCAGTACAGTCCACTAAGTAACTTTGTCAGCAAAGTATACACTCAGTGGCCTCTATATAAGGTAAAGCTGTACAATTTAGTTGTTGGAAATGTGCAAATCCCATTATGTCTTTATAACTTACTAGGTTTTAGGTCTTAGGTCTCATGGTGTTGTATTAGACTGTATTATATTGACGTGTTTCTAATTTATTTTTTTTCCTTACACAGAGGGGAAGATTATTAGAAACACCACTGAATATAATGCAGACCAGAGAAACTCTACTTCTAACTATGACCTCAATGATAAAACGTGTTACTGTATCTAATTAACACATCTATAGTCGTTTCAAAACAAAGTGAACACTAAAGGCATCTGTAGACATTATGGCAGAACAGTTTTATTGAATTACATAAGACTGAAACTGTGTAACAGTTGTTACAAAGTTTCCCATAACTTCATCATAACAGCTTTCATAACAAACCCCTATCTGCTTACTTACAGACACTCGCTTCTGGGTCATTCATACATCGGGCCTTCATGTAAATTCATGTAAAATCCTATAGCTGTACTCCAAATACTTTTTAAGTTGTGATTTTTTTAAGTTTGGCCCTATGAGCTAAATTTCAACATTTTAATGATTCCTGAGGAAACTAGCTGTTTCAACTGTATCACAGGCATACTCAGTACTTATTTATGTCTTTGATTCTGTCGCACCTATCTTTACCAAAACAAGATGATCAAAGATTTACAGATGAAACCCGACATCTCAAGCAGGCCTGCAGGAAAAAGGAACGTGCACATCGAAAATCTAAATTGGAAGTTTTCCATCTTGCATGGCCTGATAATGGCCTCATAAGCATGCTCTTACTGCTCCTAAAACAGCATATTTCTCTGGCCTAATATGCAAAAATAAACATAACCCTAGATTTCTCTTTGACACTGTGGATAAACTTAATCAAAAACCACAGCCTGTGAGCCGTGCACCCTTTACTGCAAATTATTTCTTAGATTACTTTTGCAATAAAATTAATGAGATTAGAGTCAAAATGATCTCTTCATCTCTGGCTTCCTCGGCAAAGTTGATTATAAAACATCCTTATGCTGATTCACAGTTAGTCTCAGCTCTTAACATTTTTGAAAGTATCTCTCTAAACTGGTCTCAACCTCAAAACCAACTACCTGCCTCCTGGACCCCCTTCCGGCAAAACTGTGTGAGGATCTACAGCCAGCACAGAGACCTACAATGTTAAATACTGTGAATTTATCACTCATGACTGGTGTTGTCCCTGCTAGCTTTAAATCTGCTGCGGTTAAGCCTCTACTAAAGAAACCACATCTTGACCCAGGGTCTCTAAATAATTATAGACCAGTATCCAACCTTCCCTTCTTCTCTAAAGTCTTGGAAAGAGTTGTGTCCCAGCAACTTCCAGGCTACCTACTTAATAATAATCTTCTGGAACCGTTTCAATCAGCTTTCAGAGCCTGTCATTCCACCGAAACTGCACTTACTAAAGTGGTAAATTACATTCTACTTACTATGGACTCAAACTCTACCTCAGTGCTTCTGTTACTGGATCTCAGTGCTGCATTTGATACCATAGATCATGGCATACTGTCAGACCGACTTGAAAGTCAATTTGGCATCTCTGGCCTGGCTCTCGCTTGGTTAAAGTCTTACCTTTCGGAAAGAACTACTTCAGTATTTACTGATGTGAAGTATGGAGTTCCCCAGGGCTCTGTTCTTGGCCCTTTGCTCTTCTCTTTATATATTTCACCTCTTGGCCAAATTATTTGGAGTTATGGAATACATTTCAACTGCTATGCGGACGATACTCAGCTGTATGTGCCCATAAAAGATGATGATGATTCTCAAATCACAAAATTAGAGACATGCTTGTATGCGGTGAAGAAATGGATGTCAGAAAACTTCCTGCTCCTGAATCCGGATAAAACTGAGATGCTTTTTATTGGCCCCACTCAACAGAGACACCACTTTGATCAGGTGACAGTAACGCTTGACAACTTTGTTATTACTCAAAGTTCCACTGTCAAGAATTCAAATGGTTCAGAATGCTGCAGCTAGAGTCTTAACACGTACAAGAACATTTGATCATATTAAACCAATCCTAGCCTCACTGGTCTGGTTCCCAATTCATGTCAGATCAGACTTTAAGGTGCTGCTGATGACATACAAAACTGTACATGGCCTCGCCCCGTCATACATGTCTAATCTCATTATACCATATATTCCACCTCATGCATCACACTCTCAAAATTCAGGGCTCCTGACGGTTCCCAGGGTTAAGAAGAAGTCAGCTGGCTGCAGGGTTTTTTCCTATGGTGCCTCTTCCTCTGGCATAACCTCCCAGCTGATATCAGACAATCTGGCTCTACTGACGCCTTTAAATCTAAACTCAAAACTTACTTCTTTGACTTAACCTTTAATTAGTCGTTGACTTTGATTGCTAGGTTCTTGAGTTGGTCAGTCTCAGTCTTAATGAGTCTCTTACCTATAGTATTAGAATTTGTCCTGCCGATGAGAAACAATCTGGTCATTCTGATTAACATTGCATTTCTCCAACTTTTGATTTTTGTTTTCTGTTATCACAAGCTGTGTCACTCTCTCACTGTCCTCTCTCTATAGCCTCCTCCTCCTCCTCCTCTTCCTCCTCCTCCTCTCTTTTCATTCAGGCTCCCTTCTGATGGACCACAGGCCCCTGGGAACATCTACATCTCCTGGCTCCTGCTGCCTCTGATGCCTCTTTTTTTTTTTTGCGTTTTTTTTCAAATATTTTTTTAATATTACGTTTATAATTTTCAGGGAGAAAGAAGTAGATCTAGAATATGAACAAAACAGTTTTACCGAAATAAAAAATGTACAGTCTGTGTACAACAGGATCCAAGTTACAAAAAATAATCAGCGTTTTATCAGATTAATGTCAACGATGGAGGAAAGAAAAGACAGCACTCAGACGCACATATTGAAGTTCATTGCTCTGTGTGACATTTTGCAAACATTCAAGTCAAGACACCAAATCACAATACATGTCATTCAGGCATTCAGGGCTGTGTGGTTTGTCCCGTTTGTCCTAGTGGTGTTGCCGTACCTTGCTGTCCACTTGGCGAATTCGCTCAACCAAATATATTTGGGATACAATGGTGATTGGCATGCCCCCCAGGCCCGCCCCCTTGCTGACAAAAACCGCCCACTAAAAAAAATCACTCGCGTGTGAGCAGGGGAAAATTTTCTGAGCGAGGAGAGGAGAGTTTTGCGAGCGAGCAGTCTGCACTCGAGCGAGCAGGGGAAAGTATTGTGAGCGGACTCTGCGCACGCTCGAGCTGTTTTTCTCCTGGCAGGCTACAATATTGCTCCAGGGGGCAGAGATGCAGGATACAAAATAGCTTGCGAGTGCTTTGAAAGCGCTCGGGAAAAAAAATGCGCGCGCAGATGTTTGATTTGCACACGCGGATCCCATTTGCGTGTGTGCAAGTCTCATTGCGCGTGTGCGGTTTATGTCAGTATTCTATCCCCATAACTGCGTGTTCTCCAAGAGCAGGTTCAGCTTTGTCTTTTCTTTCGTCATGTTCTCCAAGAGCAGGTCCAGCTCTGTCTTTTCTTTCGTCATGTTCTCCAAGAGCAGGTTCAGCTCTGTCTTTTCTTTCGTCATGTCCTCCAAGAGCAGGTTCAGCTCTGTCTTTTCTTTCGTCATGTCCTCCAAGAGCAGGTTCAGCTCTGTCTTTTCAGCAGACAACAAACTGACGTTGTTTGTCTGAATGACCAGGTAGATGGTCACAACACAGAGGACCAGCATCAGAACCTGAATCAGAATGGCACGCCAGCTGGATCGCAGTTTCTTCATGGAGTTTGTTTTTGTGTCTTCTTGGTCATTTTGAGTTTCAACTGCAAAACTATGAGAAAAGAAAACGGCTTATGCTTAATAGTTTCCCCTCACAAACACATATACAGTAGATTGGTGCTCTATAAACCTTGCTTATAGTGTGAATAGTGTGAATGCTGCAGGCACTCACACTATCGTCCTTCTGGAATTTATTAAAGTGATTATTCTTTTTCCGTACGTTTTTTGGCTCGCTTCTTCTCCTACAAATTTTGAGCTACAGAAACCATTCAACTATCAAAATGTTCAGTTCGTTAAGGACTTTACTGCTTGTTTTGGCTTTTCTATCTTTTATACTTTTGTAAATATTCAGCTTTTTCTGCAAAATTTTTACTATTCATCCTTATGGGGAATTTTTCAATTTTTTTCATTCTGCTACTACTTTAGCTATAGAAACCGTTCAACTATCAAAATGTTCAGCTTTTGAAGCTCTTTCAGCCTTGTGCCTTTCAGCTTTTCAGCTTTTTCAAATATTCAGCTTTTTCAAAAAAATAATTAATATGGAAGCAAATGGGAAAATCTTCAAATCCTCTTCAAAAGTCATCGACTTTCAACCTCTTCTTGTCCCTCATACTTTGAGCTAGAGACACCATTCAAACTTTCTCCAAGTAACAAGACCTTGAACTATTGGTCATGTATTCAGCTTTCTAAAATCTTTTACGGTTTTGAAATTATCACAGTTTTAGTTTTAAGGATTTTTAGCTCGTCTTCTGGTTTTATAATGGGTGTGTATTGCGTGAGCTAGAGTGCGTGACATCATCACTAGAGTGGAGAGCAGCTGCAAAAACTTTAGAAAAATTTCTCTTTAGCTTGATTTGGCTCCCACATCTTTTATTTCACATAGACAATATATACATAGAAATGTAGGAAATCTTGTTGGCTTTCAGATGGTGGTCTTATTTCAGATGTAGGACTTATACTTTTGGCTGTAGGAGCCCTAGAGCGGCAAGCACTCCAGCAACTCCCCCATAAGCCGCAATGTTAATTTTGAGCCTAAATTTCTGGAGGAGAGCAGACAGTACCTGTTTTGTCTCTCGCCCTTGTGCCCTCATTTTTCACTCTACTGAAATAAAAAACACATCACAGGGTTCAACAATGTCTCCTGTTACTCAGTATATAAATATTTTGGCCATAACCATTACACTTTTTTCTAGACCTGCAGGAGTTTGGGTGGTGTTTTCCCATTCATTCTTATGGGGACATTTTCAACTTTGGTTCTGCTACTGCTCCAGCATGTGTGCAGCCAGAGAAACTGTTCAGCTATCAAACTGTTCAGCTTTTTAAGCTCTTTCAGCCTATTACTTTTCAGCTTTTTCAAATATTCAACTTCATGTTCAGCTAGAGAAATTGTTCAACTATTAAAATCTTCAGCTTTTTCAGCCCATTCAGCCTATTACTTTTCAGCCTACAGCTTTTTCCGTAAATTCTTGACCATTCATTCTTATAGTTTTATGCATTTCCGGCAAGTGTTTTCCAGCACATTTAGCAGATTTCCGAAATCACTTCAGCCGTCAGCATTCACACTGTATTTTCACAGGAAATGCAATTTTTCTAGTTTTTAACTACACACAGGCGATCCAGACAGCAGATGACAAAATACACATCACTCAAACCCATGCTGCCATGACTGAAAAGTGTGGCTTCACTGTGTGTCGCTCTGTTAAATGCAAAAAATAGAAATGTAACGTGCAAATTAAAATGGTCACATGCTAGTAAGTTTAGTATTATACAATACAACAATACAATAATATAAATGCATTTGATCACCTCTATGGCCTGTACTACATATGTCTGTATCATGATGTTGGGAGGATATTATTTCTGGCCTTCGTAATGACTTACACATTCAAACAAGTTCTTTTTGTTTTTCAGTTGGCAACTGGGAAAACTTCCTCACTTTCATATTGCAGGATGTCAAACCAAAACAGTGAGCTGAAAAAAGCTAAAACAAACTAAAGAGTGCAGAGTTGGGTTCTAATTCTCTGAGGATTCATCACTTTGAGCAGCAACTCATTACACATCGATCGTTAGCATCAAAATATTGACTAGTGCTGCTTTAAGCGTCAATTACCTTGTGTTTTAGAGTAGTCTGCAGTATATTAGAGATAACAGTCAATTTATAGCTGTTTTTAAAGCTTGACATTAAGTTCAAAATGGCTTTGACAAACTTGGCATATACTACAGCTAATGGACCACAACAGTGACACAGACTGAGGGAATTACAGACTCTCATTCCAGCTGGTGTGACAAGGCAACTGGTGACAGAGCGAGAGGACATCAGGAGTCATATCCCCACTGGACATGACTCAGCACAAAGTTGCAAGCTTTTCCTTTCTCCCCCAAAGACATGAATATCCAATGACGCAATTAGACTGCATCTCAAACTGTAGTCGTCCACAACAGCCCCCTGTGAGTGACATTCAATTACTGCAGACCCTTTGGTGCTGTTCTCAAATATTCTTACTTGGATGACAGCATTCTCATTTCCATATGAAATTATCCCATCATTTCTTCTGGCAGCTGACTGTGGCTTGATGTGTTTCTTTCCTTTTTTTCTTACACTTTCCTAATTTTTCCCAAACAGGCTTAGCTGAGCCAAGAGGGGGTCCAGGGGAGAAGTTCAAGCTGCAGCTAGAGCATTTCAAACTTCATACGCTTAGATGAAGGGCTTTCTTTTTGTCAGGGTGAGATCAACAAGAAGCTCGGCTTTATACTGATGGGAAAATGAAATCATTCCTACGCCACTCTGCATTCTGGAGATAACAGAGTTTTTACAGCAAAAGTCAGCAGGAGACTCTTTCAATCTAAACAAGGGTTTTGTGGGCTGAGGAAGGGGGGAAGTGTTTGATGGGCGCAAGTCAGCAGCCATCTGGAAACACAACGAGAGCCGGGTCAGAGGCTGTCCAACTGCATGCCTGGTGTGTGTAACGGTGTGTTCCCAGTAGAAGTGTATTTTCTTTTATGTTTGTGCAGACACATGATTTTTACAAGGTGTATCCTGTATGTTTTTGTGCCTTTATGACTACAGTATATCACGGCGTGTGTGTGTGTGTGTGTGACCTCCTTCCTCCGCTGATGGGTCATTGATTTTCCCCTATATGCAGTCACATTTGAAATAACGCTGCTTTCAAAAGCAGCATGTGAGTTTCCACCATGGGAAGTCATGTGCAGGGTTTGCCTCGCATCCCATGGATGTACCCGAGATGAGAGAACTCCGTTGCTAGGTAACTAACCAAAAATTGTACGCCATAAAAGACTTCTCCTTGCTTTTTCTTGAAAGATGGAAAACGATTCAGTATTTGTTGCATTTTGACACTATGCTGAGGAACTAGAAAACACCAGGGTAGACAAAGGGGACTAACTTAACTTGGCTTTAGTTTCTAAATCTGCTATTCAGCCATTCCTCCAGGACAGCATGAAAAATATAACATGAAAGATTTCTGCATTAAAATGAATAGACCTTTGTTATATATAGGAGGGAGTCAGAGTGAGGAAGGCAGTTGGTGAGTGAGACTGAACTAAACGTACTTAATTAATTTTGAAACATTACCTTGAACTTGAACATTTGTGTTATGCAGATAGATTCTCATTAACTATGGTGGTCGTGTATGGTCCGTTCACCATCAACTAGTGTGAGTCTGACAGCGGGATCATTTGTGTTTATTTACCCCAAACATCCAGATTACTCTACTGTACATTAGCCGTAAGCTCGTGAGCAACAGCACGCAACGAGGGTGTGTGTGTGTGTTTGAATTCAGGTCAATCACTCAACTCGGCACTCACCAGACTCCAGTGTAAATGTCTGATAAATTGCATTAATATTCTCCTACACAGTATTGTTTTTGTGTTTTTAACAAGACATTATAGTCCTACAGTGCCACCTTGTGGTCTGTTCCGCTTTTATTTTGAAATGCGCCGTTTTCTTCTTCTGATGTTTTTTGTGATGCTAAACTTCCTGCTACTCTCTCGTCACAATGTTGTGCTCCCGCATTGTCGGAGGAACGGTAAAACTTGTAAACACACTAGTTATATATCATGTTCATCTGTTTGATCCTGTAAGGAAAGAGTTTACATTGTGATTTACCTCATTATTTTTGTATTGTTCGAATGTCATTACTTCATTTGTTTATGAGTTAATTGCACATGTCAGCAGGATAAAAGCAATATACTTTCTTTGAACACTTCCAATATATTGTATTTCATTTAAAAGAAGCATGTGATACACTTGTCATAATAGCTTAAAAACATATTTCATATTTCATCGTTATGAGTTGGTTAAAATGATTTGTATCGGGTGTAAACATGATTAATATGTGAACATGATTTATGTGTGAATTATTTGTGAAACTACAAAGAAGCATTTTGTATTGCTTCTGTTTTATTCTGTAGTTTTCACGGTGCTTATGGTGCATGGTGCTCGTTGAGAGGAAGAAATAAATCAACACCCGTTTGAAACTCTCTGCATCTTGATCATTAAATCCAAGGGGCTGCTACATCCAGTTCTCTCTCTCTCTTTTTCTCCTCTCCTCTCTGTAACATTACCTTCATGAAGTACAGTACATTTCCCCCACCATTAAACTACACCCGACAACAGAGGTCACCTCTGCAGATCACTGCTGCAGTCAGGCTCATAAATAAGAAGATAAATTCACCTTTTTGATCCCAAAAGTTAAAAAGTAATCGCAGAATTCCATGTGACTCCGGGTATTTATTCTTAATTATATTTATATTTATATTTATATTTATATTTATATTTATATTTATATTTATATTTTATTCTAGGCTGTCTACCACAGAACTGGACGGCTCTGAGCTGCAGCACACAATAATCGGCAAATGCATTTTGTTTTGTTTTTGATAGAGAGACCCCTAGTGCCAGAAATTGCATATTGTGTATTTAAAGAGTCTCCAGGAAATATTCACTGAGAACCTATCTTGATGATCACAAATCACCACCCTGGTTAAAAAAGCACAGAAAAGGCTCTACTTCCTATGGAAACTTAGGGAGGCTGAATTCCAGCGCAAGATTCTGGTCAACTTCTATAGAGGAGCAATAGAAATCATCCTGACTGGAAACATCACAAACTGGCATGGTTCATCACGGCCCAGGACAGGAAGGCTCTACAGCGGCTGATTAAAACCACCAGAACATCACTGGTACCATCTACAGAACATCAGTGACATCAGTGAAGTGAGATGTCTGCACAGAGCCCAAAGATACTAAAAGACAACACCCACCCAGCCACAGTCTGTTCACCCTGCTGCCATCTGACAACAGATACAGAAGTATCTGCTGCTGTACCACCAGACTACAGAGAGGCTTCAATCCCCAGGCAGTTAGACTCCTCAATTCATCATCAGCTTTCCATTTTCTAAAATAGATGAAGCAGGACTCAAAGGACGCAAACATTGTTTAGTTTTCTTTAAACCCTTGTGATTTAAAAAAATAAAAATACACTTGTAAATTTACCCATGACTCATAAGTTGACTTTGTTCTTGACACAATATCAGCGAGTACACTCGATGATATTGTGTACTGTGTATAGTGGTTCTGCTCTCAGACCTGTTGTATTATGTACTTTGTTTCCTGGGCACATGAATATTAATAATTATACAATTTAGAGCTGAGCTTTGAAGGCATTTTACTGCCGCTAAAACAGTTGAGGAAATGAGATTGTGTTTTGCTAAAGGACATACAGTACACAGAGCCATCGAAAGGAATGAAGCCTGTTTTATGCATCAGTCTCTGCAACTACTGAATCGCTGTAACTGCAAATTTAGAGTCCAATGAAGGAAAGGGGAACTGGATGTTTTGGTATTTTTCCTATTTTCTTTAACGTGTACTTTTTAAATATTTGAGTTCCAATACAGTAGCATCCGTTTTGAAGCCTTCTTCAGTCACAGAGGTCAGAGGTGCAGAGGATCAATCACACAGCAAAGTCACACTTAAGAAGGTTAAATGCAGCTGAAAAGGATTTTCACTGGGCAGTATCGGTTTCATTTTTAATCATGCTGTGCAGTAATTACAGTGATTTATTTGTTTATTCCTTAAAAAGTGTTGAAATCAAACAAGGTTAAACAAATCTAAACCAAGCATGACTTTTTAATGTGGGCTAATAATCAGAATATAGTAGGAGCACAGGATTACAATGGCCTGAACTTCAGTGACATTTTTCGCTCCCTAGATCATCCGCTGTATGGGGATCAATGTGACGGACAGTGATAGCTCAAACTGCAAACATAATATACTTTAGTAAGAGGTGAAGTGGGGGGTCAGCTGTACGTCATACTTTTTATCAGATCAAATCATGCATATGCATTAACAAATGATTTTACCATTATCAATCAAAATGAAAAACTGATCCCATCTGTAATGAATGCTGCTGCATGACTGACATACACCGATCAGCCACAACATTAAAACCACTGACAGGTGACGTGAATAACATTGATCATCTCATCACAATGCGATGTTCTGCTGGGAAACCTTGGGTGCTGGCATTCATGTGAATGCCACTTGAGACGCACCACCCATCCAAACACTGTTGTGGACCAAGTACACCCCCTCATCACAACAACACTACCCGATGGCAGTGGCCCCCCAGCAGGACAATATGCCCTGACACACCGCAAACACTGCTCAGGAACAGCTCTGGGAACACAATAAAGGGCCCAAGGTGTTGACCGGGCCTCCAAATTCCCCAGATCCCAATGTGATCGAGCATCTGTAAGACGTGCTGGAGCAGGTCTGATCCATGGAGGCCCCACCCCCCAACATACAGGACCCAGAGGATCCACTATAAAACGCCCTGGTGCCAGACACCACAGAACACCCTCAGAGGTCTTAAGTCCATGTCGTGACAGGTCAGAGCTGTTTTGGCTGCACAAGGGGAACCTTCACAATATTAGGCAGGTGGTCATAATGTTATGCCTGATCGGTGTATACTCATGGTTGATGTTATCTGCCAAAAATGCACAAGAAGTTGTCATTTCTAACGTCCGAATATTTGTTTTAAATGATTGAGTTACAAAAGTGCATTCTTTTATCACAGACAAATACAGACACACACTCACACACACAGAATTTCCAACTATGTTCAAATTACTTTGGATACAACTGAGCTCCGCTCTAATTATTTGTTGGTGACAAGAGCACAGTGTGAAGCTAATGAACAAATCTAATGATGCTTTTTTGCTCCTGGACTCAGTCAAGTTAATAGAACAATCTGCCTGGAAAGAAGCAGCCGACACATTACTGACTTCTCTTCTTCTCTACACTACAATAGTCTCAAAATATTGTATTATCCATGACAAAATACTACAATCATCAAAATAAATGAGAGTTAAACTAATTTAAATTAATTTAACAGGTAACTCAGCTAAAGTTTACCCTCTGTTTTGGTCCAGGCTGATCAATAGACCACCTCCACACAGATGATAAAGTGTTTATGACCTTAAGCAGATAAAAGAAAGGTTAGGATGGCTTTTTAGAGGATGAGATGAATAAATAATGGGAAGTATGAAGTATACTGTACATCATAAGACACACATAAACACAATTTACCAACTGTCTACTATGCCATCTGCAATACCATGACATCATGACAAACATCTGTCACACATTTGGCTGGCATGATCATGCGACTTCAAAATTTGAAGGTCCTCCCACGGTGAGCAAAACAAACATACTTTAACACATTTTTCAAAAATACGGCATTTTACTGCAGTTTTTTATATTAATGAATTCTTTTTGCAAAAAAAACAAATCCCCTTGATCGCTCTCAAGATGTGCTTATCTAACAATGAAACAAGGAATTTAAGCTCTCTCAATTGGCAAACTTTTTCTTTTTAACTTGTAAATATACTATATATATTACTGACATCAGTCAGCACCTTCGTTAACAGCCCACAGACAGCACAGCTCTGGATCTAACTGTGCCACCTATCAGTAAGGAAGGTAACAGCAGCACCGGTTTAGTAGGATTAGAATTTTCAGGCAGTGAAAAATAACATGATTCATAGTGGATGGGTTGGTGGTGCATAAAATAATACGGGCACATGGGTTGCAGGTTGGTGAAATTATTTATCATTAATGAGGAAAATAAAACATTACCTGCAGCGATCATTCAGCAGCAGAAATAATCCTGTCTCCTGACGCTGTGTGCATTTACACACAAGGCACAGCAGCTTGACTTCATTGATAATTTTAATCTCCCGACATGCCGACAGGATCGGTCAGGATATACTGTTAATGAATGTTCTGTGTTCTTCTACACATCCAAAGGGTCACACACACACACACACACAAATAATTCACAGTTATATCCATAATCACCGCGGGCGGTCCAGGTTAACAGTGGATGGGTTGCAGGTCGGTGAAATTATTTATCATTAATGAGGAAAATAAAACATTACCTGCAGCGATCATTCAGCAGCAGAAATAATCCTGTCTCCTGACGCTGTGTGCATTTACGCACAAAGCATAGCAGCTTATCTTCATTGATTATTTAAATCTGTCATGCAATCATTATCGATCAGGATCTTCTCTTAAATAATGTTCTATATTCTTTTACACATTCTAAAGGTCACACACACACACACACACACACACTATTTTCCAAACCACTGGGGTAATTTGCATACAACATATTCACAGAGTGGGAAACTTGAAGGTCGTACGGCTGTGTTCCAGGTTCAAAGTCGTATAAACATAGAGAATCTGACAAATCTTCATCATTTCATTACTTCCTGATTGATCAGCAACTGAAAAGACAATAGATAGTGAAGATCTGGAGGAACATCATGTCATATTTCAAGGTAAAACAACATATTTGATAACCCATTAGCTAACGTTAGCATTCAACCACTTCCTTAAATTAACTGTAATGTATCAATGTACATCTTGGACACATTTATTTAAGCCCGGAAGTAAGAAAACAAAGGATGTTCCTCCAGATTTTCACTATCCCTCATCTTTTCAGTTGCAGAAAAGTTCCCTCTTGGGTAAAAGCTTTGAAAATATTAAAACTTTGTGAGTGAAGGCAGTTCTATAAAGTGCTTTCCACCTTGCCTACAGATAGAGCTGCTCAAAGGCCTAGAGGTTAATAACAGTACAGGTACAGGAAGAGGTAAAATTAGGAATATGGGAATAGAATGTGCTGAGGTGGGGTGGGGGGGTTGGGAGTAAGAGAATGTATGAACGAAAGACAAGAGGAGAAGTAGCCTGGGATTAATTAGAGTGGACT
Organism: Pagrus major; assembly: GCF_040436345.1. NCBI lineage: Eukaryota > Metazoa > Chordata > Actinopteri > Spariformes > Sparidae > Pagrus > Pagrus major. Next base: position 7,528,773 of record NC_133236.1, read on the forward strand.
GAGTGGCTGACTCCTCACTAGAATGTTAATGACTTGTATCAGCAGTGGACAGGGATTAACAGCATGCTTTGTGTGTGCAAGTGTGTGCGTGCTGGGGAGTCAGAGATCAGCTGTCTGAACTTGTTTAATCCACTCTGATATTGTACAGAGAGACTCAACCATTCCCCATTTATCTCCACAGACACACACAAAAGCATACACTCACACTCACACACACACACCCAGCTCCTGCCCACACTATAAAGTACTGATCTGATGCTCACTGGTATTTTCTGCCTGCAAAAAGACAGCAATCACAAGACAGGGATGGGATAATGAGATGGTAGGTGAAAGAGTATGAGACAGATGAAGACAGGATGACAGACAGGGAGACGGAGAGGCAATAAGAGCATTACGCTAAGCAGTGAGCAGCCAAATCAAAGCCCGTGATACAGCACATGTTCTTTTCCGAGGTGTTGTATACCTTTATATAACCTTATTTACTAATCTGCAATGAAAACAAAGCGTAGAAACACGTTGAAATCTAGACTCAGACCAGTTTTAATTCTAATGAGGTGACTGAGTCAGCATGGCCTGCTGCATCTCAATAAAATGTTGAAAGCTTTTAATGTGAAGCAAGATGTGTAATGCATTACCAGAGGATTAAAGTGGCAATATGTAGGCCTAAGAATTTCAGTTTCAAACATTCAAAAGTTAACTAAGATAATCAACAGAACACTTAGCGGCAGTTAGCAGTTACTCTGGTGATATGTTGCCTCTAATTGTTGGGAGTATGAATTTAGCGGGTAGCCAATTCTCACGTAATGCACCTTTAAGACACCATCACATCTTAACCTAAACTCCAATCAGCAGCAGCTCCCTCTTTATACAGGAGCTACAAAAGTGTTGAGAGCTTCTTTCTGAAAGTTAGATGAGTAAATTGCAGCCCAGTTGCAGGATAAAATGCTAGTGGTTTATATTTCTGCAAACCACAGATAAGTCAATGTTTGTAAGTGTCGTAGGCTGCATACCGTATTGACATTTCCACAAATGTGTCACATCATGATCACAGTACATGTTTATTATCCGACTTTCATGAAGGTGGAGGGGACGGTTGTGGAGTTATGGGTGACAAGGCTGCCGGAGTTGACAGGAGATTAGCTCAGCTTGTGTGACTTGAATCATCTGTCTTCTTAAATCACCTTGTGTTTCTTACATCTCTTCTCTTAATGCTGTTTCATGTCTTACGTAAGGCTCTTTAAATTGCCCTCTTGTCGACAGGCGCCATAGCCTACAAATAAACTCGCCTTTCCTAGCTTAGCATAAAGACAGGAAGCTGGGGAAACAGCTAGCTTGGCTCTGTCTGAAGTTCAAATGCAGGCTCAGTCTTAGAGCTGAAAGACATGAGGGTCAGACACAGCGCAATAACTCTGCCACAGCATCCCCACAGCAGAGCCGTCCATCATCATCATCAACTGCTCCATGGCACCGAAGCTATTTTTACGTGGCTGGTCCATTCGCAGCTATTCGCCCTCCAGCAGTAAAGTAAAATGACATAGAAGTCTATAAAAAAATAAGTAAAAAACATACTTCATTGTATCAGAGGCAATGCAACACAGCACATGCTGCTCATTAAAATAAATCACTCAAAACACTCAGTATCTGTGATCCTGTAGTTAAAACAGTCTAGTTAGTTAATTCAACACCAATTTATATTGCCTTTTCTTCCAAATCCACAAAGTGAAGCCACAAGCTACGAAGATGGACTGTCCAGCAGGTAAAAAATAATCCTGCGTTGCGTCGCCTATGTAACATGTCGTCTCAGCGATTAGCCTCTAAGCTAAGCCAGCTAAGCCATCTCCTGTATCTCTCAGGCAATAAAAGCTATCACAAAATGTCAAACTATGGCTCTAATAACTGTTCATGTTGAGCGCCTCAAAATCAGAAGAATATCAGAGGCTCGGTCTCGGGTACAGAGTAATAGGATATGAGGATGACACACCATGCAACATGCAACTTTCCTGAACAGACAAACATTCAGATTACAGAGCACTTCTTAGCATTGCAAAGTTATTTTTTCCCCCTGATATGTCATGAATTAAGACAAGAAAATTAGACATTAGAATCACTAGTTAGTTGTTGGCATTTGTGGTTTGCAACCAAGACAGCCAAAGTTATGTGCAACAAAAGAACACAGCGATCTTTGTTACTAATAGAAGTTGTACATAGCCATATTTTTGAAAGTGTGTTAAATTGTTGCTTTTTCCACCTTGAAAGATTATTCACCATGAGAATATAATATAACTGTCATATATTCAAGCTGACTTAAGCTGCCGTCCTCTGTGCAGGAGAATGCTACAACTGCAGAACTGAAATCACAATAATGTTTTCAACCTGCCATCTGTGTTAGCAGGTAGTAACTTTCTGTGCTCTCTCTCCTCAGTGGTATTTGTATGCAGATGTTTCTTGGCTTTGAAATAAATATTAATGTCAAATGTGCACATTTATTTTGATGAAGTGTTTTTAGCTGTGGTGAGGTTGAGTAGAATGATGTTATGTTTTGTGCAAATGAGAGTTGAAAAGGAGTGCTGTGAAAATGATCTCATTTAGTATTCAAAAAGAGCATATTTAAAGCAGCAAACCCTGGCAGCTTAACAGCTGTGACAGCGGGGAGGACACAGACAATGAGCATTAATACTGAAGGAGGGGATTGAAGTAGGATACAAGTCCATGAGGGAGTGAAACAACCAAGCAAAATACAATCCTGACTTGGTCAGCAGTGTGGATGACAGAGTCCATATTAGCTAACTGAAAAAACTGACAACTCATAACTGCACTCAGTAAGTCCGGATTTACTGTGATTTTCACCTTTTTAGGGTGCACTCCGACTAGGCAATCTGTACCATGCCCAGGCATGTTTGACCCCCAAAGTCCACTTTGTTTGACCAGTGTGAGCGCTCCGTATTGTCCTCAAGCACTGTATACTTTCTTGGCCCTGGCACGGTTGGAAGAGGTGTGCTTCATGGGGGAACGGTGGCTCACGAGTACGCATCATGGACATGAATTATAATCATGCGTGTCATGCCTTGCATAGTCAAGAAATCCAGGAATGTGAGAGACAGAAAACAACACGAAATGAGCCACAAAAAAGTCAGTAAAGTGTCATGTTCTCTGTGTTGTTCTCCATTGTGCTGCAACCGCACTACTACGTGATGATGTATGTACAAGAGGTAACCGTGCTCAGGCCTGGTTGCGGCCGGAGCAATGTGAGTGCAGGCCAGCGGGAGACTGGGGAGGAGAGACAATCTTGCTTCAGCACGATACAGAGCAACTGGGCCAGGTGTGAATGTGCCCCTTAAAAACTTTTTCTGTGCCAAGGTGACAGCCATGTTGGTGTTGCTGGTGTATACTGAGTGAGACGATGTAGTTCACCAAGTGGTTTCACACAAAACTAAATGGCACTTCCTTATCTTTATGACAAACTGTGACATTGCAAAATTATCTTTTACATTTATATGTGTGTGTGTGTGTGTGTGTGTGTGTGTGTGTGTGTGTGTGTGTGTGTGTGTAATTCATGGCACAATTCAAAAATGGATTTGTCTCTCTTCATTGACTACTGTTCATTTTAGTGAAAGGTCCCCAGTGGTACACCTGGAGGGGACTTTGCCTTACTGTGCTAATAATGCAGTTGAAATCTAATTGAAAAACAGATCAACAGAGGTAGGCAGAGAGAGGTGAAGATACCCAGAGAAAAGTGAGCCAGATGCAAACAACCACCTACAGTGATGTCGAATTACCCCACTGCCTCTCGGTCCTTAATACATGTGTTCTCACTGGGGGAAACGAAGGTAGCAGGAACAAACAAAGACAGAAACTGGGAACGACAGCATGAGCGCAAACGACAGCCGGAGATATAGACACATGAGCATGAGATGCAGGCGGAGGGAAAGACTGAAAACAGCCAACAGGCATAACAAGAGAGGACACTGCCACAGCACCCTGAGCATATGCTGGGACCACGAGGATTGAGACTGGCTACTAAGCATACTGGGATCTGTGCATTCTGACCCTCTTATTGCTGAGGGAAGGATGGATCTTGTCCTCGGGGGAATAGCTTCCAACGAACAGATAACAAAGAGAATGTTCGCTCCGAATAACAAGCTCCGTATATAAGGGCAGGCAAGTGAAGATGCATGGATCGTACAGCAGAAACACACACATGTGCATATAGAGATGCTGAAACAGGCAGCTACCACTAGAAACCCCTTTGATGTGTTTGATATGCTGCCCTCAAAGGCACGGCCACAGGGGTGAGCCAGAGATGCAGCAAGAACAAAGGAGGAGAGAGCGGAGGATAGATGGAGTGAAGGAGACAGAAGGAGGGAGGGAGGGAGGATCAGAAGAGAGGGAGTGAAAGTATACAGGGAATAACCTCTACATATCTGGGCCATGAAAGCAACCTATGGGGGGGAACTTGAGCGGTGTTGTGTTCCTGAGTCTTCATGATTCTGTGAGAGCACGTGGAGCTTCATCAAAAGACGGCCGGTTTCTGATGTTGAACGCTAAAGAGAACAAGCAGACAGGTTTTTACCAGCAGAAGAAGCTGAAATGTCATTTAGTGTGACTTACACATCCCGAGGATATCATTATCTCTGCTGTCAATCACAATTAATCATCCATAAATCTGCTTAAAGATGATGAAGAAAAAAAGACATTTCAGAACTTGCCAGAGAATCGTCACATTTTTTAGTTTCTTCACTATCAAAGTCATCCACTGACAGTTGTCCATACATCCATACATCCATTGGAGCATTGCATACAGGAACTGCTAATGGCTGGCTAATCCGACAATAATATAAACTGCACTATTTATTTATTTTAAGGATAATTCAGTTCTGTTACAGTTGGACCCTTATTTTCATAGTTTTTACCTTCAATTATATCAGTTATAATGCCTCATTAGTTAATTTTCTGACATCTCTGAACATGAAACATCATTACAAATAATTCAAAAAGGGCAAGAATCACATTTCCAATCAGTCAATTAGTCAAACTTATTTGGCAGATAACATTTTTACCAAAACTGTTTGCAGTTGTACATTTATCACCATCACCCAGGGCCGGCTCTTGGCATGGGCGGTATAGGCGGTCGCCTAGAGCACGACATTCTGGGGGGTGCCGCTGATGCATATGACTGTCTACAGGTCATTTTCAGGGCTGGTAAAAATAGGCGAGACTCCGAATCTCTAGACGAAGCAACGTTGCAACCTCACTTGACAGGCGTGTGAGCCACGCTACTTAAGCCGGCAGTGTGTTAACATGGACGCCAAAATGAATAGCAAGACTCCCACCAAGCACGTGCTACTCACACAGACAGTATGTTCATCCCATTACACACCATCCCCTAAAGGGTGGCAGCAGAGTGTGAGTGGCTCATCATGGTAGCCTGCAGTGTCGGTTCCTCATAAGGGCAATATGGGCAGCCGCCCAGCGCGACATTTGTGGAGGGGCAGCATGAGCGCCCGCAAAAAAAAAAAGAGCGGTCGCCCACAGTAACCGGCTCTGTAGCAGCCGCCTCTGGGCTTATCTCATCTCGGCGGATGGACCCCGGTGCCGACCCGTACCTGCTGCCTTAAATTTGTTTGCATTAATATCCTCCGGTTTTTGTATTGCTCATTTACACGTCAAGTCAATTATGTCATGTTGCCATGTGGGGAGTGGGCGGCTGGGCGCCCTCTGTTTTGTAAAGGTGCGTCTGCTGCTGCTGAGAAAGTCTCACATACAGAGGTTGTGGAAGAAGGTGGAGGGGGATAGGTTCACCTCTGGACCTCAGCTCTCCCTACTGGTGCGGGGAGCAGTGAAGCAGGGGATTCAGAATCAGAACCAGAATTCCTTTAGAAATTTGTGCGTCACAGCAGCCAAAGGACAGTTCAATATAACAATAAGCAATAATAATAGTAAAAAATAAACAATGTAATAAAAAGGTAAGAAATAGAATCGTATATACATAATATGTACAAATATAAACAGTGTAATTATAGACAGTGTGGGCAGTGTATTGTGATTAATAAATAATAAATAAATAATAAAGCACATTTCAGTCATAATAATATTGTGAATATTAGTTTAATAAAAAGTTATTTTGTGCATGAGTTGGGTTTTTTTCTGTCCTTTTCTTTTGAAGGTGAGGTTCGCCCAGGGCGTCATGCAAGCTAGACTTGCCACTGGTAGCCTGAGGCCTGACCAACTGGATATCCTATATGGATATGCAACTGGAAGACTCAGCCTTTTTCAAGGAGCTGGTTTACCAAGAGGTCTCGCTTACTGCATGCAGTGATGCCTGTGCTTTTTTTTTTTTACTTTCCCTGCCTCCTTTTTCAAACATCCGGATCAGACCCAGCATGTGCTTGATTCTAATGCTACTTAAGTTCGGCACTGATTTATCAATGCATTTAAAAGTTTCCAACAATCTGTCAAATAAGAAGTTGAGCGGCTTTTTTTTTCATGTGGTGTAACACAAGGATCAATATTGAGACCAATTTTATTCTCTAGGGAAACAAGTCTCAGGGCTCCAAGGCTGTGGAAACATGGAAACACTGGCTGAGTCAGAGTCATCTTTTAAATCTCTGCCTTATACACTATAGAAAACACAAAACATAGGATGAATATTCTGATGTTACCTGACCTCTCAGTTTGAGGATGTTTAAAGCCAAAAGTGTGACAGCTGCAATGCTATGATACTGAAGGCGACAGAGCTGAGGTGTAACTGACACTACAGTGGGTAATTAGATAGAAAACACTAACTCCAGTATAATCACTGAATAAGAACATGTATGTGAAGTATGAAAACACTGATCAGAGGTAATAAAAACTTTAAACACAATGTTAGGAGATCAAACAGCATCACTTGTGAGTTGTTGCTCTGATCTGTCAGCTCATTCTGACTGTTATTCCCTCTGATATGAACAGAGTTAGTGAGACGCTGTTAGTCAAGAACTAGATTCTGTAACAAATAAAGGAACGTTTTGCTGACTTTTGTTTAAATAAACTTTTATGAAAGAGATGATTCAATCTGTGAGTTTACAGCACGTTCCAACCAGGCTGGGTCCTCCTCACTGCATTAAGGTAAGGCCCCTCCCCCTGATGGCTACAGGTTAACTCCTATAGGTCTAGATGTGTAACACCAGACGATAGGAGCCATAGGCATTCTATGGGGTCTGTTCGGAACGGGTCTGGGGTACACAATGTTCTGTTACAGGCTGGCCACACTGGCTGCTTGTATAGTGCATGAAGGCTGCGTTGCCGAGCTGCTGCAGCTCACTCGTGTGTGTGTGTGTGTGTGTGTGTGTGTGTGTGTGTGTGTGTGTGTGTGTGTGTGTGTGTGTGTGTGTTCATAAAGGCGGAATTGCTGCTGCAGCGTGGCTCCTGTTGTTTTCCTTTGATAATTATCAGTGAATATGATGACATGATTTTCCTTTACCACCATTGAAAGAGGGAGAAAGTGAGAGGGAGGAAGAGAGGGAGGGAGAGAAGGAAAAAAAGACTGCTCTTCACCTGCTGTGTGTATTCCCTTCATGTCATTCTACAGATACAGACATTAAAACTGTAGTGAACCACTGGTATGATGTTCAGATGGTCGTTCTCAGGTCGATTTTTGCCAGAACTTTGCGCTTGTCGTGGTAAAAATAGGCAAGACTCCTTATTTGTATTCAGGTGACTGGCTATTGGGCTGGCCCTGATGGCAAGTCAGCTCCCTGGTGTATTTAGAAGACAGAAATGGCATCGTCATGTGCCTGACTAGATGCTTAGGTAAGGGAGGGAGAGGGGATCATTGTCTTTTGGATCAGGCCCGCTGCACACACTCCCGGTGTGGAACTGAGGGCCCTGCCGTCTGATTTAAGTGAGTCTCAGCCAAGGCCTTAGACAGTCTTATTTACTTAGAGGCAGCGTTCCCTTGTTGACACCTTTTACTCAAGCATGACTGATTTTATTTGGTTGGACTGAGCTGATGGTTACACTGACAGGCTTCTGTGATTTTCATACGGATAAAAAAAAAAAATGCCCATCAAGTGACTCCAGCACTGAAATGTTAAATAATGTGCACCGTCCCTGATTAACAGATAAATAAACAAATAACCAGAGTTTTATGTACATTTCTGCCACCTAACCATGGATGTATTTTCTTGCACTAAATGCACAAGTTCAAAGTTGAGTGTGATCATCATTCCCTCAGCTCTCAGAGGGAAAAACAGTTGATAAAAAGTTGAAATATGTGTAAAAGAGAATTCTATTCGACCAAAAATGAGGAAAGCAATTTACAAAATATGCAACAAAAGAATGAACATAAATAACAAATAGTTTAACAATGATAGGTGATTCAATCAGGCCACAATTCGATTCTTACTGTGTCTAAAGCTGATCAACACAGGAGACACACAACACTATGTGATAATAGATCTGATAAATGAACAAAATGTAATTTAACTCCCTTGTTTAGTAATTTTTTTTAAATGTAAACATCTAATTATAAATATTTTACAGTCATTTCAAACTTAATTACAACATTGAGAATTAAAAACCTTATATTAATGATGTAAATGACCTCTCATGGTCCACAGTTTTGGAATCACAGCTCTGTAACTGTGTTGAATTTAAGGGTGACTGTTGGGCCTTGGCGGAGGTATGTGCTCTACTACGTCCCATTGTAGTTCCGGCATAGGTTTACCATTAATTGCAACAAATGCTTTTAAGATGTTCCCTGAATTGACCTGACAGCATGCTAAGCCAAAACAAGGAGTACAATGCAGAAAAGCCCTCAGGGTGCACAAGATTGAGCCATAAGGAAAACAATACTTATACTGTTATAATAGTGTTTTTTAAGACCTCAGGCAATTTTTCACTGAGTGTTGGGCTGATATGATGAGAAGTAAAAACATTTGTGTCACCAGTACAAGGACAGGCTAGTGACACTTCAAATGTAATAAGAAAGTGGGCTGACACTGCAGAAGAGACAGAAGTGACATTCAGGACTGACACATCTAACCCATGGGAGAGTCCTCATCAAGTCAGGAGTGTTACCACTGGAATGAGTAAGTTCATGAACAAGCTGAATGGAGCCAGAAATATCAAGAAGTGCCAGAAAAGCTTTACTTAGAGGGTCAGAAGGCTTATTTAAGTGGATATTGAAATCCCCAATAATTAGGATCTTATCTGAACGACTAACAAGATCTGCAATAAATTCACCAAATTCTTCTAAGAATTGGGAGTAAGGCCCTGGAGGTCTATAGATTACCACCAGGTGAAAGCCTGTTCCCTTTGAGTGTTTTAAGCTGATTGGAGCAGCAGTTTCCAGTGATAGGCCATTCAGTGGAGCTTATGGTAGATAATGTATTAACTGGAACAATGTACCTTTCAGTAATGATGGGATACACTAGTGATTAGCTTTGGGTTTTTTTTTGTAAGACTGTATAAGGTGCCTGCTGAGAAATGTCCCCACTGTCAGTGGTGGAGATTAGATTGATTGAGACTCCAGGTCCTCGGCCATTTTCTCCAGCTGCTCTGCACAGAGTTCCCTCTGCTCGATCCAGGAGAGTAAACTAAGTAGGTCTTCAGTTCTTCATCCACAAATTACTCTGTGACCATGAAATACAAGTGACATACAGCTGACATACAGGGTACACCCTGGATAAGTCACCAGTTTTTTTGCGATTAATGAAAATACCTTTATTTAAGTGGGATCGATCTCTGGAAAATCAATTAACAAAAACAATCAGGGAACCAACAACTTTCCCATCAGGAACAATATATACCAAGCATAACAACTGTTAATCTAAATTAAAAACTCATCTTCACATGTTTGGACTCGTCGTGTGACAGCGTCTTTAATATCTCTAGTGGAGGCTAGACCAGCAGCACACCTAACTCCCCTTAATAACATGTTGATTAAGTATTGATTGGATGCCACAACCTATCACATCTGTGAGAGAGAATCAAGTTTTTTTTCCAGCAGATACTGATTGTCAACCCTTCAATCAGTCCACAGAGGATTTCTATATTTATTTAGCTGTTTTGTACGGTTAGACATTCAGTAGATGGAGTGCTTTGATAATCACATTTGGAAATTGTGATATTACAGCAGCAAAGGCACACTTAAGGAGGTGCATTGGGTAAGAAACAAATTAAGCCCTAGAATATAAACGTTACCGTACTGTAATATGTGCTGAATATGCAGTGTAAATGATACAGTTCAAGTAGTAATACTGCTGTACAAGTAAGTGGTAATCTGTAACATGCTCAAAACTGGCACCTTGGACAGATACGGTGACAGTTTGTGAGTGCATCGTCTCCAAATTCAGCCAAAATACTCCCATTCACAAACAACCCATACAGCATCTGATGGGCCTTCGGTGAGCTGGGTCAGCTGAGGCTCCTGACACTGGAAACACAAGGTACCTGATTTTTAAATCGCCATTGTCACACTCTAGTAAAGTCTAGTGCTAATTATGAGAACATGTACCACACTGATCTGAAGAAATCATCTGGCAGCAAGTAGAGTGAAGACCAGGGTATTTAACTGGCGCTAATTGCCTAGATGCACTGCAGGCGTGTGTGAACGGCAACAGCTCAGATCAAGGGAAAACCCGGCCCAGCCTCTCCAGTGCATCCCTGTAACACAACAAGCACAAGAAAACCACAGCAGAGTCTGAAAATAAAAAAGGTGGAACAAACACAGGTCTGTAAGCAGGCATACTAAACAACCCTTGTAACCCACACTTGAGTAAAGTTGGCACAAAATCCTTTCCAGCAGGTTGGAATGTTTCATTTGTTATTTTTTCAGTAACACAAACACAAACTCCTTTTTTAGAGGAAGGAATTTGCCTTGCCTGTCTGGTGCAAAATAAAAGGCTAATTACTGCAACAGTCAAGAAGGTAAATATAGAACACGAAAATTATAAGGAAATACTACATCACGGGATGTGCTAAAGTTCACAGTATAAAAGAGTATGTCATGGGATGGTCAAACATGCCAGCTGATGTAATGTATAGAGACAGACATCCACTGGGGGTGCTTGTTGAGACCAGATGCAGATGAGAATAAAGGACAGGGTAGTAGGTCATCACTGAGGTGGCTGGACTGGATTTCTGCTCCTAAAAAAGACAGATGTGGCAGTGCAGTTAGTTTAGTTCAGACACATTGTTTTATTAGAACATGTTAGGACTGTGTTTATTATACAGTGTGAACAGTGACGTGATCAGGCTCAGGTATAAACAGTGATGTTTCTAATGTTTTTGTAAAGTCCTCTGTACATGTAAGATATTTACATTCAGGGCATTTAGCAGATGCTTTTGTCCAAAGCGACTTACAGTAATTCATACATTCATACACTGCTGGTGGTGGCTGCCATGCAAGGTGCCGGCATCTTGCCCAGCATCTTGCCCAACGACACCTTGACATGCAGAATTGAACCAGCGACCTTCCGATAACAAGACGCTGGCTCTACCCCTGAGCCACAGCTGCAGAGATATGATTAGTAGGATCTATAATTTTAATATTACATGATGATTTATTCATTATTTCACTCTGATGATGTCAGGACCCAACTGCAGCACACAGGAAACCAGGGGTAGTTGGTAACAGCTTTTAATTGTAAACCCCAGGAGATGACAAACAAACACTAATGACGTCACAGTGAAGTCAATATCAGAGTCCTTGGCAGAGCTGCCGGTAAAGCAGGCTGAAACTGGCTGTGAAGCCAGTGTGCACGTCAATATCACAGTCCACACACAATTGCAGTTAGGTGTAATTAGGGTCACAATACCAGATCGGAGAGAGCAGATGGCAAAGCCGTGAAGGCAGAAGTCAGCTGGCTGAGAATCCCTCGGAGCACACAAGACAAGCGTGGCCACAGGAAGCCACAGAGGAGCAGAATGACACTCACTCGGGAGCGTGGCGTAGGGAAAGTTTTGCCGAACAGCCGCAGGCAAAGCAGTTTCCACAGTAGCGGCAGATAATCTCACAGTCAGGGACAGAAGGCAGGTGAGTTTACCGGGGAACAGGCGAGGCGGGTTGGTCAGAGGCGGGCAGAGTCAGCAACGGGCGATCAGTCCGGATAGAAGAGCTGGAGAGTCAGACTCTTTCTGTGAGGCTGGGGTTGATATACCAGGTTAATTAGTGATGAGGAGCCGCTGTGTGAGCAGGTGAGTAGAGTGGGCTGATTAGGTGAGAGAGGCTGGTGACAAGGCAGGCAGGAGTAAGAAGGTAACTGGAAATGCCAAAACTGTGACACAGTACTCATAATACATTAAAACACAGTGCCACCTGCCCTCTTTCAGGAGAAAGTGATGAACAGCTGTGTACAAAACTAATGATTTTATATTGTCATATAGCAGAAACAGGGACGGCAGAGAAAAAACGTGTTCATCAGACAGCCACATGGTATCACACACACACACGGTTAACAAAGTGTAACTAACTGAGATCTTCAGCCACATTAGACTTACTTGTCACTGTCACTCGGTCCAATGATTGAAACAGCAGGATCTTCCAGCTCTGCAGGCCTGGTCCTTTCTTCATGAGGGACAGTGTCACTGCTAGACACACGTAATAAACCTTGTAATGTCCTCAAAAATGTATAGAGAAGTTACATAACAGTCTCATAAACGTAATGCCAAGTTGTTACAATAATAAGAATTGAAGGATGATACACTTTCTACTGCCGGGTCCATACAATCGCAATTTACAGTCAGCTGTTACAAATAAAGGCAACTAATAACTGACTGTCAAAATAAGACTGCTATCTTATGATCTTCACGTGTAGCATTTGTGTATACAGTACGTTTACAACTCACTTAGCAACGCCACAGTGCCTAGAAAACAGTCACATCACACTGACAAAGGATACTAAAAGATAACACCCATCACAGCCACAGTCTGCTCACCCTGCTGCCACCTGGCAAAAGATACAGAAGTATCTACTGCCATACCACCAGACTACAGAGCAGCTTCTTTCCTCAGGCTGTGTGGCTCCTGAGCTCACCCTTAACACTCCATCATAAAATATTGTTTTTCTTGTAGCATAAAGGGACAACAACTTGCATTTCATTGTACAACCCTGTGTGGTTCAACGTATCACGATGAAGCAATATTGACCAAACATTGAAGTTTATGATTACTGACCCCCAGCGTTGTGCCTGAACGCGTTCAGTGAACGATCGTTCATGAACTCGTTCATATTTTGGGCGAACGTGAACTGAACATACTGTATTTCTGCCTGATGAACGTTATTGTGAACGCGTTCATTCTGGCATTTGTGAATGGCGCTCTCTCACAGTTTAACTTTGTTCAAGAGAGTGTCAGATTTCCATAGAGCCTTCCAGGCAAAAACCCGGCTAAAACACACCGTAAACAGGCCTTAATGTGTAGCGGTAAAAACCCCCAATCTGGCAACACCAGCCACCACAGAGTCGCACCGCCGCATGCGTCATCAAAATGCGAAGCATGGAGGCAAAAACAAACGAAGGCAGCAGCACTACCTCAGACTCTGCATCCACCATTAATTTGATTACTTAAAACAATGTTATGAAAAGTTCAGTGATGATTCAGGTGGGAAAAATCTTACCTTTTTGCGTAAACTTTGCCCGCCGGGTTTCAAGAAGCAACTGTCCTTGGCCCTGCACACTTTTGGACTTTTTTTTTCATCAATTATTATTATTCTTTTAGTTATTTATGTGGACTGTAACTTGTGACAGATCTTCATTCAGTTAAGGTATTTTCACTCACTGGACAGAAAGTAGTAGCACTGTCCATGGCCTTGGACTCTGACTGACTCTTTTTAAGTTATTGGGTTTTTTTTGTTTTGTTTTGTTTTTTACCTATTCATTTGAGCTGAATATTGCACTTTTATGACCCAAGTTCTAGAACTTTTCTTTTTCTTTGGGCAAACAAGTCAGGAAAAAATACATTCACAAAAAATTGAAAAGTGACTTAATGAAAAGATAAATAATGTTTAAATGTTTTGCACTTTGAGGTACAACCTTAGTTTCCTACCTCAGCCTGGTTCCTACCTCAGATTGTGTTTGTGTTAGTACAAGAATTATGTCGACACATCTTCTGGACTTTGTTGTTAACAGTATACTGCAGTTTAGAATGGTCTCCTTGAGGGTTTTACTATTTTAAGTTGTAATTTGTTTGTAGAACCTGCCTGGTATATTTTTCCAGTATTGCTTTTTTTAGGTTCCTTTTTAGTGTGGACTGAAATGGAATTTGATGTGAATTGTTTCCAGGTTTGGAAAATTATTAAAATGGAAAAACATTTGCACCTTAAGGACTACTGTCCTGTTTTTGTTTTAATAATTCCTCATTAAAAAGACCATTCAAGTTTTTCCTCATATGTTTGAGAATATACTGTACACAACTGGGACTGTAAAATGACTTTTGCAGTGAACCAATTCAAGGCAGGGATTACAACTCCTCCAAAACACATCAAAGAAAATATTTATGCATTTTATAGGACACAGGGTTTTAAAATGATGGTACCATATTGGTCAACATTATTTACAGTATTTCTGAAATTATTATCATCTATATTTGTCCTAAGCTGCAGATACTGCACGTATTTTCATAACAGCTCTGCTTTTGGATGGCACAGATGAGACGGAATGAAGGAATTTCACACTCTGCTGCCATCCAGAAGTCCAGCCAGGATGTGCTGCTGGTGAACTTAGCAGATGGAAGAAGGAAGAGGGGGATTTCATACTGCTCTCATCATCTCCTTATCTCCCACACCTCTATACCTGTTTCTTTCTTGCATCTGTGCTCTTCTGTCTGTCTTCAGCATATTTGCTCATTCTGTTTGTTTCTTTTGTTATCACTGGACTCAGCTGTATTGGTATTTTCAAATGGACCCTGAGAAGAATAGCTGTCAGCTCAGCTGTCCCTCTTCCAGGATCTAAAACCTCCCTCAGTCCCTTACCTCGACATGTCTGTCTTTTCCTCCTCAGCTCTCCACTGTGTGCGACTGTGTGCAAACTCACCAACACCTCCAATAAAAACCAAAATAGAAACGACGCTTGTCAACATCTACAACTCATGCCTGGGCAATCCCACATGGAACAATTAGATTGTTTTTCCCCTTCTCTAATCCTCTTGCTTTCCTCATAAGGAGAATGTCAAATGCTTCTTCTCCCATGGGTGGGTCTAAAAAAAAAAACAGAAAAACAGATAAAAAACATCCCACACATTTAAGCAACCACTGCCATTTCTTGTTATATGATACCCAGTAGTTATCTGAATGCAGCCTTCCTGTCAAATGCCACTCAGACATCGTTATCTGCAACAAAGTGTCACCTACAGTCGTCATGTGTCCTCCTGACAATACTGTGAGTGGATCCATATCTCCCAAGTGGATCACTCGATCTATACTGAGTGTTATGAGCAACCTAACATACTGTGTGTCTGTCACATTCCTATCTTGTAATTGATGTTCATGGCTAAAGTTATGCAAGAGGTGTTCTCATACTCTTATAATCCTCTTACCTCACAGACCGGGACTTGTGCGTTGGCTCACCAAACCCCCACGGAGGAATGACGGTCGCGTCCAATTATGCCATTTGCGCTTCACGTCTCACCAGCCACGCACTTCTCCACCTCATTTCACTCGACTTCCACCTCCTCTCCAAGTCACATCGATATCACACCACCGTTCCCTCGTCGTAACATCAAACAGCCTGGTGGGAGCACTTCATCTCATCCTTGAGCTGTGGAACAAAAAGGTACAGACACAGCATTTCAGTCTAGTCTAATGGAGGACTTTCTTTACAGTTACACAGTATGCACTGATTCTTTACTGCGGTGTTGCTTAAATGATCATTTCACACTTCAAAATATATTCTCTGATAGCCATGCAGATAGTTTTAGCCTAGATTTGAAGATAACCTACGATGAGAGTCCAATTATTGCACTTGCCTACAAACTAGTGCAATAATTGACTGAAATCTAAAGGATAATTTAACAACATAAGGATTGGGGTTTTTGCCATCAATTTTCAAGTTTACAATCATGATAATCATGTTGTGCTGAATGTAATCACTGCCCAGATTATTTTTAGAAACTTCTTTGAGTGGGTAAAATGTAGTTGGACAGCAGCTGGAGTTGCAAGGAGGTGGCTGTGGTTAATGGAAGTCAAGGCAAAAAAAGCACTTTGGTTAGGGTTGTTATTTTGGTTATATATCAAAACAAATATATTGTTTCAAGTCAAAATTGACTTTTTCCATCTTAAAACAGTCCATGATCTTTCCCTAACCTTAGCTAATCGCTTTAATACCATCAGCGATCAGCCTACACAACACCACCACCACAGGTCCCAACACCTCCTTTCTCCACTGATTAAGGACTCAACCATACACTTCACTGTCACAAAGACTGATTGTTTTTATGTTCTTGTGGTTATTTATTATCTCAGGACCCTGCACATTGCACATTTGCACAGGCACATTTATTATATATTGCACACGTCATGTACATACAAGGACAGTTACTGTATATAGTATGTTCATCTTTATTCTAATAGTTTTTATTATATTTTTTATTCAAATTGTTATCTTATTCTTCCAACATCTCCTTATTATTGTCTCTATTTTTTTAGACTTACTCTTGTGCTGCTACTATTTCCCTCTGTACTGCTGTGTTACCTGCAAATTTCTCCCAAGAAGGATCAATAAAGGAACATCTTATCTTATCTTATCTTATCTTATCTTATCTTATCTTATCTTATCTCAGCTGCTAACATAACCATAAGAAAGCTGAATAATGCTGTAGTCACAACAAGTAGATAGCGTATTGCAAGCTTGTCTATTTTGGCAGAAAACAAATGGAATACATCGTCAGGGAACATTTTACTGATACGTTCAGAATTTGTACAGTTGCCTGTGAAGTACATTAATTAGCAACATTTCCTTGCATGTTAATAGAAAACATAATTCTGTCAGCACTATGTTCAACTCAAAATGTATTTGATGTCACAAATTAGTAAATAAATAAGTAAAAGTAATTTTTGTAAACATGGTAACAACTCTAAGAAACACAAGCAGTCAGTATCAAAAGGTTCTAAAGGTTCTTCTCTTAACAAGCTGTTAACAGTTTATCCACAATAAAACACTATCTGAGAGTAAAACCGAAAAGGAGCACACCTGATTAGTAATAATCCCTCGTTGCACAGAAGGACTGGGTGCACAACTAGAGCAAATGTAGTTGTTCCACGTTCAACCGGGAAGTAGGTCTGTAAACTGTGATGGATGAACCGTTTATAGACCCACGAAGTTTTGCCACCCTGAGGGTCTGATTGTATTGTGTTTTTTTTCTCTTGTGCTTCATTTGACTTCTTTTTTTTCGTTGTTTCAAAATCTAATGATAAACTAATGATTATTTTTAATTATTGATTAATCTGCTGATTATTTCATTTATTTTATAAATTAGTCTATAAATTACTCATCGTGATTTATCAAAGCCCAAATACTAGTGGTACTTGTTTCTTTTGTTCAACCAACAGTCTGAAACCTAAAGAATCCTCATTTACTGTCTTAAATGACAAAGAAAAGCAGCAAATCCTCACATTTAAGAAGCTGACAAAAACAAATGTTTGACATGTTTGCTTGAAAAATGAAACAATTAATCAAATATGCAATTAGCTGGCTATTCATTTTCTTTCCACAGACTAACCCATTAATCAACGAATCATTGCAGCTCTGGTACATGACGAATACGTTATTATAGCACCACATCTACACAGGAGGCATAGCACGTTAGCATAGCAGCAGAGCTTTAGTCCTCCTGCCTTACTATAGGTCACCTGCCTTTGCTAGTTGTGGATAGTGGTGAGAGATTAAGGGAGACTTTTGAAAAAAAAAACTCTGAATGATTGTCAAAACCACAGATTATGCTGAGTGACAACATCTTTTTACATTCATTGTCGACATGTTTAAACTTTTTCACTTTCTGCATTATCTGTAAAAACGATGTCATAGTTAAAGTGAGGGCAAGATTGTTGTTTGTTAATAAAAATGTATACTTCAATTGCAGGTCTGCGATGGGACGTGGACGACTGTCTCCTTCTTTGCTACAAAGAGGACATTCTGCCTCCTGCGCTAGAAGTGAACACTGGCATACGATGTAAATTGTGAGATGTAAAATTGTCCAGGATTCCAGGATACTGGGCTGAATTCTCAGTGTCAGAGCACCACGTAAAGAAAAAATTAATTGTCTGACCTCACTAAATGCTTGGTGAACACTAAAAAGTTGTATTGTTTACAGTTCCATACAGAATCCATGTTACTCCTGTATGTATTTCCACTCTCACACCCCTTAAGGTTTCTCATGCATGATCTTGTTCTATATGCATGAGAGTTGTGGTATTGCTATTCTCCTTGCATAATTCTCATGGCATAAGTCTACAGAATCAGAATGAACATGCAAAACACATGAAAAAATGCAAAAATGAAATGTTCGTAAAATCTTTAAAGCAGCCTTGATCGTGCAGCACACTGGGAGTAAATGGCCATCCTCATGTATTGTATTATAGAAGCCTTTGACGAGGATGAGGTCCCTGTTGATCAGCAGGGGAGACCTGGGCTTTATTTTCTACCCCATAATCACCTCCCACTGGTGTCATTACAGGAAGCACCAGAAAGACTGCACCTCTCTATTTTCTATCTGTTTATCTTCTCTCATTCCCCCTGTGCTTCTCTCTCTGATTGGTCTGTCACTCTATTTATCTAGCTATCTATATGTGCTCTCTCACTCCACTGTGCCCTCATTCTCCTTCACCACCTTGTCTCTCAGTGCGCCCAGTTCCTGTGTTCTCTGTCCTGCATTTTCTCCCACCTTCTGCCTGCCCCCTCCTCCCTTCACTCTCCAACCCTCCATGCTTTACATTCTTCCCTCCCCACTCTTATCTGCACTTTCCAAAAATGCTGATAGACATGTTTCTGAAATGGCTTTTCCCTGTGAAAAATCCCACCGGTCGGCCAATCGCTTAGAGTAACTAAAAGGTCAAAAGATCCCAGCCGGTAGCCCGATGACGTATTTTTGATAACACATTGAGCACAGAAGCAGCTCCCTGGTAAGATGCAAGGGAATACATGACACCAGAGCATAGTGAAATTCCATGTTGTCTAAGAGGAGATTGTTTATCCATCTAGCAAAATGTCTCTCTCTATCCTTCTCAGGGGTCACTGAGGCTCCACATTGGACTGCCTACCAAGCTAATGCTTCACTTTCCAGACCCCTACCATAAACCTTAGACCTAGTCTTGTTTACTCTAATAACCAGCAGGGGGCAACTCCACTGGTTTCAAACAGAAGTCTGATTGTAGCTTATGAGAAAATGACCCTACTCCTCACTTGATGTATTAAGTAAACAGTCTCCTAATGAGTTTATGGTCTCAATCTCTGTCAAATCTTCTTCAATACAGCACGATGGTCAAATTATGGTCCCATTTAGAGTAAAATGGACAATAAAGCAGTTGATGGTTTAGGGCGTGGCGACCTTGTGGTTGATGAGTCACTTCCACGGGTTCTCATTCAGATCCCATCAGGATATCCTCCACTGCACCACCCTCTCAGTCAAGATGGTGACGGCCATAATGTCAAACCTGAGGCTTCAAAACAGTAGTCTACAAAACCAATGGGTGACATCACACTGGGTCTACACTTGGGCAAAATCCAGTAGCATATAAACCTATTTTCCAATAGACAGAGTTTAACTGTGCATCAAAGTGTCACAACTTATATTTGTGCATGAGTGCAATTTTAGTATTTAACCTTTGCACTTTCATAAAAGAAATTTCATAAACATGGGACAAAGTGCGCCCTGTTTAGCCTTGTGGGGCCCCCCATGGAATCAAGGCCTCTGTAAACTGACCCACAAATGACCCTGAAGAAACGAAGACAAGCATGCAGGCTGGGCAGCCTGATGGATCAAAATGACTGCAGAGACCATTTTAGAGACGCAACATTTAATCGTTTATATCTCATGTAGGCTATCATGTTTAAAACATGTTTGTTTAAAGGATAAGTTCACCAAAAAATTACAGTTCAGTCACAATCTACTCACCCCAAACATTTCTGGAGCGTCACAGCAAAACAGCGTTTAAGCATTTTCCTAAACAACTGAAGTAGATGGGGACTTGTTTGAAAACACAAGAACATTGTAACATCAAGTGATACAGATGTTCAGGATTCAAGCACACTGCTGCCACCTAGCGTGTAATGTTAAGTGCAGCCCCTCCTTTTACCGTTGCGGTGTCACTGTGGTTATGCAGCGGTAAACAGGTCATATGAAAGGAGAAACATCTGTACGATGCTAGCTTGTTCTTCGATGTAGAAGTCTGTGTTGAGGCCCTCTTGTAAATTTGATGATGTCTGCAGTTCAGTAAAAGGTTCATGTAACACAGCTCAACAACAGCGACCTTACAAAGTAGTTTTGCTCCTGTTTTTCCTCGTGACTCCTCCTGTGTGGATAACCTCCAGATAGTGTTAATTACTTCAGTGTTGCTCCAGAAAAACTAGTCAAAGATAAGGGCTGGAAAGTGCTGACACAGGCTGATATGGCTAATAGTTAGCTTTGAGACCAAAAACCTCCCTGCCTCATTATCATTCCTCTCTAGTTTTCCTTCAAAAGCTTTGGTTTTATGAGAGCCTTTCCTAAATTAAATATTAGTTCATACCAGATGAGGAGGCAGAGGAGATGAGGTGTGTGAACGTGGAGCAGCTGGGGCAGATACTGAGATACAACTGTTGACTTAGTAACTGTGTGACATTTGAGGCGATACAAACAGTTGAAATGTTGTCCTTTGCTGGTAATAATTATCACTGATCCTCGTCATCCGTTTTCCCACCCAGAACAAACTTGTGTCGGTATTTCTCATTAACAAGATTTATCTGATGTCCTGACTAAGAATATCTAGCTGCATCTAATCACTCAAAGCAAATTCAATCTGTGTCAAATCATTTTCAGGATGCTGTGATGCATCTGTGGCGATGCAGTGAAATAATCAGGTTTGGACAACAGAAAAACACATGAATCATCCACTATTCTCATTACTGAAGGCCCCCTCACTGAATGGGCCCGACTCTAACTGTTCAGCAGAGAGCAGAGTTTCCCAGCCTGCTGAGCATTCTCACTAAAAACAGTTGAGTTTTGAGTACAAGGTTATAAGGTAAATGTTTTGCCATTTTTTAATCACAAGGGTTTAAAGAATGAAACAATGTTTGCGTCCTTTGAGTCCTGCTACATCTGTTTTGGAAAATGAGTCTTACAGTCTGGGGATTGAAGCAGCTCTGTAGTCTGGTGGTACAGCAGCAGATACTTGTGTATCTGTTGTCAGATGGCAGCAGGGTGAACAGACTGTGGCTGGGTGGGTGTTGTCTTTTAGTATCTTTGGGCTCTGTGCAGACATCTCACTTCACTGATGTCGCTGATGCTCTGTAGATGGTACCAGTGATGTTCTGGTGGTTTTTCATCTGTAGAGCCTTCCTGTCCTGGGCCGTGATGAACCATGATAGTTTGTGATGTTTCCAGTCAGGGTGCTTTCTGTTGCTCCTCTGAAAAAGATGACCAGAATCTGGCTCCAGAATTTAGCCTCCCTAAGTTTCCATAGGAAGTAGAGCCATTTCGTATCACTGAATGCTGCCACAATATGTGTCTCCTCTTGTCAAGTAAATTTTATTGTATAGCCTACAATAACAAATCACAATTTGCCTCATGAGGCTTTACAATTGGTACAGCATACAACACCCTCCGTCCTTTGATCCTTGATTCAGATAAGGACAAACTCTCCCCAGGGACGGGGGATAGGGGTTAGGGTTACCCCTCCAGTGTCACTTGAAGTGCCCCTCTAGTGCAGTAGTATTAGGAGCAAGAAAAGTCACAGTCTTGGGGTGGTTGGATGAGTCATACCCTGACTTTCCCTCCGGAGGCCAGAGTTCATGTCCCATTTGTGACCAAGAGTCAAGACTGATTAGATTTTGATCAATGTTACTTACTTAATGTAAGTTATCCTACCTAAATTACAACACATCATGGAAGTTTGTAAAACTCCTTCATGCTACACAAGTTACAGAACATATATACAGTTATTTATATACAAATATACATTTACACTTACTGCGTCTTTTGAATCTGTGTCAGGGTCAATGTAAGCAGCAAAAACTAAAATGTGACGTTTTCACAATAACAGACCAAAAGTCCCGATATGGCATGTGAACTTTCTCTAAGCAAGCTTTATTTTGAAAGTCTAGCCAGAAGTTGCACATTACATTTTATAGCTAACTTGACCACAGAGCCCTTTATGTATAGAACGGACACTAAAGGGGTAGGTTAGGGTGACCAGACTTCCTGAAAAATTGTCCCATCTCCCCTGTCCCAAATTTTTGCCATTCACATCTGGTCACCCAAGAGTAGGTAGAGTGTCATAGTTTGAAGTCACAAGTCAGTGCTGACTTTTTCCCTTCTAAAAAAGACTTCCCCTAACTTTAAACAAGTGCTACCAGTGCCAAAACATAATTATAAAAAGCTGTAATCACTCTGAGTGGATTGTGTATTGCGAGATTACCTATTTTTGCAAATAACAAATGAAACACGGTGTCAGTGAATATCTAGTGATATGTTCAGTATAACATTTTTTTTGACAACAGTTCCTCATTATGTTATTATAAAATACAATTTGTTCAGAATTGTGCTTCCCTCTAAATGTACTTGCTGCTGCAAATGAGTTGTAAACATATTTCTGGGATGTTTCATTCTATGATGAAACATTTATATTCTGAGCGTATATTCTGGGAGTATATTCATGCGCCCATCCATGGGGTGGGCTTTGAATGGTTTAATGAGTATGAAAATGATGTAAATAATATGCTATGGCCATTGGGGTCACCAGATCTCAACCCAATTAAACAGCTATGGGAGATTTAGGACACACATGTAAAACAGCACTCTCCACCACCAATGTAAAAAAGCATCAGATAAGGGAATATCTTTTGAATGTGTGACAGTGGGCTCTGTCACTGAACACGGCAGCCTCCCCCGCATAACACACATGTAATCTCCCCTCTGTTTGTTAGCTGCAGCAGTGAGTGCACACACCGTTTAGCAGCTAATTGCTAACCCTTTCAGAAAACACACACACATAACCCTCTGTGAAATAAAATGACGAGAGCCATAAGTCAATCATACGTTGGTTTATTAGTTGAAACTGAGTACAGCAATTATGCAGTTTTGACGGGTACTTATCATGTTAGACCGGCAGACGCGGCTCTCTTCCTCTGTGTTTGGTCCCGTCTCCGTGGTTGCACTTCCGGGGTATGGGTGCTGCGTCGGGACAAACTGAACTAGCGCTCTAGTGAGGCTTTTTAAGGGAAATAGTCCCGGGAAAATGATAATTTAGGTGAGCTCACGGGGAGGGGGAAATAACTGAGGTAATAAACTGGCCAGGGCATATGTGAAGAAGGAAGACATGAAATTTAGGTGTTTTTCAGACATTTGCTAAAGAGACATGGTTTTCATGTTGTGTGATTGCTGTCTGTGTTATTTTTACCTGGTAACTCATTAATGTGTGCTGATATGACATCCCTGCATTTTTGGTTTGGGCCATGGGGGATGTGGTTACAGGGCATAAAACCGGCTGAGGAAACCTGGGAAATGGAGTTGAGGCTGGGTCCTAGAGGGAGTAGGAACTCTGAGCCTGTGAGAGACAGTATCTATAATAGTGTTTTTTTTTTGTGTTTTCTCATTCTTTTGAATATACTTGTGGATCCATTGTGGCTTCTGTTCTTTTTGTCACTGTTTTGCACGGACGAAATAAATACACCTTTGCACTGAAGTGCTATTGTGGTTGGACCATCATTTTGTTAAAAGGGACCTTAAAGCGGCCTTTTTGTGACAGAATGAATGGTGTTTCATTCCTGCAGTAGACACTCCAAGACACCTTTTGTTGATTTTTTACTTAATTTCCACTTGCTTCTATTTAACAGTCCCACAACTACAAAGAGCAGAATTAAATTGGAAGTGACCCACCTTGTCAAATAGTCCCCTTAGGTCTGCTTTGAGTTTGACTGACAGCTTTCCCATCAGCGTGATGGGAAAATAAACTTGAGTTTATTTAAATTGTCCTAAACATGTAAGGTATGAAAGTTCACAATTAGGTTATTTTTTCTGTCAATTGAACAACTTGGTGAAGTTTGGCCCTGAGTAAAAAGCCTGTGCACATGACAGCAGTCAGTGTACTGTGTGTGTTTGTCTGCTCCCTCACTTTACTGAAGTTAGGTTTTATGGTTGCAGGAGCTTAGATGACCCATATGTCTCAGTTTGAAGTCCAAAACTTTGCTGCTGTCAGCCTTTTAAAAGAAGCAGTCTCTCATTCTTAAGCTTCCTATCCACCTCCCTCTCTCATTAGCAGCTCTCCCTGGTGCTTGCAGAAGCTCATTATTGGTGTTCAGAGTATTGATTATGGAATTGGTTCAACAGCACATCCCCAGCCCAGATCCCAGGGCTCGCATTGTTTGGCTCGGTCCACTGCGTTTCAGCCACCTGGCAGGGAGACAGGAACTCGCTCTCTGGCCAAATTTATGCACACAAGTCACTGGAACGCCAGACAGAGTGGGCGAAAAAGTCAGAGAGAATAAGCTTCCGGCTCGGCTAATCACTTCTTTTTGCTCATCATTACTGAGTCAGTAGAAAGCTTACAGGGATTTATGCACATGGATTTGACAAATGCTCTAGAGAGGTTGCACCAGCTACTAGAAAAAGTAACCAAAACGTTACACAGTTTGGTCAAGTAATCCACCAGTTTCTAAAAAAAGGTTTGCAAAGTTTGACCAGACTTTGAGTTAGCTTCATTGTAATAAGATCATCTTGTTCTCCCTGTATTCAAACTGGCCTTCATCAGCAGTGCCGATTCCGATGAAGCCCCATTAGCTACATAGCTAACTGAGCTAATTAGCAACTACAGTAAGCAGCAGATAGCAACTTCAATATTACAAGACATTCTTGTATGCCACCATCTTGAATCTTGTAACATGGGATGGTTGCATCTATGTTTACATCTTCACTTGAACAACTAATGAAAACCTGGTCAACTAAGACCTTTCTAATCAATGATGTGTGGTCGACTATTATTTTCTTTATACCTCGAGTATTGTCTATCAACCAGGATCGTACAATGACATTATAGTCCCTTTATGTTACTCACAAAACAATATATTTACAAATAGATCAATAAATAATTAAAAATAAATATCCTGGTTGCCACCTTTGAGATCATTAGGAACATAATCGGCAGCTGTCTCCCAGCACCTCAACTGATGTAAGCACAGTGAGTTCAGATGTTGGCTGTCAGCTTTAGTTTTCCTTCTGCTTTGTCTCTCTCGCTCTTCATTAACAGTGTGCTTTGCCTGCTGGAGGCATGCTTGTCGAATGTGCAGCACACATTCCCATTTTACAGCATCTTTTCTTGCATTTAATATTTAATGCTTTTGTGTGGGAGCAGAAATGTTCCATTATTTATCCAGAGGCCAAACACAAAGGCACGGGCACGGCCTCTCTTTGTTCAGCTGTACTACCTTCTAAATCATTTTTATCACTGATTGAAACCACAGAAGAAGAACTTTAAAAAGACTCAGTTATTGCTTTTTGCTTTATGTCCGACATGTTCTGAAACAAAGCAGGATAAAACATTTAGAAAGAAAATAATTGTTTGTTATTCACTAAATGTTTTAAAGCCACTATTCTCAAACTATGGTACGCCTACCACTGGAGGGCTGCAAACTCCCTTCCGTGATACGCAAAGGAAACCCAGGAATAATTCTGAAAATAAGTTAATTTGAAAACAATACTTTAAAAATACAGATTTTTCTAAAGGAAACACTTCTTATCTGAAATGTCATTCTAAATAAGTTTTGTCTTTCCCATTGTATTATCGTTTCAGCCTGCTATGTAGTCACGTTGATGCAAACTGTGATGACAAAATAGTAAATGGAGGTAATATGAAAGTTTCAAAAACACAACTAATGAACAGTTCCACAAATATTTCCCAGGGATGGCTGAAGTAAACAAGTGGAGAAGAAACCCATCAACCATCAAAACTTCTGAAAAGCCCAAGAATTTCAGTGTTGGTGACCAGGGAAGTTTAACAGAAGGGGATTGTGACTTTACATTTAAATTTGCTTGAACAAAATAACACTTGTTGAAATGTTTGAAATACAGCGAATACCCTGTGCTTTCAGACCATGCAACTATAGTTTAACCTTGGACACAATTGTTGCACAATTGGACACAGAGTCTAATATTCTCTGGTATTAAAAAGTTTGAGAAACAGTGTTTTAAAGTTTTATTCATGTTACTTTTAATCAGGGTTCAAGTTATAATATGAGATTTGTGGTGGTCTCTAAGATAAGTAACCCTAACCAACGTAAGGACAGAAGTAGATAAATAAGATAATACTGCATAACACTGACATTAAACGTGTCGTGTCCCAGTATATGAAAATATAAGGCTACACCAACATCATTACAACAAACGGATATGTTTTTTACACAAAGAAAAAATGTCTTTATGTATAATTAACAAGTAGGCCCAAATAGTTAAGAATGTGTTGTAGACAGCGTTATACAGTTTCTCCTAACGCAACAAGTTTTAAAATGAAATTTTTTTTAAGGTAGTCCTGCTAACAAATATCAGGCTTTTACAGCGATGCCATGAAGAAACTTTTTACATTTTACACATACATTTTTTACAAGGACAGAAACATTTTATTTATTTTTATTGGATTTCTCCTCCTGACAACTCTTAAAATCACCCGATTTGTAAGGGAGTCTGGGATATTGCCGTTAGTACAGTAACTTCAGAAATGTGCAGGACACAGTCTTTAATTTGAGTAGAAAAGATGTCACTGATGCTCTGTAGATGGTACCAGTGATGTTCTGGTGGTTTTAATCAGCCGCTGCAGAACCTTCCTGTCCTGATACATTAATATCCAATATTTTTGATTCTACATGGTCCAGACTTTATGTAAAATGCATTCAAAAACTACTAGAGGTTACATGGAAAGTGCTAGCTCAATAAAATACATTAATAAGTTGCAGGTTGAATAAAATAATCATGAACTGCAAAGATATCAACCAACCATAGACTCTTTCTAATTTGTTGATGGAGTTAAAGAATCTTTGACCTGAGGGATGAATCTGCAGCCCAGAGCTCTATGGTGAGAGCCAACCAGTTGGAATCCTAAGAGAAGCATTAAGAAGCAGGTGCAGGGGAAAGAGAGAAATTCCTGAGATGCCCTTTTTGAACATTTTATCAGTCTACTTTTGCCATTCAGAATAGTTTAACGTATGGTTTCAGAATCCTCAGGGGGGAAAATAACAGCATGTTTGAGCAAGGGTGCTTCACGACAGGAAGCACCCTTGCTCATTAAAGATCATTAATTCATGTTTTTGCTGTTCCGGTCATTAAAACTCAGCCCCAAGGGAAATGGTTTCAGAGCATTAATGCAGATATTAAGTGAACACGAAAGAAACTATTTATGAACAGAAACAGAATGAAGGTCACAGACCACGCAGCCTAGAAATGAGAACAATAGAAAAATATCTGTGTGATAAAAGGCATGTTGCCTATTTTTCAATATACTGTCAAAGCATTTTTAAATGTATATATTGACTGTTTGTCAATATATATATTTTAATAATAAATGAATTCTGTGTGAGGGCATGTTAGAGGATTGTTTGAGCTACTGTCAAATAAAAAGTGAATGGCAGTTTAACCATCGTCAGTGTAGGTCTGTTGCTACCTGATAGACCCGCTAGGCTGAATAAGAGTAAGCAGATGAATAAGGATAGATGGAATGATGGATAGTCTGTTTTTTAGATCAAATATATTTTTAGAATTTATAGAGGTTAACACTTGAAGAGGAAACGCTACAGGAAGTCACTCAGACAAATCACTACATGATTCTGTTGATAAGCGACCTATTTGCTGGGTTGGTTGAGACTGTCCTTACCTTAACAAGGCTGCACTTACCCACAGCTGTTTTAAACAATTTTTGATGAAAAGTACCTAAACCTTGATTTGTGTTTCGGTAACATCATAATTTACAAGTCGACAATAGTGAAACATAACTGATTCTAACCAGCTTTATCATTGGCTATTGTTTTATCAAGTTGCTACTGTCACATCTATAGTGTGAGCCGCGGCGCACCGCGCTCCCGACGCCGGTGCACGGCTCACGCCACCCACGTTAACAAAACATGACACAATACCCACATATCCTAAACAAAACCATCAAAACAACCTAGTCATCGAGTCCTTAGAATAATATGTGGGAGCGTGTGCGGGTGTATGTATGTGCGTGTGTGTGTGTGTGTGCGTGCGTACATATGTCCGATTCCAGTCTCTCTTCGCTCCCTCGTGGGCCACGCCACACACTGGCGTTCACCCGAGGAGACTGTGAGAAGGGGGGGAAGGTTGCTCACCTTCCCACATTTCCCTCCCCCTCTGGAGTCTCGCCAACAGGGTGGCGAGACAAGAAGTCTGCTACAGTGTTCTGCTTGCCCGCCCGGTACTGCACCGTAAAGCGGTACGGCTGCAACGCCAAGAACCAGCGGGTAACACGAGCATTGGAGTCCTTCATGCTGCCCAACCACTGCAAGGCGCGGTGGTCGGTCTCCAAGGAAAAGTCTCTACCAAGCAAGTAATACTTTAAGGTGTCCAGTGCCCACTTCACGGCCAGGCACTCCAGCTCCACGGCTGCGTACCTGGTCTCCCGGGGAAACAGTTTGCGGCTAATGTAAGCCACAGGCTTCTTGTCGTCCCCCTCACCCTGGAGTAGCACTGCCCCAAGACCAATACCAGAGGCATCAGTCTGGACAGTGAAGTGCTGTCCAAAATCAGGGCTCTGGAGCACTGGGTCCTTGCAGAGTGCCCCCTTCAAGTCCAAGAACGCCTGCTCCTGCTCCTTCCCCCACTGGACCTGGGAGGAGCCTGATTTCCGGGTCAAGTCTGACAAAGGTGCTGCTCGACGGGCAAAGTCCGGCACAAACCGGCGGTACCAACCCACCAGTCCCAGGAACGACCGGACCTCCTTCTTGGTCCGGGGCCGTTGGCAGTCCAGCACTGCCTGCACCTTGTCTTTCTGTGGACGGATCACCCCCCGGCCCAGTACATGGCCCAGGTACTGCACCTCCTCCTTTGCAAGGGCACACTTCCGCGGGTGGATGGTCAGGCCCGCCTGCTGGATGCGCCGCAACACGTCACCTAGATGACACAGGTGGTCCTCCCAGGTGGCACTGTACACCACCACGTCATCCAGGTAAGCTGCCGCAAAAGAGTCTGTACCAGCCAACACAATGTCCATTAGTCTCTGAAAACTGGCTGGTGCCCCCTGTAGACCAAAGGGCATCACCACAAACTGAAACAGCCCCTGAGGGGTACGAAAGGCTGTGTAAGGCCTGGCCTCCTTGGTCAGAGGCACTTGCCAGTAACCTTTGCACAAGTCCAATGTAGTGATATATGATGCTTTGCCCAGGCGCTCAATCAAGTCCTCCAGCCTCGGCATGGGGTAAGCATCAAAATGGGACTGGGCGTTCACCCGACGAAAGTCAATGCAGAAGCGCATAGTGCCATCTTTCTTGGGCACTAGCACCACTGGGTTGCTCCACTCACTGGAGGACCTCTCAATCACCCCCAAGGACAACATCTCCTCCACCTCCGTCTTGAGGGATGACAGGAGACGCTCAGGCGCCCGGTACATCCGCTGCCTTACCGGGGTTGTGTCTTTGAGAGGGATGGAGTGCTCTACCACTGTGGTGAAGCCCGGCCTCTCCTGGAAAAGGCCCGAAGGAACAATTGCTTCCAGCTCCCTCTGCTGGATGGAAGTCAAATGAGACTGGTCCATGGCAGCTGACTGCTGGCCGGTGGGGAAGAACTGCTCAGGACTCTCCTCCTCCTCCCCCACCGCCTGCACCCTGAGCTGCAACTCTGGCTTCCTCTCATGCCACTCTTTTAAAAGATTGACATGGAAGGTTTGCCGGGGTTTCCTCCTCCCAGGAAGGTCGATCTCGTAGGTAGCCGGACCCATCTTCCGCACCACCTCATAGGGCCCCTGCCACCTGGCAAGCAGCTTGTTTTCTGTGGTGGGCAGAAGAAGTAGAACCTTCTGACCTGGTTGAAGGCTCCTCTGCCTGGCTGCCTTGTCATACCAGGACTTCTGGTGTGTCTGGGCCTGCCCCAGGTTCGTCCGCACCAGCTCTGCCATCTCCTCCATCTTGTCCCTCATCTTCAGGACGTGGGCCAGGACGCTGCGGGTCGTGGGTGACCTGGGTCCCTCCCAGGCCTCTCTCAGGAAGTCCAAGGGACCCCGAACCTGTCGACCATAAAGCAGCTCAAAAGGTGAAAAGCCCGTGGAGGCCTGGGGGACCTCACGGTAAGCAAAGAGCAAGTAGGGCAGCCAGCGATCCCAGTCCTTCCCATTGGCTGCCACAAACTTCCTCAACATGCTTTTCAGAGTCTGGTTGTACCGCTCTACAAGGCCATCGGTCTGAGGGTGGTATGGAGTGGTTCTGATGCCCTTAATGCCCAGCAAACCATAAACCTGCCGGAGGGTCTTTGAAAGAAAAGCAGTGCCCTGGTCAGTGAGGACTTCCTGTGGGATGCCCACCCTGGAGAATAGCTGCAACAAAGCTTGTGCTATGGGACGAGCAGAGACTTTGCGCAGGGGGAAGGCCTCCGGGTAACGAGTGGCATAATCACAAATTACCAGGATGTACCTGTAGCCTGTTTGAGTTCTCTCCAGGGGGCCTACAATGTCCATCGCTATGCGGGTAAAGGGCACCTCAATGACAGGAAGTGGCAGAAGGGGCTAAGGACTAGTCTTCCTCTTGCTGGTCAACTGGCATTCAGGGCAGGACTTACAAAAGTTCAGTACATCACCATAGAGCCCTGGCCAATAAAACCTTGCTGCAATTCTTTCATGGCTCTTGGTGTTGCTCAGATGCCCCGCCCAAGGAATTTTGTGACCCATTGCTAGCACCTGTTCCCTGAGCTTTTTGGGTACCACCAGCTGCTCGGCCCTGCCCTCTCCTGGCTGATGATACAGTAGCCCCTCTCTAACCACATAACTTTCCCCCGACAGAGCCGGAGGGACTTCTGTCTGGTCATTATCAATGTGGGAGACCCTGTCAAAAGCTTTCTGTAGAGTGGGATCATCCCTCTGCAGCTGCTCAAACTGGTCCGGAACCTCCCCCCACTCATCATCTGGCTGGGTAAGTGGTAGCTCATCATTTCTTTCTACCGTCCCGACTAGCTTATCCTGTCTGCGCTGTCTGCGGGACTTCTTACCCCTGGTTCTGATGGGAGCAGGGATGTCCTCGTTAAACAAAGGTAATTCTGACAGTTCATGGGACTCAGGCTCACCAGTAGACTCTTCAGGGCCCTGTGCTCGGCTCTGGGACCTAGTCACCACCATACTGACTGGCTGGCTTGTTTGCACCAGCTCGGGCAGGACAAGGATGTCTTGGCCGATGACCACAGAATGGCTCAGTCCCTCAACCACCCCCACAGTCATCTGGTAAGTCTGACCTCTGACCTCTAGGTAGACTTCAGCAACGGGGTACTCATGTTCATCACCATTCACACACAAAACCCTCAGTTTCCCACCCGGCACAAAGTCTCTCTTTTCCACGAGGTGGGGCTGTAATAGTGTCTGTGTGCTTCCAGTGTCCAGCAGGGCAATAGCACTCTTCCCATTAACCCGGACTGGGGCAGTCTGTAGCCTCCCCACAAAGCCTGTATACCCCTCTTCTGGTCGTGGGATACAGGAATGGCTGGAGTGCTTGGGCTTCCTATTGGGACACTCTGGCTTAATGTGGCCCTCCTGATGGCAGTAATAACAAACCACTGACCCACTGGATTTCTGTTCTGGGGCCTCTCTGGTCCTAACTGGGGGAAATGAACTTTGGGCAGGCAGTCTACTGGGCTCACTAGTCTTTGGACCACTCCCATAACCAAACCCCTCAGACCTACCTCGAGCTGCTGGTCTTGGTTGCGCCTCCATCCGGAAGGCCTTGTGTCCACGCCGAGCCGCCATGAAGTTCTCCACCAGCTCTGCCGCCCGCTGACCATCCTGGGGATCGTGCTCCTTCACCCAGACTCTGATGTCAGGGGTCAGAGTACGAAGATACTGCTCCAGGATGAGTGTCTCCGAGACCTCGTCGATCGTCTTTGTTGCTGGTCGAATCCACTTGTTGAAGAGATCCTTGAGGCGGGTGTAGAGCTCACGAGGCGTCTCTCCAGGCCTGACGTCTGGCTCACGGAACCTCCTCCGGTACACCTCCTCATTAATCTCATATTTATTCAGGATGGCCTCCTTTACACGATCATAGTCCATTGCATAGTTCATGTCCATCGCCACATAGGCACTACGTGCTCTGCCAGACAGGTAGGGCACCAGTAACACCGCCCACTCCTGTCTTGGCCAGCGGTACGCCGTGGCCAACCGCTCAAATGTGGTGAGGTATTGTTCAATGTCATCCCCCTCCTCAAACCTGGGGATTGCAGCTCTGGACCAGGTCACTGGTGCTACTGGTGCCATGGCTGCCGGTGCGGCTGCTGCAGGATCTGGAGCCACAGGAGGTGTTGGCACAGCGGGTGCTGCTGGAACTGGAGCTGCGGCTACTGCAGGGGCTGCTGGGGCGCCCCCCAGTGGGAGATAGAGACCCCCTGCTTGAAGCCCGGGCGGTGGTAGAGGTGGACGCCTGCGGTCAGCCTCCACATCATCCCGGAGCTGATTCAGCTGGACCTGGACCCCTTTCCAACGCTGCTCCTGCTTCAGTGCCTCCCTCTCCTGGGTTTGGAGGGTCTTGACCAGGAGCTGATGCAAGGTGGCCAGATCGCACCCCTCCAGCTGGTCTCCGCCGGACGCCTGGGCCCTGGCCTCGCCATCCGATTGCACCTCCTCTTCCTCCTCCATGTCATCTCGAGTCAGCCTGGGGCAATCCATTCTCCACCAGGCCCGGCCGTCTTGCAGCCCACGGCCCCGCTTCCCAGCTCGTCCTCGTGTTCCACCTCTTCCCTCCAGCTTCTCAGATGGTGCCACAGATCCCACCACTGCCACCAAATGTGAGAGACCCGGCGTGGCCTCCTCACGTAAAGGGGATCCGGGCAGGCTAGATCCAGGTAAATGTAGATGAAACCACGAGCCAACGAAGCTTCAGATGCCAGAAAAGGGCTTTTTATTGTCCAAACAATAATGAAAATAACCACACATACTCTGAAGGCACAGAAAGGCAAACAATGGCGTTAACATAGCCTCACACCAGGCTACTTCCTCTCAGAGTTTTAGGTAGCTGAATGAAGCTCCCTTAAATATGGCAGCATGCTAAGCCCAATTGGGGCAAACCATTAATGAGGGGGAACACCAAAACCATAATGGTCCACATCTGCCATTATACACATAAATATCCCCCAGAATAAACAATACAAAATCCCCTTTCGACTCACACAATATTTCACCTGTCACCCTCAAACCTCTGCATTAAAATCACCCACACCACTATACAATATCAAAACTAACACCCCTGAGTGCCCTGGGATGCGCCCCCCTGGCCCCGTGCTCGATAAAGACCGCCCCTGCAACGGCGCTCGCTTCCGCAGAGGAGCAGTGGAGCCGGACTGTGAGCGCAGGTGAGTGTATGTGAGTGTATGTGAGTGTATGCAGGACCAGAGTCTTTACCAGTGAACAGATGACGAGCGGGACGAGTAGTGGGTACCTCACTACACGCCAGGATGATAGAAAGGAGGGAAAACTGTCACAGGTGAGTTGTGGGTGTGGTGAGTGTGAGCCGCGGCGCACCGCGCTCCCGACGCCGGTGCACGGCTCACGCCACCCACGTTAACAAAACATGACACAATACCCACATATCCTAAACAAAACCATCAAAACAACCTAGTCATCGAGTCCTTAGAATAATATGTGGGAGCGTGTGCGGGTGTATGCATGTGCGTGTGTGTGTGTGTGTGCGTGCGTACATATGTCCGATTCCAGTCTCTCTTCGCTCCCTCGTGGGCCACGCCACACACTGGCGTTCACCCGAGGAGACTGTGAGAAGGGGGGGAAGGTTGCTCACCTTCCCACAGTGGCACTGTTGCAAAGATAACTGGATCGTCTCTTCGTCACCTTAAATGTTTCAATGATATCTGGTGAGGAAGGCACCAATGTTGTCAACTCTGAGCCTTTCTCTCTTGCTTTTAGCCTCATCTTAACATCAGTATGCAATGCTAATATGGTGATATTTAGCAGGCTTTAGTTCAACTTGAACTTATAGTATAAACTATAATGTTAACCATTTTCACCAGCTTAGCGTAGCTTGTTAGCATCAAATTTTTGTCAAGACATTTCACTTAAAACGACAAATGGTAATCCCAAAGCGCTGTAAAAAGACAGATCATCTAATAAGGGCCACACCAAAGATGCTGGTTGCTACAGGCACTAGCAGTCTGTAACCCGGGAAATGCACTGGTTGTTTGTACGTTGCAGAACAGATCCACCACGGTTTTGCTCCATGCTCCATCGTCCGTCAACCCCCACTGGCATTGTTTTGAGTGCAGCACGCCGCAGCACTGTCAGACTGCTGGAGTTGCGAGACCGAGGACTTGAGTGGTAATTACAGAATCACGCGCAAAAATAACTGTGATGTCACAGTGGAACAACATAACCAACTGTGATGTCACAGTGGAACAACATAGCAACTGTGATGTCACAGTGGATCAAACGGTACAACTGTGATGTCACAGTGGATCAAACGGTGCAACTGTGATGTCACAGTGGAACAATCACAACTAACTGTGATATCACAGTGGAACAATCATAACAAACTGTGATGTCACAGTGGAACAAACATAACGAACTGTGATGTCACAGTGGAACAATCATAAGCAACTGTGATGTCACAGTGGATCAAACGGTACAACTGTGATGTCACAGTGGATCAAACGGTGACACTGTGATGTCACAGTGGAACAATCACAACTAACTGTGATATCACAGTGGAAATATCATAACGAACTGTGATGTCACAGTGGAACAAACAACGAACTGTGATGTCACAGTGGAACAATCATAAGCAACTGTGATGTCACAGTGGATCAAACGGTACAACTGTGATGTCACAATGGAACAATCACAACCAACTGTGATATCTCAGTGGAACAATCATAACGAACTGTGATATCATAGTGGAACAATCATAACGAACTGTGATGTCACAGTTGAAGCACCAGTACAACGTTGATGTCACAGTGGAACAACGTAACCAACTGTGATGTCACAGTGGAACAACATAGCAACTGTGATGTCACAGTGGATCAAACGGTACAACTGTGATGTCACAGTGGATCAAATGGTGCAACTGTGATGTCACAGTGGAACAATCATAACGAACTGTGATGTCACACTGGAACAAACATAACGAACTGTGATGTCAGAGTGGAACAATCATAAGCAACTGTGATGTCACAGTGGATCAAACAGTACAACTGTGATGTCACAGTGGAACAATCACAACCAACTGTGATATCACAGTGGAAAAATCATAACTAACTGTGATGTCACAGTTGAAGCACCAGTACAATGTTGATGTCACAGTGGAACAATTATAACCAACTGTGATGTCACAGTAGATCAAACAGTACAACTTTGATGTCACAGTCGAACAACATAACCAACTGTGATGTCACAGTGGATCAATCACAACCAACTGTGATATCACAGTGGAACAATTATAACCAACTGTGATATCACATTGGAACAATCATAACCAACTGTGATGTCACAGTGGAACAATCATAACCAACTGTGATGTCACAGTGGATCAAACGGTACAACTGTGATGTCACAATGGAACAATCACAACCAACTGTGATATCTCAGTGGAACAATCATAACGAACTGTGATGTCACAGTGGAACAATCATAACCAACTGTGATGTCACAGTGGATCAAACGGTACAACTGGGATGTCACAGTGGATCAAACGGTGCAACTGTGATGTTACAGTGGAAAAATCACAACCAACTATGATATCACAGTGGAACAATCATAAGCAACTGTGATGTCTCAGTGGATGAAACATTACAACTGTGATGTCACAGTGGAACAATCACAACCAACTGTGATATCAAAGTGGAACAATCATAACGAACTGTGATGTCACAGTGGAACAACATAACCAACTGTAATGTCACAGTTGAACAAACATAACCAACTGTGATGTCACAGTGGATTAAACAGTACAACTTTGATGTCACAACATATCACAGATATCACAGTGGAACAATCGTAACAAACTGTGATGTCACAGTGGAACAATCATAACCAACGGCAGTGGAACGATCATAACGAACTGTGATATCACATTGGAACAATCATAACCAACTGTGATATCACAGTGGAACAATCATAACCAACTATGATGTCACAGTGGAACAATCATAACCAACTGTGATGTCACAGTAGATCTAACAGTACAACTTTGATGTCACAGTGGAACAACATAACCAACTGTGATGTCACAGTGGAACAACATAACCAACTGTGATGTCACAGTGGAACAAACATAACAAACTGTGATGTTACAGTGGAACAATTTACAACCAACTGTGATGTCACAGTGGAACAAACATAACCAACTGTGATGTCACAATGGAACAATCATAACCAACTGTGATGTCACAGTGGAACGAACATAACCAGCTGTGATGTCACAGTGGAACAATCATAACCAACTGTGATGTCACAGTGGAACAACATAGCAACTGTGATGTCACAGTGGATCAAACGTTGCAACTGTGATGTTACAGTGGAACAATCACAATCAACTATGATGTTACAGTGGAACAATCACAACCAACTATGATATCACAGTGGAACAATCATAATGAACTGTGATGTCACAGTGGAACAAACATAACGAACTGTGATGTCACAGTGGAACAATCATAAGCAACTGTGATGTCACAGTGGATGAAACGGTACAACTGTGACGTCACAGTGGAACAATCACAACCAACTGTGATATCACAGTGGAACAATCATAACAAACTGTGATGTCACAGTGGAACAACATAACCAACTGTAATGTCACAGTTGAACAAACATAACCAACTGTGACGTCACAGTGGAACAATCATAACCAACTGTGATGTCACAGTAGATCAAATGGTACAACTGTGATGTCACAGTGGATCAAACGGTACAGCTGTGATGTAACAGTGGAACAATCACAACCAACTGTGATATCACAGTGGAACAATCATAACCAACTGTGATGTCACAGTTGAAGCACCAGTACAATGTTGATGCCACAGTGGAACAATCATAACCAACTGTGATGTCACAGTAGATCAAACAGTACAACTTTGATGTCACAGTGGAACAACATAACCAACTGTGATGTCACAATGGAACAACATAACCAACTGTGATGTCACAGTGGATCAAACGTTACAACTGTGATGTCACAGTGGATCAAACGTTACAACTGTGACGTCACAGTGGAACAACATAACCAACTGTGATGTCACAGTGGAACAACATAGCAACTGTGATGTCACAGTGGATCAAACGGTACAACTGTGAAGTCACAGTGGAACAACATAGCAACTGTGATGTCACAGTGGATCAAACAGTACAACTGTGATGTCACAGTGGATCAAACGGTGTAACTGTGAAGTCACAGTGGAACAACATAGCAACTGTGATGTCACAGTGGATCAAACTGTACAACTGTGATGTCACAGTGGATCAAACGGTGTAACTGTGATGTCACAGTGGAACAATCACAACCAACTGTGATATCACAGTGGAACAATCATAACGAACTGTGATGTCACAGTGGATCAAACGGTACAACTGTGATGTCACAGTGGAACAACATAACCAACTGTGATGTCACAATGGAACAACATAACCAACTGTGATTTACAGTGGATCAAACGTTACAACTGTGATGTCACAGTGGATCAAACATTACAACTATGACGTCACAGTGGAACAACATAACCAACTGTGATGTCACAATGGAACAACATAACCAACTGTGATGTCACAGAGGATCAAACGGTACAACTGTGATGTCACAGTGGAACAATCACAACCAACTGTGATATCACAGAATCACAACCAACTGTGATATCACAGTGGAACAATCATAAAAACTGTGATGTCACAATGGAACAACATAACGAACTTTGATGTCACAGTGGATCAAACAGTACAACTGTGATGTCACAGTGGAACAACATAGCAACTGTGATGTCACAGTGGATCAAACGGTACAACTGTGATGTCACAGTGGAACAACATAACCAACTGTGATGTCACAATGGAACAACATAACCAACTGTGATGTCACAGTGGATCAAACGTTACAACTGTGATGTCACAGTGGATCAAACGTTACAACTGTGATGTCACAGTGGAACAACATAACCAACTGTGATGTCACAATGGAACAACATAACCAACTGTGATGTCACAGTGGATCAAACGGTACAACTGTGAAGTCACAGTGGAACAACATAGCAACTGTGATGTCACAGTGGATCAAACGGTACAACTGTGATGTCACAGTGGATCAAACGGTGTAACTGTGAAGTCACAGTGGAACAATCATAACTAACTGTGATGTCACAGTGGAACATTAATAACCAACTGTGATGTCACAGTGGAACAACATAGCAACTGTGATGTCACAGTGGATCAAACGGTACAACTGTGATGTAACAGTGGAACAATCACAACCAACTGTGATATCACTGTGGAACAATCATAACCAACTGTGATGTCACAGTTGAAGCACCAGTACAATGTTGATGTCACAGTGGAACAAACATAACCAACTGTGATGTTACAGTAGATCAAACAGTACAACTTTGATGTCACAGTGGAACAACATAACCAACTGTGATGTCACAATGGAACAACATAACCAACTGTGATGTCACAGTGGATCAAATGGTACAACTGTGATGTCACAGTGGAACAATCACAACCAACTGTGATGTCACGGTGGAACAATCACAACCAACTGTGATATCACAGTGGAACAATCATAACAAACTGTGATATCACAGTGGAACAATCATAACCAATCGTGATGTCACGGTGGAACAAACATAACGAACTGTGATGTCACAGTGGAACAATCATAACGAACTGTGATGTCACAGTGGATCAAACGGTACAACTGTGATGTCACAGTGGAACAATCATAACTAACTGTGATGCCACAGTGGAACAAACATAACCAACTGTGATGTCACAGTGGAACAATCATAACCAACTGTGATGTCACAGTGGAACAACATAGCAACTGTGATGTCACAGTGGATCAAATGGTACAACTGTGATGTCACAGTGGATCAAACGGTACAACTGTGAT
Source organism: Pagrus major (assembly GCF_040436345.1). Classification (NCBI taxonomy): domain Eukaryota; kingdom Metazoa; phylum Chordata; class Actinopteri; order Spariformes; family Sparidae; genus Pagrus; species Pagrus major. The sequence continues at coordinate 7,568,232 of NC_133236.1, forward strand.
GTCACAGTGGAACAATCACAACCAACTGTGATATCACAGTGGAACAATCATAACCAACTGTGATGTCACAGTTGAAGCACCAGTACAATGTTGATGTCACAGTGGAACAATCATAACCAACTGTGATGTCACAGTAGATCAAACAGTACAACTTTGATGTCACAGTGGAACAACATAACCAACTGTGATGTCACAATGGAACAACATAACCAACTGTGATGTCACAGTGGATCAAACAGTACAACTGTGATGTCACAGTGGAACAATCACAACCAAATGTGATATCACAGTGGAACAATCATAACAAACTGTGATATCACAGTGGAACAATCATAACCAATTGTGATGTCACAGTGGAACAAACATTGCAATTGTGATGTCACAGTCGATCAATTCTTATGTGTTATAAATACTTATACTATACTTACTATAGTATGCTTATAGTACTTTACTACTATACTTTGTGGCGGAGCGGGGACAGACTGAACACGGATCTGGTGGAATTTAGGGGTAAGCAATGTGGGACTAAAAAACAGGCTGCGTTCTCTCATGCTCTAGAAACCCTTCACTAGATAAATACAGTTTAAAGTAAATGTGCAGTTTGAGGGGACCAGCAGGCCACCCGTGTTTTTCCCTGTTCAGAGCCTGCGAGCTTGTTTTCACTGTCTCTCAAAAAGTATTTTTACTGTGACAGCTTTGAATTTGCGTCACTGGCATAATTACCCACAAGAAGCAGAACGGCAAACTGCTTGAGACACAATCTACGGGAACTTTTAAGTGGTGCTTTGAGATTTGTTATGGTTTTCTAGCTCTCTGACCTCAGTATTATTCACAAGTCAGCTGCGAGGGCAATGGTGAACTCACCCTGTGTGTGTGTCACCCAAGCCCCCGATAGTGCCCACATACCTTCAAATAATGTCCACAAATTGAATCCTGGACAATATGCAGCTTCCCTCTGATTGAGTTACTTTGTTGATTGCCTTTTATGAGTTTTCCCCTCAGCCTCCACAGCCCCTGTCAGCATCCAGCAGGTGTAACGCTGATATTGTCAAGGTGTGAACTGTTGTGTGTGCGTAAGTGAAGGTTACCGGTGTGTGTGCGTGATGTGACAACACCTCTGACTGCGTTGGTGATGATAGTGTTTTGTGCCATGGATTATTCCTGCTGTCTAGTTCCATAAAAATAAGAAGTACCCCTAAACGGACCTGCAAAAAAGGAAGGCAGTGGTTCCTTTGCAAGCTGCCGCGAGCCAATAACATCCAATAACATCAAGCTGTTTTGACAGGAAACACATCCTGTTACATCAACTGGTTGCTCCTTCCGTATCCTTTGTCCTTGAAACAGATTTCTTGTTGATGTGTATTAGCAGGGAGGTTAAACATGTGACAGCCAACTTGGCACTAAACACATTAGGACAGCATATACACATAAGCAAGGGTTACCATGGCAACAGTGGGAAGGAGCGGTGCTGGTGAGATAGCACAACGGCATCTGGAGTTGAGCGTGCTCAAAGTCATCTGACGCTTTGTTGTTGGCCATCTATGTGAGAGGGACTGTTTGCATAGCACGTTGTCCATATACACTGAATGTACAGTCTGTGGGATGTATTATGTATGTGTGTAAGAGATAAATGTGGAATGACTTTGTGCAAGGACAGAGGAACACTGCATGTGTGCAGGACTAACATCAGATATTTTATTAATTCCTCTAATCACATCCACAACTCCTGCAGCTCAAGCGGGTCTCACTCTCTGACTCACTGTGTTTCACTCACAGGGCTGTGGATGATGAAACAAACTCGTAATTTTCCCTCATATTAATTAATTCAAATTGTACATCATGTTCGTCCCTCGTCTGTTATTTTTCTCCTATTTTTTTTTACACAGAAACCTTAATTTTTCAAGCCTGTCATCAGAAAAACAACCACACAGATTGAAAATGAAAGCAGCTTATTACGACCCATAATTATTTTCATTCATTTTGTTGTTGTTGTTGTTGTTGTTAGGCAGCTGCATCGAGTGGCTGTAGTAATAGTTATGACTGCAAAGAAGGAAGTGATAGTTAGTATAAGAACGAAAAGTCCTAAATGGGAGGGGGTCAAGATGGACAGTCAAGTTAAACAAGCTCTGGACTTTCATTCAGGAGACATGTACGAGTATTGTACACTATACATCAGTATGGGAAATTTAACATTACATATCATTCATTTGCAGAAACATAAAATACAATACAATACATTTTGTTCGGCAACTGGGCTGTGTGAGCATGTTACTGTAGCTGGCTGACGTTAGCATTGAGCCCAAAACACTGTTCTTCACAGAGGCGGGAGCATGCTCTTTATCTTGTTTTCATTTGGTTAATGTTTGGATTGAAGGGTTCCATGTTTTAAAAAAAAAGATATGTAGATAATCATTAAATGGTCCTTGGTCTTAATTTCCTGACGTTGCATATGAGCTAATTTTTTTGTAGTGCAAGGATACACTTAAAAAGGCACACAAAGTAAATAAATTAATTCACTGCTCATAATTAGGCCTAATTTATTTCAAACTACATGAAATCCTGATGACCCTGCTTATTCAAATCAAATACATGCACAGTCTGCCATTGGAATTTTATGAATGTAGTCCACATTGTCCACAAGAAAGTAATCATTCTCAACTGTATCAATGTCAGACAGCTGAACAGTTGTATCTGAGACGTTTATTTTGTCCTCCAGACATGCAATGTGATCATGTAACGAGCCTGGGACTACGGCTAACCCAAAGGCATGTAGCCTGTGAGCTGAATGCAAACACAGACTACAGTGATTGACTGTGGCAGTGCCACAACAGCAGGACTGTGTTAAACCACACTGAGCTGGAATCCCCATGAGAGGTTTGCGGCGGTGTGCTCGCCTCTTCCTTCTGACATGTAGCTCAGAGTGGTACATCTCACACATTGTTGCATAGTCAGTTTCTCTGCAGGTTGATGTATACATTCTTTACTGATGGCCCGAAGAAAAGCAAGTGCACTTTTAAAACAGGCAAAACGGTTATGATTTAACATGTCTGTAGTTTTGCTGTAAAATTGTTCTTCCAAACTTATGTGGGTACAATACTGTATACACAAGAGCTTCATTTAAGTCACAATGGAGCATATGAAAGATGAAATAACACAGGCCTTCTCCTACAAATCAGAAGTTGAATTCATGTCATACCCTTTATCACACTTAATTTAACAGTTTTCACAGCCAACATTATAACATGGGACAGCATGTACCTAGAACACATTGACATTTTGCACATCATCCGTCTATTTCAAACTCCTTGTGTGTCATTTAACACTAGCTGCGTTATATGCACAATATGTCCTCAATCTGATTGAAATCCTTCTGCTTTGAGATTCCAACTTAACTGTCTACCTTGACACTGAAATAAGTGTTCCGATAAAGATGTGTGTTACATGCCACGAGCATTTAATCAGAATATAAGTTGTTTTTTTGGGTTTTTTTGCAAACAAGTCGTTCTGCCTGCTTTGACACATCGAATCAGCCGGAAATATAACAGAAGAAAATAAGTTCTTCTTCTTCATCTAAAACAATATTCAGTTTATTCATTCTTTGGGCCATTCATAGTCATGGAGCTAACGTTGGCTAGTGTTAGCGTTACCTGTCAAGATTGAATTTAATGTACTTACCAGTATTGCTGCTGTCGTCTTGAGTAGGAACAGGAGCCTCAGACGAGTTATCCTCAAACCCCACATCCACACTGTAGCAAGTCATGTTCGCCAATCAAATGTAAAATGTACATAGTAAACTGAATACTGAAAACCAAAAAAAAATACATCAATGGTTTGGTGGATTCTGGCTTAGTTCATCTTTTCTTTTCTTTTTTAAGATCCCTTCTAATCCCACAATGGGGAAATTCTCTTCAACACTCGTTTGAAGGCCTTTCAACCACCAAAGTGTTCAACAATCTTTTACTCCTTTAAGCCCTCCAACAAATAAGTTGTATGGGCCACAGACCAGTTCTGTTTTGCTATTGCCATGTTTGTGTGGCTCCTGTTAGCAACACCTCCTAGGATGTTACCCCCACTAGGGGCGAGCATGCCCAGAAAGAATATATTTATTCCAACAGGAATAAGTGCTTACATGGTTATCATTTTCCTATTGATCTGAATTTAAGGGGTTTACACCACCCCTCTGATCTGATTGAGAATTCATTGAGATCAGGTCACATCAGATCAGTCTCTTCCGATTGAGGTGTTAACATGAGGTATTTGTATTCTGATTGGGCATTTATTCTGATTATAAGTGAAATATTAGGGTCCATGTAAATGCAGCTACTGTCGTCACAGAAGGAGATCATGGTTTGGGTTAAAAGAAGTCTTTCAAGTGAAGTTACACACATGACGTATATTAACTTCCAAGTGAAAGTCCTGTTTTTGACCCATCCATCTACTTCCACCTCCTCTCAACATGGACTTTCTTGGTCATTTTTGTATTATATTTCACCTGACATTTTTTATTGATGATATTTGTGTGTAGAATGGCGTGTTGTGATAATACACAAAATGACTTAAGTGAGACCTGGCTAACCTGGTCCTGTATGACCAATAGCTTATGGTGACTAATGTTAGCAATGACAGTTCAACAAACAACATCAAATATAAAGTTTGTGAACGTTAGCTGAGTCAGATCACTGACTGTATGACTCTGTGACTCGCACGTGTCACTTCTATTATAGATCAGCAAGCAACAGCCTACTCACATTTAAGTTTTTTTCTTGTCAGTTGAAAGTGAAGCTGGTCTTAATATCAGCCTCCAGGATATCACACTGACGTCGAGGCCATGTTTTTGTTTAAGGGGTTTATGTGTCTAATAAATAGCAGTGTTGAGCCCTCAGTTTATCCCCAAATTTCTTCACTATCTCAACTGCCAAAAATAGCCTTTTCCATTACAAATCCCTTTCTCTACCTCTAATACCAAGAAGCTATTTACCACCTTTCGACCCCTTCTTAATCCCTGTCCACCTACCCTTCTCTTCCTGATAAATACTCTGGTACCTCAACTCAGGGAAGAAGGCTGATATTTTAAACCCTTTCTCCTCACTATGTTTACCAGTAACCTTTTGTCTCTGCTTTCTGTTAGTGAAATCGTGAAATGTCTTTTTTACCCTCTTCCAGATCAGTGCTGGTGACCTGAACTCTTTCCTTCACGATGGCTGGCTAAACACCAGTTAGTCCACTCCTCTGATAAAAGATGTGGTGACGAACAAGTTGTAATCAGACACGAAGCAAAAAGCTGAATGGAGATACAAATCTGCAAGTGAAAATATGTTGCTACCCACTATAGCTATTATAGCCTATAGGGTATTTGCATTAGCTATTAGCAGTAAATAAACACAAAGTGCACAAACAAACAAGTAGGTATAAAAATCATTGCTTGATTTTAGTTCTACAACTGAGCCATTTGCAGAACTGTAGTCATTCTGCGGCCCACCATGAGTCTGGATCTGCTCCGAGGTTTCCTCCTGTTAAAAAGCAGTTTTTTTCATGCTGCTGTCGCCAAGCGCTTGCTCATGGGGAGCGATGTTGGGTCAGTGTAAAGTAAGTTATTAAAGAGTATAGTCAAGAGCTGCTCCAATTGGAAAGTATCATGAGTATCAAGACTTTTGTTGTGAATTGGCACTGTATACATAAAACTGACTTGACTTATCAATTTGTCAAATGCTACATATGTAATATCAACTAACTATTTCCATCCAACTTATCTGGAACTTTTAGAACTAAAAGGTTCCTTTAGCCTGCTGTTGTCTGCGCAGGTTTCCACCTGCGAAGATGAGTCAACCAGTCTGCTGACATGTTAAAAGGCGACAATGTACAACAGAAATGTCCACGTCTTTTCCTTTCTACTGTAACTCTATGGTGATGTTTAGAAGCACATAAACAAAGATTCAAACTGGTTGGAGGCTGTAGTTTTTGAAAATTGTGGATGAAATAAATAAATGTGTGTAACTCAACCAATCAGAAATGTCTAGACTTTCAAGCCCAGCCCCTACAGTTCCTGTACTTTTGGTCCATATGGTGGAAGCACGGCTATTGAGTACCATTTCAGTTAGCAGTGCTATTAATACATTTTTGGGTCTTGAATTATATAGCCCACAAGGTTCTTATGATTATATTTTTTAATCATGAATATATAATCACTAGAGAGTAGAAGCAGTGAATGATGTACATGTGTAATGAGTGAGGTTTGAACGGTATCTATCCATACAGCCATACATCCACCATCTATACCTACTTATTATTTGCAGGATCATGGAGCACTGATCATGGAGAGAGGCAGGGTACGTATACTGGACACAGAGGGTTAACAATGATACAACAATACACATATTCACACCCATTGGCATAAGGTGCCACAGTGAACAGAACTGTCCTGGTTAAATAAAAGTAAAACAAGGACAGAACATTCAGGTGTATACTCTTGTGGTGTTGGTACTGACCTGTTAAGACAGTCACAGGACAGTTTGCCTCACACCGTCAGTACATGACCCCATTTTCTGAACAGCTCCTCAGTCACATCAGCTTCCCATTAGCAATGTACGTAAGCCCCATTGGAACTGCTCAGGTTAAATAAATGGATTACCTAATGAGGCCAATTTTGCAACCATACTGGGCAGTGTTTGAAACCAAGCATTAGGAACAAGTGAAAAGGCGCAGTCAGCCATTATGAGTGTATGAAAGTGAAAAACAGAAACGAACAAACAAAAAAGAAACTTGCTTGAGAAAATGTCAAATGTTAGATTTGATGCCAAAAAACATGAAGATGAGCCTTGTAAGCTGCTTTTTCTGGGTCAAGACGAAGGATGTTTTGTCCCCACAAAGGTCCAACTGAGTGTCCCAGTTAGTTGTTCCTTGGAGCGGCTGAGGAGATATTCTTGTGAACAGACACAGAAACACATACACACAAAGCACATGTACTTTTTGGCAAATGTGGGATGTTAGGGAGTCAGAAAATCATAAATAAATTCATGTGTGCTTCATCCTTACACCCCCATACTCTGTCAGATTCTCTAAATCCTCTTCTCAAATGTTTTCAAACACTAAGTCTCTAAAATTACATTTTGGAGACAAAAACATGTACAAGAGGGACATTACCTGTGTGTAATGTTAGCCTTGTTGGTATGAGGTAGTGTTACCTGTTTTCTCTCCTCTGTGCCGTGCACTTAAAAGTCTAGCCAAACCAAAATGGTCCCAGGCAGAATGGCCGTGTATGTCAAAAGAAGATCACTGAGAATGGGAAAAAAATATATGTGGATCTGTACCAATGCATTTACTGTCGCAAGTGAGCACTTATGCGTGAACCCAACGTTAAAGATAAAACAGGAAGTCACAGAAACACAACCAGAATCATGACACACTCCACTCACTGCTTCATCCTGGGAACAATTTCATGGAAGAGGAAGGCTTTTTCCTTTTTAGCACGAAATAAATAAATCCCCTTACCTATAAGGTTTAGGTCAGAGGCAGAGAAAACCATTCACCTGCCCACCTAGTGGCTTGTTTTATTCAACAAATTGTCCATTTTTAGTAAATATCATCAGAACAATTTTTTCAGACTGTATGTGTCATGATTCTGGTTGTGTTTCTGTGACTTCCTGTTTTATCTTTAACGTTGGGTTCACGCATAAGTGCTCACTTGCGACAGTAAATGCATTGGTACAGATCCACATATATTTTTTTCCCCTTCTCAGTGATCTTCTTTTGACATACACGGCCATTCTGCTATTTAGGATGAGTAATCTGGGGTGGGATAGTTCTGTTTTGTGAACATTTTCCTGATTTTCTTTTTCATTTTGCTTTGCAGTACATGCCGTGCACATATAGTTCTACCACGTAACATACACTGGCCAGTTGATTAACAGAACCACAGGGGAAATGTCATAGAATGTAGTCTTACTTGACATTTCACTTTTAAAAGATACCTAGAAGTCAAGTGTCACCAGCAGCAGCAGCACATACTGTGTACTCTCTGAGTAGATCCTTTGAAATAAGACTACATGGATTGCCTCTAATGATGAAATATGTGTTTCCATTCAATAAACAGGTCTGGCAGTGCATCAACACGTCATGTTTTTCATGGGACAACAGAATGTAGTTGAATAATTGCCAAGCAAATATAACCATCCAACTTGAGAATAAGACAAAGAGAGGGTAAAAATCATTTTAATGGCTATTTTACACATTCATTTATTCAGCTTTTATCTACCACGCGTGTTTCATGCTGAAGAATCCATGAAATCCTTACAAAGCAAAACAGCCTGAATGCACACTGTCATACTACATTATTTAAAGCTTGGTACATGTTAAAAGGAATCTCAAAGCACAACAGAAGTTTCATTACATGTTGTGTAAAGAAAGAAAAATCACAACTACTTAGACACGACATGTACGTATGTGTATACACTCAGCAGCAGTTGTTTTCCTGCGCTATAATTACACAGTTCTATCACAAACCAAATCATAATAAATTCTGATTAGGGTGAGATGTTTTCCATTTTGTGGACTGTACAAATGTCGGTGTATGGTCTCGATTATCAAAGCGAGCCCTCTTTAAAGATGATAGGTTTAGCAGCAGCCAATTAAAGGAAACATTGGGGAGGAGAAAATAAATCTCGACTTTGCAGTATAATATGCCAGAGCCACCAACAGAGGCGAGAAACGCTGCAGCTCAGAACAAAACCTAGCTATTATATTGTTCTTAGGCGCTTTCCTATAATAGCAGGTTTAATGCAGGTGGAAATTATGGCGATTATCTCCCCCGCCGAAGTGGGGGACGCTAGCTTTTTCCATGTCAAAGTCATTGTGTGTGGAGGTCGATGGGAGTCGCCTTATCAATTGCAAAAAAAGCTCAGGGCAGGATATTATGCTCTGCTGTCCTCCGTCTCTCATCTCAACCCCGCCAGCCCTCCCATCACCCTTTCACACCGCACTCCTCCTCCTATTCTCTCCATCTCTCCCCGTTTCTCTCCATAAACTGATCTCGCCACCCTTGTCTCTGCCTGCTCTGTCTCTTTCCCTCCTGTGGATGATCAGGGATGAGTTACTGAACTTGAAGAGCATGTCTCTGACAGTGGCAGGTATGAGGAAGGCTGCAGTACAACAATAGCAAATCATACTGTCAAGTTTGATGCAGGTGCACTGACAGATGAGAACGGTGGGAAGATACAGCAGGGCAGGTGGTTTCTGTGGCCAAGTTCCTTTATGCACAATATGGTCAAAAGTACATGGACATCCTTTTTGCGCAGCTTTTGTCTAGGTCCCTTTTCCCAAGAAAAAATTCAGGGATTATGAAGCCACAGGAATTTAACTGGGGAGGTGAAATCACTTTTGTGGATTTCTCTTAGATGTACGTCTTACTTGTTTTACGTCTGAAGAACCATGCTAATTAAACAAACAGACATATAGTTATTTGCATTTGCTGTGACACAACTCTGATGTTTGAATAAAGGTAATAAATGGATGAAAAGAGATGTGAAAATGGTGACCGAAGACTCATTTAGTACACAAAAATCCCTGGTATGCAACCAGGTGTCATGCCAAACTGTGTCATGGACTTGCCAGTCTTAACTGTTGCATTTGGCCTCACATATCTATGAAAACAACATAGTCTCTTTCCTGGTCAAGTTAGCTAAAACACGGTTTTACTTAGAATGACTGATTTCACTATTAACTTCTTGCTTCTTCCAGGACTCAAACCCTGGTCACTTTGACTTTCTGGCACTTTCTGCTATGTCCATCTTGTGCTCTCGTCATTATCACCCCCTGCTGGTACTGCACCTTCACACCTCTGCTGGTGAGACAGGGTGCAGGTGGTGCAATTCACATTCTGCTGTTGGTTTTACACTACTCCGCTGAAAGACAGTTGATGGCAGTATCTTAGCAATGTGCCAACAAAAGCAGCGAAGAAGAAGAATGCTAGCAATCAAGCATGGTGATAAACAACAATCAAATTTTGTTCAGTTGTCCATGTACATTTGGCCACATTGTGAATCACTGGTGGGCTGCAGGACAACATCAGCCTGGATCATCTTTCATCATCAGCCTTATTTCAGAGATTACAATTTCAATAATTCCACATTATCAACTGTTTTTCTCTTTCAGTTTTAGCTGTTCTAGCTCATCTGGCAGTGTCAATCATCTCACTATCCCAATGGCTTTTTTTCTTTTTACATTAACTATAAACGATTACAGAAACCATTTCCTGGAATGGGATTAATATAATCCCATTGCATGTAATCCGTCACTTTCCAAACCTGCGTAGCCTCTATATGACAAGCAATATGAGATTATAATATTAATCTCAGTGTTGAATTTGGAGATAAGAGACAGCACTTGTTCTTTGCTGGAGAATACAACAATGATATTCAGTCTTTCAGTCCACTGAAAACCTCCTAACTCCAGTTTTAAGCGATTTTCATGCTTCAAGTGCAGTCTCAGGGTTTTGTTCTCCAGTGTGGGTTGAAATTGCATATAAACTCAAAAATACATCTAAGTCAAGCCAAAGTGTCTAAAAGGTTACATTCTATGCGGGGTTTTAAGATGAAAAACATCAATATGTTGCTCTGATGTAGAGCAGGAGTAGGACACTGACCTACAGGGAAATGTATTGACTGCATTGCAGCTCTGTAGAGTGAACTTTCTTAAAGGTCCCATATTATGAAAAACACGTTTTCTCTGGTCTCTACATATATAAACTGGTCCTCCCTGAGCCTACCAACTCCCAGGATGAGGAAAGCAAACGAGTCCTGCATCGTCTCTGCAGCCCACCCGCTGGATAAACGAGGCTCCTACAGGCTGTTCAGATTCAGCTCCTGTCCTTACGTTACGTACCCTCGTAAAAGGATCAGTCCCAACCATACGGGACCCAGCAACTGCACCCGAGCCACAGGTAAGTGTCGCCACGTTTTGATAGTGCCTACGAGTATGGTGAAGTCAGCTTGAAATTGGCTAACTAGTTAGCTCCGCTTCGGTTCGCTATGCAATGGCGTTTGAAGCGAGTTTAATGTTAATAATATTACGAGGGAGCTTGGTTGTCACATTAAAAAGTCTGTAAACACGTGCAGACTGGAGACAGAGACTATGCGAACAGTGTCCAAGAGTTTGGAGACTGTGTTGGAGACAAACACAGCTTTCGCTAGCTGTTTTTAGACGTTACCTGTTGCAGGTCAGTGGGGGATGGGAGCCGGGTGGTTGTGTTGGGGAGAGGGGAGTCTCTCATGTAATGGTGGACAACACACAAATTCCTGTGTTGGCTTATTAAGCTTATACAACCAGTTGAACGACAGCATCTTGGCGAGCCATAGCGATACATCCACCGTAAACATTAGCGCATGCTACCGCTAGCATAAGCAGCATCCTCTCCCTGAGAGGGGCGTGTAGCAGGCTAGGCAGGCGTTGACAGACGGAGCTCATTAACATTAAAGGTGCAGGCACAGAAACAGCCTGCTCTCAGTAGAGCTCAGTAGAGCGACTTTTAGACAGCTGAAATTCAGGACCACGGATGGGTTTGGGGCAATACACTTCTAATACAGTGTTGTTGGACCTCTGACAGCTGTGTGAAATTGATGAAAAACAGTATAATATGGGACCTTTAAATGACTTCTCAAACGCTAGCCCAATATACAAAGTAAAAAATCTGTTTTGAGTAAAAATTTCTCATCTGACTCTCATGGGCCCCCCAGCCTATGCTGTGATCTTCATCCAGGGGTTAGGCAGGGCAGATCAGTTTGTCAGCTTGGAGGCTGGAGAAGCTCTTGTTTTGGAGCTCCGGAGGACTCACGCACTTCAGGGCGTGCCCAGGTGACAGGGTGGCCTTGGTCTGTCCCACCCATTGCACCAAGGAGATGAGGTTACAGTCACACTGCCATGGGTTGTCATGGAGGTGCAGTTTCATTAGGTCTGAGAGGGGTCAGAAAATAAAAATAATCACTACAAATGAATCATGCTGGCATCAATACATGATGTTATCATTTCTACATCTACTACTATGAGTCACTTGTGAAAATGGGACAGTAAAAAGACAGGCTGGAGGTAGTCTTACCAGGCATATGGGCGAACATGGTTCCATCCACTGTCTTCAGGCGGTTTCCACTGAGCGCCAACTGAGAAAGCTTGGCCATGCTCCTGAACGCATCAGGTGACAGGAGCTCCAGCTCATTATTCCTCAGGTAGAGTTCCTGGTTTGAAATTCAGCCCATTTATTTTTGTGGCATTTAGTTGACCAATGCACAATTAAATAAAATAACTTATATGTTATGGAGTCTCAGTGAACATATGAGCAACCAGGCACAAGCTGTGGCTGAAGTAAGTGTTTGTAAAAATGTTTGCTGGTAATGTAGGGTCTCATAATTGTCTCAGTTTACCAATTTTAGCTGTGAATTCTCAACACAACTGAAAGTGACCCATATAGAAATCTCGGGGGCTCATTGCAGAAACGTCCTTAGTTTAAAATCCTAGTGTATATCAGGATGACAGTTAGGAGTTAGGTATTTAGGTTTCTGTGTTTCAGTATTACAAAAACATATTTCCTAACTGCAATTAGTATTAGTATAGGAATGTACCCATTACATAACTATCCTGCCTGGAGAAAGTTAAGATGGTATAGACCCAGTCCTAAATTCAAAATAACTGCCAAAAATGGTAACAAGACTGTTGTTAGCTCCGTATGGCGAGGACAGTGAAGATGGGGAAAATTATGAAACCTGAAATATTATGAATGAAAGGCTACACAAACTGTATCGGTTGGAGAAGCTAACACTGACATTAACCTGTTAGACAAGCCAACACTAATGTTTAGCCTGCTAGTAATGTCTTCTCTAACATCAATGTTGACTTCTCTAATATTAGCCCAACACTAACAGGCTAACGTCAGTGTTAGCTTCTCTAACAGGCTAGCATCAGTGTTAGCTTCTCTAACAGGCTAACATCAGTGTTAGCTTCTCTAACATCAATGGTGGCTTCTCTAACAGCCTGTTGGAGAAGCTAACACTAATGTTAGCCAGAGTAATAGGCTATGCTAGTGTTAGCCAGTTAACTCTAAATTTCCTAGACCATGTATTACCTCCACCGACATGGTTAATGCCTCCCACTTATCAACATTTTTAAGACTAAGATAGGACGATTTTATATCGTGAGGCCCCTGATCTGCTTATTTGTCACATTTGACTGATTCCATCCATCATGTTCATCTGGAACTCAAGACATTGTGTTACCTGCAAGTTGTCCAGGCCATCCAGTACTGACAGGCTCACTGTGGACAGAAAGTTGTTGTCTAGAACCAGCATCTCCAGAGATTGCAGAGGCTTGAATGCTCCATCAGGAAGAGTCTTCAGACTGCATAAGAGAGAGAGTCAGAATTCCTTAATTAATCAATACACTGTACATTCACTGGGTCTAAAGTGAACATGACACAAACCCACACTTGAAAATTCTATCTACTCATGGCATCACTAAGTGCAATAGGTGTGGCATTGTGAGGTTTACAGAAGTGTCCACCAAAGGGGATGATGTGATTTGACCTGTTATTGTCTAAGTTGAGAAACATGAGCTGTCTGAGTCCAGTGAAGGCCTTAGGAGAGATCTTCTGGATACGATTCAGGGAAAGGTCCAGAACTTTTAGGGCGATCAGAGGCTTAAAGGCATTAGATGGGAGCATTGTCAATGCATTGAGAGGAAGGTCTAAGTCTGACAAGTTCCTCATTCCTGCAAACATGTCAGCTTTGACAGTGCCAATCTGGTTCTGTCCCAGCATGAGGAAGCGAAGGTTCAGGAGGTCCTAGAGAAATGGAAGGAACAACAGTTTTGTGGTCAGATTACTACAATGTGACTGATGAATCTGCAATTCCTCTCCAGAGTCTTTACCTGAAATCCCCTTGGTGGAAGAGTAGTGATGTGATTGCCAAAAAGATTGAGGAGCATCAGTTGCTTTGCACCAGAGAAGGCTTGGGGGTGGATGGATTTGATGGCATTTCGTTCCAGGTTGATGCTCTCAATCTTTGGAATTGATCTCAGAGCATTGGGCTTTAGGTCTGTGATACCGTTCTCACCTTAACACAGCAGTAAAAAAGTTGACATGTCAGTGTCTGACATTCAAGACACTTGCTGTATGTAACATAAGCTTAAGAATGATTTAGTCAACCACAAGGTACTCACCTAGTTTGAGGATCCAGGCATCAGGGGGCAGTTTGGAGGGAAAGGCACGAAGTCCCCTCTTATGACAGTTGACCTCTGTCTTTTCTGAACGGGACTTTCTGGAGCATTTACAGACATTAGGACAGCCCTCCACAACCTGCACCATCCATAGGATCACCAGCATCAACCACACTAAGTTTCGCATCTCTACTGAAGAGTGGAGGGTATAGAGATACAGAACAGAGAAAGAAAAAGCCTTTACATTGAAAAAAGTCTTTTTGATATTTTCTTTAGATATTAAAAAAGTGAATCCTGATAATTGAGATCTTGGTCTTTCACAGGAATTTCCACCAAATTCTGTTCCTTTTCTTGGGAAAAATACCTTACACATTTATGTGATTAATTTATTCATTCAGTATTTGGTTACATTTTGGCAGGAAAAACTACTTGGTACGGGTTAGGAAAAGATCATACTTTAGGTTAACATAACTTCTCACACCATGTAAGGTACTTGACATCAGTCATGTGAGTTACGTTATTTATATATGTTAACTTACTTACATACATTTTAAAAAGTCACTCTTGGTCACAAATGGGACACAAACCCAGGTCTCTGGAGGGAAAGTCCTGTGAATGACTCATCCAACCAACACCTGACTCTGACTTTTCTTGCAGGGCTGAGAAAAACACACAGGGCTGAAATATTACAGGTTTAACTTTAAAGTGACAGTGGTGTCTTCCAATTACTTCTCATGCTTAAAGGGCAGCTTAAACACCTGCTATAAAATAACAGCTGTATGGCACAGTTCCAGTCATTTAACTACCAAACCAATCCTTTTATTTCCTAAAACAGTGTTTTTGGGTACCACAAAGAGGGAATTCTGTATTATAAAATACTGTAGCTTTGGATGATACCCACTTAAGTTGTATAACTTAACTCTACTGAAGCCTCATATTAGCTTCAGAACAAGGACTGTGAATTCCCCATCATTTACATCAAACCTGAATTAGGATTATGTATTTTAGAGTAGACATAATCACCCAGAAGTAATAGTCAACAATGCTATTTGCACCCAAACCATGATCATTTAACCTAACCAAGCTGCAACTGAAAATATAATGTCATTGAAATCTAAAATAAAAAAGGCATAATTGACTTTTGGTTACACAGGGGCCTTGAACCTCTTTCTCCCGCAGAGAAACTCATTTCCTCCCATTTCTAGTCTTTGTTGCTCTTTATACTGGGTGACTATTCTCACCCAGGGGCAAACAGACACAGAAAATAACTGTTTCAGTGTACTTATAGGTCGATGACTTGTTTTTAAACACAGAGTTGAATAATTGTGAAACTATCCTTTAATACTGTACATTGATTGCATCCATGCTTGCTTGCTAGCAGTCTTCTTTAACACCGTCTTTGTTGGTTCATACCACATTTTCCTTGCCTGTCACCGAATGTTCATCAGCTACTGGTTGTCAAACTGATGCCAGGAGTTGCCCACATGCTCTTACATATAACTGATAAATTAATAAATAAATAAATAAATAAATAAATAAATAAATAAATAAATGCCATTAAAAATGTCTCTATTAAAAAGTATAACAAAACTGACCTCAGAGCATTATTTAAAAGCTTTCCTCTGAGTAAAACTGGAGTAAATTAATGTGTCTGTGGATAATCGGAACATACTCAAGTATAACTACAAAAAAAAAACGCAGTGCTTCTTAAATGATTTGCCAAAGTACTTGGCCTACACTGGGGGATGCAGAAAATCTGAAATTTATCTCCAGCTAATCCCATTTTAAAGCCCACCGTGTGTAGAGACAATCCTTGGGAACATCAAAAGGAAAGCAGAGCAACAAACCAAGTGCCCACACACTGCAGTGACACTTTGAAACAAAGAACAGCTTTTCATCAGTAAAAACACTAATACCCGATTATCATTTAAACTGGCTGAGGAGCGTTTGGTTTGTCCCACTCGACTTTAAAGCTGATCCAAATTGAAAAAAATCTAAGTAAAACTGTTTTTCTCCCATTGGCCACTTACCTGACCAGGCTGTCATCACACTGTCGAAAAAAACCCACTTAATTCTCCAGATATCTGTCCACTTTTCAGTTTTTCCTGTTTTTCCAGCGTCTGGTCTGCAAGTACCAGCTGGCAGCCACAGAGAATTAGCCCTGCTGTCTGTGGCCTCTCTTCCACTGAGCTTTAAAAACTAATTTTACTCACTTTCAATTATTTTTAATATCAGAGGAAGTATCGCAAAAAACTCAGCTCTGCCTGTACTCTGATACAGATGAAACTATGCAGCATATAAAGTACTCTCTCTAACCTGCCATAAAGGTAAAGTGTGAGAACACAGCCTCAGCCTCAGTAGACGGTGAGCAGGGTGTGAAACTCTCAGGGATGCAAGTTCTGCAATGTCACAGAGCCCAGAGAAATGTGGCGTCCACAGATTATGGCACCAATCCATGTTATACTGCCAGGTCTACTGACTCTGTGTGAGTGTGGGTAGTATGTTTGCATTGTGTGCATGTGTGGGTTGGTGGGTGCTTGGATTCTGTCCCCATGAGAACCATGTGAACCAAGTTTGGCCATCTAAACACCGGACATCTTCAGCTCTAAAACGTTTAGGGTTTGTCCATTTAGCAGGTGAAGAGTCTGATAAAACTCTTCCTCACTTTGTTGCCGAAAGTAGGATGAGAAGATTAATACCACTCTCATGTCTGTTATATGAGAAGCTTCCAGCTATCCTCATCAGAAAATCAACCACAACGCACAGTGCAAGCAGCTTGTTACAACCCGTATTCATGTTTGCTGTTAGGCAGTGACCTCTAGTGGCCGTAGTAATTATAACAGCAGCAAAGGAGGAAGTAAGGTGACGTAGTATAAAGAGCAACAAAGTGACAAGCACAATACTTTCACCCAGGAGATCTTTGTGACAAAAATAAAGTGACTTACTTTAACTCAGTGTAGTTAAATTACGTCACGCACTGAACAAAACGTAACTTAAGTAACATAAGTAACAGTGATTTTTAACCCAAATCATGATCTTTTCTAAATCTAACCAAGTAGTTATAGTGCCTAGGCCTAACCAAACTGCAAGTGTACGACAAAGGTCTGGTACACCTGTTGATCGTGTTGTTTCGAGAACAATTACATGTCGTTTTGGGAGTCACTGGCAATCAACCTACTCAGTTGTTTAGGTGTGAGGATGTGTTGGAAGCTTCAGCCAGCAGAAAGTTACCTTAGCTTAACACACAAACTGGAAGAAGGGGGACACAGGCAGTCTTGGTCTTTTTAAAGAATACAAAATCGACCTGTCACATCTAAAGCTTATTCATTTTATTTTTTGTATCTTGTTTGTTTATACCGTCCAAAAAGTGATTTGCAAAAACTATAAGTTGTTTTGTCTACACAACCGCATACAATCCTAAGAGTGATTCATCTTCTCATCTAACTTTCGTCAAAGAAAAAATCATTTGCAGGGTGCATCAGTAGCTCAGTTCAATCAGGAGGGACTTGTATTTTCTGAGAGAACATGAAGATTTATTGCCATGTATACAAAAGAGAATGAGAAAGTCTTTGGCGGTTGGACTCCATCATGATGAAGTAATATTTTGGGAGGTGATGAAGCTGTGCGTAGAATCAGAAACCCCCCGATGGAGTCTAGATGCTGGTGGCGGTGATGGAGGAAGACGGATCCTGGAGATCTGACGCTGGGGGAGTTGATACTGGTGAGTAGAACCTAGCCACTGGATGAAAAGCTGGAGGAGGATCGGGTGGAGGAGGGTCACACGAATGCCTGAAATGACAGCTGAAAGCAGAGAGGAGAGCGGTTTTAAGTTTGACAGCAGAATCTGGTTGTTTAAATGATGGTGGTATTTTCGTACCGATAGTATCCACATCATGATAATAAAAGGACTGTTGTAGATCAACATCAGAGTAAGAGATATTCAGTCATTCAAAAGGTTCCATTCATCTCTATGTAAATGAGTTATAAAATCAAAGAATAATGAAGTACTAAATGAGTAATGAGAAAGGTAATTTAAATATTTTAATAACTGTAGCCACCAGAGTCCTTTCTGGTTTTCATCAAGTTAAAGACATACCCAAATATTCAGTAATGAACTTTTCAAGATTCAAATCAGGTTTTGCAATAACAAAGACATCCATTCCGTCAAATTACTCTTTGTTTTTGTGAACAACTCAACATTGCTGCTAATATCCACAAAAAGATTTTTAATTTGATACCTAAATCAGGCAAGCAATTAAAGCTGCATTAGGATATATAGAAAGCTAGTGTTACACATTATCAAGTCTGGCTGAGATTTGTCTTTAGGTGTTGATGTTGTTAACTGTTGTGAATATCAGAGGGAATTCACAAGACAAAACTAATTGGAGGAGTGACACTGATAAAAGGCTTGCATCCCTTCCTCGGGTTCGGAATCAACCACTTAAGGACATGTCACTGTCAGGGTCCCATTCAGTGAATGTCCTGACACTTAGCTTCAGAAAAACTCAAAAACTATTTTTCAGCAAGAGGGCCTTCCTCTTCATTCAGCAGTTTGCTCATCCAAGTAGGTTAAAATATCTGCTGTCTTTGGCTTGTCAGATAGTCAGCTTTCTTCATCAGTCACGTTTTTGTTTTTGCCTTTTTTCATCCAAGGCAGGTAGTGAACAATAGCCTCGTATGACTGTCTGTCATCTTAGTTTCGTATGGAAGAATTGGTGAGACCAGTTGGAACTTAAATACACCAAAATGATGAACTACGCAGCTTAAAGTTGGAGAATAAACTATGCATTCGCAATGGGATTGGTAGTACTAACAGATAAAACATAGCTTTAGGCTGGATTCAGACCAAATCAGGCGGTGCAGCGAAACACCACAGGGTAATGCGGCAGTGTAGGAGTGTCACTCCATGGCCCATGTGTGTGACGTGTTGTGGACCTTCTTCACCCGCCGATCAGTTTGCCGAAAGTCAAATTCTATTCCCATTCTATTCTGTCTCTGACCTGCTGTCACGCCTCTGCCACAGCAGGTTAAGCATGCCGGTCCTGCCGTGATCATCGGCATCCACGGATGTGTTTTAAACTGGTGCACAATGCCAAACTGAGTGAATACACATGACACATGTTGTTACACTTCACTGTACTCAGTCATGCTGCTAGTCTGATCACTAGCTTATTTGATTGGCCACCATAACATGACGTCAGGCTACGTTTCTCCAAAAGTTGCCGCAGCCGGCTGCATCTTTTGGAACCCCCTGCGGTCAGCACTGCTGCAGCCAAAATGGACTACCCTCATTAAAATCAATTGAAGACCTGTTTTTTCGCCGTGCCGCCTGATTTGCTCTGAATCCAGCCTTAATCCTTGTTTGGTATATGGGTACATTTGTCTGCATGCTGCAAACAAAGTTAGTAGTGCTAAGATTGGACATTTAGTCAATGGAACATTTTTAGAGGCCCTGCTCTAGAAGAAGAAATGTCCTCATTGGTTATATTACACTTAGTGGGTGTAGCTAAAGGACAACAGTTTTAAATTTCTAATTCAGATTCATCTGAACCAGCCTAAAACCTTTAACTTGTATGGATCAATGAGCTTTACACATGTTACAACAAAGCAGTCATTCAAACTCATTTTATATAGCTGGAAAACATTATAATTTCAGAGGTTATATGGTGTCCATGCAGTGAGGTTGATCCAGTAGTTTGCACATCTTTCTCTTTCACAGTTAGTGATACAAATTGTCCCACAGCCATGTAGCAGTGGCTGCATGTGGAAGTGGGTCAGGACAGTAATTCCTTATGAGAGGAGAGAGCAGCGGAACTGCCAAACATGTCACTCTCTGTTACACAGCAAAGAAAAGACTGAGGACTCCGAGGATGGAGAGGAGAGGGGAGGGGAGAGGATGGAAGGAGGCACAGAGTGACACAGAGAGACTCAGACACAGAGAAGGAGAAAGAATCCAAGAAACAGAAGGAAAAGGGAGAGGAAACTGTGAGGAACGGGGATGAAGCAGAAGGGTGGAGATTTAGAGGCAAGAGAAGAAGGGGGAGGAGAGAGAGAAGATCAGAGTAAGACAGAATAACAGAGAGAGACTGAGATTGAATACGAAGAAACAGAGTGAAAGACTGATAGGTCGAAAGAGCTAGAATTAAATGAGAGGTGGAGGAGAGCGCACGGCGAGAGGGAGCTCTGCGGCACGACGTTGGGATTAATCGGGACATGTGCTGTGGAAAAGAGGCAGCAGATAGACAGCTGTGCTGACTGGACAGATTCTTTTGTCAGAGGAAAAGGAAGATGAAAGATCCTTTTCAAAACTGGCCAACACACACACACACACACACACAGTGGACAAGCCATCTGGAAGAGTGTCATTAGCCAGCCTTCACAAAGATAGGGAGGGAGACGGAGAGCAGATAGAAAGAGAGACTAGAGGTGAGAAGGGAGAACAAGCAGTGTGTGTCGGTGTGTGTGTGTGTGTGTGTGTGTGTGTGTGTGTGTGTGTGTGTGTGAGCGTGTGTGTAACAGGGGTGAAAAGCCAGCTAATATGGCAAATACATGTAAGATCAGTTAAAGAATCAAATTAAGTTTGATTTTTTAAACAGTCAACATCAACCAAAAATAAATAATGAAATACATTTTTGAAAAATCATTAAAGAATGAGTCTGGTGATATTCAATACCTTCTTGCATGATGTCTGATAGAAGTGTCATTCGTCATTTTCAGTCGACGCTGATGCATAGCCATGTTAACATACTGGTTTTGCCGGGGTTTTCTACAATCTGCGAAGCAGGGCGATATTGAGAAGACAGATAGCCTTGATAACAGCGCCTATCTCGTCTACAGCACTGTGTTGCTACTCCTTGGCTCTAGCACACAGCTTGACAAAGCATGACAATTGCTTGTCAACATCTTTAGTCCAGCCTGTGGCGCTTATCATTAGTATATTGCGGTGCTCATTGGAAGGATAACTTTTTCAACCGAGAAACTGCTGTTTCATGCCATGGATGAACTCAACTTGATGAGGTTGGTGGATTCAAAGGTCTGGACCCAGGCAAATATCAGTCCTGTTGTCAAATCCAACCAAAAGACAAAACCAAGAGTGAATTAT
The DNA here is from genome assembly GCF_040436345.1 of Pagrus major. Taxonomy (NCBI): domain Eukaryota; kingdom Metazoa; phylum Chordata; class Actinopteri; order Spariformes; family Sparidae; genus Pagrus; species Pagrus major. Next base: position 7,589,527 of record NC_133236.1, read on the forward strand.
ACCCACTCAAAAGTATTGTCTGTGGATCCGAAGGCCAATGGGCTATAGCATATTCCTCTTTACTACTGTATAAGAGCTCCATAGGCTCTTGTCACAGCAGACATTTTGACTTATCACAGTAAGAAAAGCACAGGGATTGCTATTATGATTGCAACAGCTCAGTTCAAGTGTCACAGTAAGTCATAACAATGTGACAGTGAGTCAGCCTGAACAACACTTTCAGGACCCTTAAACTTTTTTTACCCTGTTCTTTTCCTACTGTGCTGTGTAAAAAATGTCCACTGTGCTAGTTGTCAAGACTAAGGGCCTTTAAGTCTTTAGCTAGTTTGCTGTGAGTTGGTAAACTTGTTCAATTTGGCCTTTGGTTTGGTTTCCTTTCTCACAAGAAAAAGTTCATGCAAATCAAAATGCATCACTGAAAGCCACAAGAACGTCCAGCAGGCAACGTTCTTTGTTGCTAGTCCAGGTCACATCTTGAATCATTCTACAGTAGCTGCTAACGACTGTTGACACATTTGGCTACGGGAGCCATTTAGCTAAATCGTGCAGGGTATACCTTGTGGTTGGGTAAGATCAAGTTTGGCTCCACCAAAAGTCATTTGTTTTAGTCAAGTAACATTGCTGTGTTCGAATCTGTCTGAATGTATTGTACCATGGGGGGGAACATACCATCATTTGGTCCAATCTGTCTGGATGAAACAATGACGGTTTAAAATGCCATGAGTCTACAGCCATGCTTGCAAATCTTTGGCCTGCACTTGCAACGACAACCAATGATGAAGGTTCTCAGTCGTGCAGGTCATGGTAATTCTAAGTGCTAAATCGTAGGCGACTGGACCTGTTTCAGTCTCTGGAAGGTGAAACATCTTCAACAAACTGAAACAAGTTCAGTTGCCTATGATGTAGCACTGAGAAGAAACGACAACCAAGTTTAGTATGTATAATATCATCCATGTTCAACATCTTAGTTTAGCGTGTTAGCATGTAAGGCAAAGCACAGTTTTGATAGGAATGTAATTTGTTTTTCAGGAATTTGGTCACAAACTAGTGCAAAGGACAAACAGATATCATTACCTTCAAATAGCACTTGATGAAGTTGGGTTAGGGGTTACTGACAGCATTCTGGCACTACTTAGTACGATGTATACGATAAAATGTGATTATTATGATTGTCAACCTGAACAGATGTAAAAAACATGGCAAAAATGTGTGTTACTGGTTTAATCACTCACTAAATCCATGGATGGTATCAAAAGAAAGTAATAAATACAGTTTTAAAAGAGAGAAGCAGAAGAAGGAAAGTGATAGAGAGAGCAAGACAATTAAAAGAGAAGCAGAGAGAGAGAGAGAGCAGGGGAGAAGGGCTGATGATGACTGGCTGATAAATGCCTCTGTCTCTCTCCACACAGTCATCTGAAGCTGTTTACAGCCACTCTACCCACAGCAGATGGCTATTCATTTTGTTTGGCGAACTTCCAATCGAAAGCGTTTGTTAACAATGGCCCGATGCCATCAGATCAAAGCTAATAGTGATCAGATGGCGTTTTTATGGAGGAGCCCGTCATTTGCAGTGTCTCCCAAAAGCTCAACTGTCAATAAACTGCTGCTGTAAGGGGGATGGATGCACCAAGTGCTTATTGATGAAAAGACTGGAGTTTACACAGAGTTGATAGACTGCAAATGGCGACTGTGAGTAATTGCCTGCTGGTGCATTGGGGCACGCTCCTCAACATCAAAGGGGACAGTCCCCTACAAGTTAGGGCTCAGGTTTATGACAAGCAAGGCGGTATCATTGAACATGATGACGCTCTAATGGTGTCAGAAATTAGCTGATTAGGAATCTGCAGTATCATGAATATGGATTCTGGAAGCGCTCCAAAGATTATAATTGCACAGTGATGGCAGGAGTGACTATGAGAGCACCCGAGAGGGACATTCTGGGGATAACATCTTTTAAGTAACAGGCTTTAAATGAGTTCTGAGGTCAAAGAGTAAAACGCCCAGCACTGAATTTATTAGGTTTAAACTCAACAGAATGATAAGACAGTAAAAAGCATTGCTTTTACTCTGCAAGCAGGCTCTGGTGACAAATCCATCGAGGAGAAAAATGACTTGATGGGTGCACTTTGTTTGTGCGGCTGTGTCTCCCTCCCACTGCAGCAGATATCAGATGACATAGGAAGACCAGTACGGTGTAACAAAGTGGAGCTAGAGGACACCGCCATTAAGGAAAATTGCTGCTCCTGTCTTGTATTGCAGCAGACAAAGATAACAAACATCAACTTCCGTCAATTTTAACACTGATTTTTATTTTTCAAGAACGCAGAAGAGCAAAGATCATGTCTGGTCTAGAGGACGCTGTGGCAAGGTCATCACTGGTTGTGAGAAAGGTCATCAGTGGTGCTGAGAGAGACGTATCATGTCAGGAGTGGTCAGCACTTAAAGGCTCAAATTTCTCTTTGCAGTACTCAGCTGAATTCTCTCCACAACAAACACAGAGAACACACAGAGAAGTGATACACCAGATGCAGACAGAAAAAAATGAGTCATTAACATGTTGTCACATGATTCTTTGCAGAGTAAGTAACCCCTAGATTCCACCGGGACTGATACGGTCGCCGGAGCTGATCACTGCTGTTCTGGTCAATGCTCATGTTTCCACCATCTGCGTCACGGCACGTCTCAGCAGCGTCCCCAAAGCGGCTCTCCACAGAGTATTCTCCGCTGAGTCTATTTTTTACAGAGATGGACCGTAGTCGCATCAAGCTGAACAGAGCAGAATGTGCTGTTCACACACAGGAACAGCATCGTGCTCTATGGTCAATTTTCAAAATAAAACACCCTGTACTGTTTGGGATCATGTTTCAGTTCACTACCTGGACATTACGTCATAGATGGATTTAAGTATGTAGCCTACTCGCCAACGGTGGGAGCACAAAAATCAAGAAGAATGTGGCAAAATAAGCGGGATATGCAGTCGTGTGGAGGACGGAGGAAAATAGTGCCGTACACAGAACGTCATAGACACGCACCCAATGGAAACCAGGGGTGAGGAGAAGGGAAGAGTTAAGGTTAATGCCACTTAATTTGAAGCAGCTATAATGATGTTGACTTGTCGGTGTGTTTTTCCGTCGTAGCAAGCAGATTTTTATGTGAAAACGAGTTATAAATCCTCTGTTTCCTCCCTACCCGAGAACAAACAGCAGACGGGAGACAGGGCAATTATCATTAACTTATATTGGACTTATATTTGCCACATGGCCTGAACTCCTGAATGCTAACATTACATCATATCAGCTGCATGTGTTAATAGCAAGTGTTTGCTAACAAATTAGCTATGGCAAATAGAGCCCCACAGATACTAGATTTTTTGGGCTGATTCCAATACTGATATTAGGAAGTAATACAATTCTAATGTGGACATGTCAGTCGATATACACATTTTTTGCAATGATCCCTCAAATGTAGTTATCAAACACTTCAGACAAAGGCAGGATATTTTACAGTTAAACAATAAACTTGTTGTCTAAAATAACACCAGTACACTGACACAAAAAAAATTCACTAGGAATTTAATAATTATAAATTGCTCCAAGCATAATTTTCTGCATGATAATCTCTAAAATAATAAAGTGTTTATATTGGCACATTTTGGACTGCATAGGCTAATATCAGCCAACAATGTATCCGTCAGGCTCTAATATCAACTTACTTGAATGTGCAGCTTGTTTCTGCTGCCCCCAGGTGGCCAAAAAAATCAGTTAATGCTGGTTTAAGTGTGCATTTACAGTTTTCATTTGGACCAAGACCACCACATTGATGGTTGTCTGCCAAATTTTAAAGTTGATAAGGTGACAGATGAAAATGTCTCATCAAAACGACTAGTTTGAATTTTGGACTAGAAAGTTTAGACTAGAAGAATGAAATGAAATGATGAAAATGTATGAACCTAACTCAGCAGGGATTTTCACGGAGCAGGTTATGTTTTAAAGTTTTATTCAGGTTATTTTCAGTCAAGTTCGCAGACTTCCTTCCCCACACGATCGAATGAATCACACTGTTGCTTTGAGTAAACGTGATGACTTCTCTGGGTTTGAACGTTGTAATATATTTTATATTACTTTTTATCCCAAATGTTTCAAAAAAAGGTCTAGTCAGTTTTATAGGATGCAGGGATCTCACATATTATATCTTAAGTCACTGGCAACTTGTAGGCAGATCAAGCTGACAGCAGTGATCTTTTACAATATGTTATTGCCTCGTGCACTTCCAGCTAATGTGTTTTCAAGCAGACAGACCACTCTCTGGGTTTGTCACCTCATCGTATTACCCAGGCTATTGATCTGTTACGAATAACAGAAGTATTAACTTGTTAGGTTTTTATTTTAGACAATCTGGAACAGGTTTCATTACAGTACTTTGATGCCACTCTCCTCATTGTGCATAATAACTGTTAGTTGTTACAGCATGGACAGTATGGATACATTTCTTATACAGGTGACACTAGTATGTCTTACAACTGCAGCAAAGACTGAAACCGCCATTAAGGTTTCAGAGCCTGCTGTTAAAACAGAGTCTGTGATGAGATGCTTAGGGTGCTAACAACAGGCCTTCTGAGCTGGTTTCTATCAGACAGATGTTGATGGTAATGATGCTCAGGCAAGTGTGCCTAGCTCTGGCACCTATTCCCCATGCATCGGCTCAGGTGGCCAAGCCAAATCAACCATTGTCTATTTAAAGGAAGACTTTGATTGTTCCCTGCAGGTTAATGGCCCGTCCCACGTTAGACCCCCGTGCCCTGTCTCCTCTCAGATTTACTATGGGAACACTGAGCCTGCAGGGGCACCACTAGACCATAATGAACACACATCATCACCATAGTAATGGGAGCACTGTGTTCTGCATGGCTCTCTAGCATCACCTACTGACAGACCATGTGCAATACTTCTCATGGGGTTTTTTTGTGCATTATTCAGAGGTTCCAAGATGAACTCCAGGCTTATTCTGCTCAGAGGATATTTTGACACATACGCCACTTTTACTGTAATCATTCTCTTGAGAATTAACACATGTTTTACAGACCTTCATGTAGTTACAGGGGTGAATAAAGGAAATCTGGGCACTGTGACAAAATATTGCATCAGGCCCCTCTGCCCTCTGGAAATGTCTGGGCCCTTTGGTATATATATATGTTTTTGTTTCTGTCTCTGTCCTGCTGCTAGCTCTGTGCATCCCTCCCTCTCCCTTAGTTCTCCTTCTCTTTTTTCACTCAAGCTTCTCTCTGCTCGACCACCTGCCACCTGGGCCCGCTGATCTGGATTGCCGTCCCCTTAGGTCCCCCCTCATGGATCATTGCTCACTAAATGTTACAGATTGAAAAGCTCCCTGAGGCAATGTCAATTCAAATGGTCAAGATATTTTTAACCATTCACACTGTGAGCACGTTAACAAATGTATATTTGTTAACGTGCATGTATATTTGCTGCATATATCAACTGGGATTGGCTGCAGCCCACAACCATCTACAGGTTGTTTGTCTGCCTTTATTAATAGAAGCTTTCGCAAACAACTTAAAGGCAGTCTGAGACTACTCTTGTCCAGCCTCCTGCTCGGTCACGGTCTCTTTCTCTTCTTAGTTTCCTCCGACACTATCCTCTTCTGTCTTTTCACTTGTCTTTTCTCATGTCTGTAAAGGCGGCTGAGCTTGCTTCCACTTTTGGTAGCCATACAAAGCTGACTTGGCCAACTGAGAAACATCTTTAACGAGATGTCAGGATATTATCCAGCTATTTTTGTGGCAACAAAACAGATTTTTTTTTTTTTTTTTTTTGGATGAGCCGTCAGGACATTTTCAGCCATGTTTGTGCGAGCATTGGAACATTTTTAGCCATTAAAACACTTCTCCTAACCCTAAACCTGACCGTTCCACAGGCACAGCGTTGTCACAAATAAGATTGAAAATGTAACAAAAGTTTCCAGAAATGTACAACGCCAACATTTATTCTGGCGACTGGGTTGGAGGGACTAAATGAACAAACTTAGTAGTGGGCTGACAAATAGCTGAGGAAACCCAGTCTAGATTGTTTAAACCCAGATTCAGCTCTGAGGTTTGGGGAGGTTGGGGTTGAGGACACTGAGGACATGGCCCCAGTGTCCTGTGGTAGATACAGCTCTATACACAAGAAGTGTCTGTCATATCAGTATGGGAGTACTTACCCTGTTATTTCAATCAAAGTGTCTAAATTTAGAAAATGTGCTGCAGAAACTGGCTGAACTAGCCTTGCATGTCTGTATGGCTCTAATTTGTTAAGTTTCAGCAAACTCACATCTCCAGGACTTAATATTCATGGCCGGTTCCGTCCTTCAAACCACAGTACAGCAACTGCAGGGACACAAATTATTACGATTAATCAGCCTTGCAGCGCTGTGGTGTCCTCCCAGCAGAGGAACTGGATGCAAAACATTGCTGATTAAGTAAGACGCAACTTAACTTCTAGCTGCAGCTTGTCTTTGACCTCTGTAAAAAGAAAGAGAAGGAAAGAGTTTATTTTCCAACAGATTTCGGTAAAGAATCACATAATTCTCACTCCCTGACCTGCATCGTATGAAGAGGTTAGAGTTGCCATGCGTCTGCCTCTTGCTTACCCAGCTGTTAGCTTGGATTCCTGCATCAAAAACATGAAAATCAGGTCACGCTAAAGGCGCTTCTGCATCTTATGTAACAAAATGTGTCCATCAAACACCTCATTATAGTATGAATCACTGCTGTGAAATTATTCAGCGCAGTTCACTGTGCTGACGCCTCAGATATCGAGCCTTCAAAAGGCACAAGTGACGAGCAGGCTGATTATGCCATCTGCTGTGTGTGCAAGTGGAAGTGAGTGAGGTGAGCCTCTGTGTATTCTGGTGTGTGTGTGTATTTGTACACAGTGTACTGTACCTGCATGTGTGATTAAAAGCAGGGAAAGCCTTTTTGCATCCTGTCTAAGCTGTTTGCCTGCACCACCTGTCACTGTGTCGTCTCTGGCAGCCGTACACACAAGTCCATGAGCTGAACGCTAAGGCGGCCTCCTTCTGCCTGCTGACTCATCTCACTGTCAAACAAATGTAAAAGATCATCTTTTTGCATTTTGTAATCATATGCTGGGAGTTTTGTGCCGTATCGCCTCTCTGACCCGCCAACAGCAGGGTGGCATTGCTGACTGGTCTGGAGTCGAATAAGGCTCATCTATTTAGGCTAACAATGACCAAACTTTTACCCTTGGGAGGCCCAGAACTGAAATTTAAACACATCCCATGTAATGACCACTAGAGGTCTCTCAATCAAAAAAAAAAAAGAATTGAAGTAGTGTGGGATCATGGGAGTTGCTTCATAGTTAAACCAACCATTGACCCTTCTCATGGCAGACGTTTTATCTTGTGTAGCAGACCCGCCTCAGCACTGTTGCATCTCACAGGAAGGTTATCTGGGTACACTCAAACAAACATGAGGTCTGTTCTCCAGTTGAATGAATCAGACCTCACCTTGAATTGGTATTAACTGTTTGTCTAATGGCTATAAACATCAAACTGATTGTAATTAACGTTTCAGCATGAATCTGTCTGCCACAGTCCTGACACAGAACACATGAAACTTTAAAGACCCCCCTTTTCCTTTATAGGGGAGCCTGGCCAGACTGGTAACAACCAAGATCATAAATCTGCCTGCATTCCAGACTGATTTGAACGTTATACGCTTCTACCTTTGCAGCAACCTTTAAAATCAGTATGAAGTGATTGTTTTATTCATTCGTCATTATGCTCATCACATTCAGTTAAAATTTTTGTTCAAGGTGAAGGACACCCAGTGTTTTTCTGCCGTTATACATATGTATGCTGAGTACACAGGATACATCTTATTACAATTAATGAAGGAAATGTTGTAGAATCCCAATTTGTTAAGTCATATAGTTAGGAACTATTTACTCTTTGTTTAAACAGTTATTTGCATGACGTTAACGTTCTTCACGCTAATTTAAGTAAAAGAGGAATTCACTCATATAAATGTTTTGTTTCTTTGTTTCTTCCTCTCTTGTTTACATACTCCTAGATCACATATTACGTCTTCTTGATATTTAAATGTGTCATGGTAGATGACATATATGTATTTTCAGCATGCAAAACTCCATGTTTTAATAATCTAGAATTTCGAGAATCACTGTCTCAAACAATGAAAGGACAGAAAGGAGTCCTGATTGGTTGATCAACTGGAAACAACACCCCGTTTCCTCCAAACACAAAACCTTTTTTCGTTACTCGTGTACCTTTTTGCTCCTTTTTGTTTTGCGTGCTAGTTTCTATTTTTCTTAATTTGATAAAGTTTCAACACCAACTGAGTTTTTTTTTAACCTTGTTTTATACAACCTTGCGTTTTTTCCCGAATAAAGCCAATAAAACCGAAGTAATACTTTGCCATCAACCAGCTCAGACCCAAACACACATCCCAAAACAAACTAAATAAACTAATAATGTGAATAACAAACCGACCTTAAAGGACAACACAATTTCATACTGCCTTACTTTGTTTGTATTTGGCAGACCCTGCCACCTTTCTAGCTTCAAAATAAATATTTCTGAATTTGTATTATTACCTCATTAATATTGTAAATATACTAGTAACACGTTTGCTTTCTAACAACATTTTAGTTGCTTTTTTCTCGCTGCAGAGAGATCAGTTAATCAGTCGTGTTCAATAAACACACCAGTGATATATTATTCTGTACACAGTTGTAGTCTATTCATAATCGGCTTAAGGGCTGGAGTTTCTCTCTGCTGTGGGAAAACACATCATCTTCTCAATGATTTGACGGTAATATGTGAAAGGTTTGTGTTTTGATAAAGCAAGATGCTTCTGAGAGCGAAGAACAAACTGAAGGAAAGAACATGGAGAGAATTGGGCTGAGTTGGGAATGGAGTGTGTATGTCAGTGTGTACGAGTACAGAAAAATAAATCACCAAGCTATTTTATGCTTCACACACTCCTGACTTCAAAGGGACTCTAAAATCAATTAGCCTTGTCAGAACCACACTCTTCTCTCCCCCCCACCCTTAATGTATTCACAGACCTTAACCTGAATATTTTGATAGAGCACAAACAGTCAGACGCAAACTCAGCAGCAACAGTGGTAGCACAGCTTTTCTTTGATGTTTGATTAAAGTGACTATTGTGTTGCATAATGAGACCCGCGCCGACCTTTGTGGAATAATTAAGCGTTCTTAATTCACAAACAAAGTTATCTCAGGCTCTGTGCAGCAAAAAGTAGCTCTCCTTCTTTATGTGTGTGTGTGTGTGTGTGTGTGTGTGTACTGTGTGCATGCAATGGTTGATGTGCATTGCCGTGGAAACAAATTGATAGTTTACCCTGTCCTTGGAGGGTAATATGATATGATTCCACTCTAATTGCATTGCTGCCTCTAACTGTCTCATTTATTTGATATGTTCAGAGCAGGTGTTGTGAATTTCTACTGTACCGTGTGTAAAATAAAAACGACTCAATATTCATCCAGCCTTAAGCATCGCTTGTTTTTGTAAGCTGTGCTAGTCAATAGTTTTACCCAATGGGTAGAATTGCTATTGGTAAAGTCAAGGGCGCAATTTCCACTGGGGACAGGGGGGACATGTCCCCCCCACTTTTCAAAATCATGTTTTTGTCCCCCTCACTTTTTACAGTTTGAAAACTAACAGTAGGCACAGGCTGTAATTGCAAAACAACAAGAAACCCTGCACGTACTGACCGCGCGGAGCTAAATTAAAAAATAAAAAAAAAATTTTAAAAAGTGCTCGTCGCGGTGGAGCTGAGAACAGCAGAGTTTCCTCTACTACAGCTGAACAGCTGACATGTGGTCAAGACGTACAGACCTGTCACAGTCTCACAGTGCATTTCATAATTATAAACTTCAACCTCAGAGCTCTCTGTCCTCAGACTGTCCTCACCTGTCCTGAACATCACACAGGGACAACATGGAGCCATGGAGCTGCTTGTGTGATTGGTTACTGAGTTGTGTGATTGGTTACTGAGTTGTGTGATTGGTTACTGAGTTGTGTGATTGGTTACTGAGTTGTCTGATTGGTTACTGAGTTGTGTGATTGGTTACTGAGTTGTGTGATTGGTTACTGAGTTGAGTTGATTTGTGTCTGACTGACCGTCAGTCTGTGACCGACAGTGTCTATGGTGCGGAAAGCTCAAGCAGGTTGATGTCTGTCTGTGTCAGTAGCTACCATGTCTTTGTTACAACATAAACATTAAATGGACACAGACAGTCTACAATTAACATGGTAGCTACATGGCTTAGACATGGTAGCCACAGACTCAGACAGTGACCTGTGTGTGTGTGTGTGTGTGTGTGTGTGTGTGTGTGTGTGTGTGTGTGTGTGTGTGTGTGTGTGTGTCAGAGGGGGTGATCTGTGGCATTGTCTTCTGCAGAAATATTTAGTGTAACTGGCATGTTTAAATAATGGAATAAATGCAATGTTTAAATAACTATCACAAGGGCCCATCGAGAATGCTCCGCCCTCTCTGTGCTGAGACCCACGCTCCGCCACTGGCAGTATGGCTAATGACAAAATAGTAGGCTAGGGTTAAATAGAAATGGCATGATTTAAGCTCTACGCAGGCAGAAATCGAGCGCACAAATTTCGCCGTTCCTACTTGTGTCCCCCCCCCACTTCTGAAACTAAAGTTTCGCCCTTGCATACATACATTTGCAAGACAAACGTGATTTTGTATTGAGAATAATTTCTGCGCCGTCACTCAGAGACTTCCTGTGAATGGAGCGGAGCAGCACACTGCTCAGGTGAGGGAGCTGCTCTCTGAGAGCATGGGAGCAGGGAGGGAGGGAGAGCGAGTGAGCTGTGAGCTGCCTGTGAACTGCGATGCTGAGTCCTGAACGCTACGGAGCAGCGAGTTTCTCGGGTAAGGGAGGGGCTCTACG